>NC_138310.1:70959983-71012483 GCF_965601325.2 Salmo salar
TCTCTCTGTATCTCGCTCTCTCTCTCTCTCTCTGTATCTCGCTCTCGCCCTCTCTGTATCTCTCTCTCTGTATCTCGCTCTCTGTATCTCTCTGTCTCTGTCTCTGTATCTCGCTCACTCTCTCTGTATCTCTCTCTCTGTCTCTCTCTCTCTCTGTATCTCTCTCTCTCTCTCTCTCTGTATCTCTCTCTCTCTCTCTCTCTCTCTCTCTCTCTCTCTGTATCTCTCTCTCTCTCTGTATCTCTCTCTCTCTCTCTCTGTATCTCGCTCTCTCTCTCTCTCTGTATCTCGCTCTCTCTCTCTCTCTGTATCTCGCTCTCTCTCTCTCTCTGTATCTCGCTCTCTCTCTCTCTGTATCTCGCTCTCTCTCTCTCTGTATCTCGCTCTCTCTTTCTCTGTATCTCGCTCTCTCTCTCTGTATCTCTCTCTCTCTCTCTATCTCTCTCTCTGTATCTCTCTCTCTCTCTCTCTCTCTCTCTCTTTCTCTGTATCTCGCTCTCTCTCTCTGTATCTCTCTCTCTCTATCTCTCTCTCTGTATCTCTCTCTCTCTCTCTCTCTCTCTCTCTCTCTCTCTGTATCTCGCTGTCTCTCTCTGTATCTCTCTCTCTGTATCTCTCTCTCTCTCTGTATCTCGCTCTCGCTCTCTGTATCTCTCTCTCTCTGTCTCTGTATCTCGCTCACTCTCTCTGTATCTCTCTCTCTGTCTCTCTCTCTCTCTGTTTCTGTCTCTGCTTCTTCTGTCGCCTTTCCCCGGGCACTGTCCTGCTCTATGACTTTGCCACCGCATGGAAAAAGTTCTAAATTTAGCTGAGGTTGTTGGTGTTTGTGTGTGGCTGTTTGTTCCAGCCCTGTGGAGTAATTATATACAAAACCCTCTAATACGTTAATGATTCAGCCACTGCTTGGGGGTGCAAAGGAACCGCACTGCATCACATTCAGTGTTTGGCTTGATGTCTATATATTATTTTCTCTCTCTATCCCCTCTAGTTGTGTGTGTGTTAGAGAGATGTGTCTTATTAGAACATGTCACTGTAACAGAAGGCTGTTCATCTAATCAGTACGTCCGTGTGTGATTCTGTACCATATACCATCCATATATCACATAACAATATACTGTTCGGTCAACACACCCTCTGTATCCACACACCCTCTGTATCCACACACCCTCTGTATCCACACACCCTCTGTATCCACACACCCTCTGTATCCACACACCCTCTGTATCCACACACCCTCTGTATCCACACACCCTCTGTATCCACAGCGTATAGTTTCCATGTTAGTTAGCGGATCTGTTATCCAGAGGGATGTGCAGTCTGTGTACAGAATGGGTTGAACAATGACTTTCAATGAGAATACTGTAGTGCTGACCAGCAGTAGGATTAAAGCCTGTGTAATCTTCTTTCTGCTTGGTGGCTGTGATAAGTGGGATGCAGCGCTACATGGCATCATGCTGTGGTTATCAGTGGTTCTTCTCCAGTGTCTGAGCAGCAGCAACAGACTATGGATGGACAGGACAGTGGTGCAGCTCAGAATAACCTGGTCATGGCTGACGGGGCCACAGCACCAGGCCGGCTCCAGCACCAGGCCGGCTCCAGCTAGCCTTCAGCCGAATTGGGGATTTGTCCGTATAAGGAGAGTCAGCCGCTCTGAGGGGCTACATGTGCTCTGCCTCTGCTGCAGAGGTGTGTGTGTGTGTGTGTGTGTGTGTGTGTGTGTGTGTGTGTGTGTGTGTGTGTGTGTGTGTGTGTGTCCAAGCACTGTGTCTGACCAATGAGATACTTTTGTATATATAGTGTATGTGGACACCCCGTCAAATTTGTGGATTTGGCCATTTCAGCCTCACCTTTTTTTTCTGACAGGTCTATACAATTGAGCACATAGCCATGCAATCTCCATAGACAAACACTGGCAGTAGAATGGCCTCACTGAAGAGCTCAGTGACTTTCAACGTGGCACCGTCATTGGATGCCACCTTTCCAACCAGTCAGTTCGTAAAATTTCTACCCTGCTAGAGCTGCCCTGGTCAACTGTAGGCGCTGTTACTGTGAAGTGGAACATTCTAGGAGCAACAACAGCTCAACCGCGAAGTGGTAGGAAGCACAAGCTCACAGTGCCGGACCGCCGAGTGCTGAAGCGCAAAGCGCTTAAAAATTGTCTGTCCTCTGTTGCAACACTCACTACTGAGTTCCAAACTGCCTCTGGAAGCAACATCAGCACAAGAACTGTTCGTTGGGAGCTTCATGAAATGGGTTTCTATGGCCAAGCGGCCGTGCACAACCCTATACACACATACACACCATATACACACTTACCTGTTCTCATTGTCTCAGTGTAGCTGCTTGCAGTGGCTTTATAACGACATGTCATCAGGACTCATCGGTGTTGATGGCTGGGATGTTTCCTGAACAGAAACTCCGTAGTCAGGGTATTGGCTACGTAGCTGGTGTCCAGCTCTAACAACTGGTCTCGTCTTAGTTTTATTCAGAAGTACCTTGGGCAGTACTGAGTTCTTTAGCTGCGGGACAGTTGTGTTGCTGCTGCCTGGCACAGGTTATTTTGAGGCAATGTCAGGCTTTGGAAAGCACTTAATCCTGGGAGCTAAGCCATCCACCTCACTCTTACCCTTACCTTAGCTTGCTCAGCATCCAGCTCACCTTAGCTTGCTCTGCATCCAGCTCACCTTAGCTTGCTCAGCATCCAGCTCACCTTCGCTTGCTCTGCATCCAGCTCACCTTAGCTTGCTCAGCATCCAGCTCACTTTAGCTTGCTCAGCATCCAGCTCACCTTAGCTTGCTCTGCATCCAGCTCACCTTAGCTTGCTCAGCATCCAGCTCACCTTCGCTTGCTCTGCATCCAGCTCACCTTAGCTTGCTCAGCATCCAGCTCACCTTAGCTTGCTCAGCATCCAGCTCACCTTAGCTTGCTCAGCATCCAGCTCACCTTAGCTTGCTCAGCATCCAGCTCACCTTAGCTTGCTCAGCATCCAGCTCACCTTAGCTTGCTCAGCATCCAGCTCACCTTAGCTTGCTCAGCATCCAGCTCACCTTAGCTTGCTCAGCATCCAGCTCACCTTAGCTTGCTCAGCATCCAGCTCACCGTAGCTTGCTCAGCATCCAGCTCACCGTAGCTTGCTCTGCTGGAGCAGAACAGGAGAGGACGAGGACATACTTTCACTTCGGCCTCTAATATGGTGTGTGGGCATACGATGTGCCTTGTATGAAGACAAACAGTTACAGCGTCTCAGCCCGAAACCCAAGCACCGTCTTCAGGGAGCGCTAATGATGCAGTTAGCCGTGAGGCTAACGCTGCCCAGTCATGTCCTTTAAGGCCTTTAGCTCTCACTCTCTCGCTCTCTTTCTCTGTGTGTGTGCATTCACACAGATTATTTTACAACAGCATTGTCTTAAATTTTGCTGAGTGGGGCAAAAATCGCCCCAGCCACACAATGGGTAAAAGGAGATGGAGTGGCTAATCACTGTACTGCTGCTGCCTGCCTCCCAGGTGAAACTCCACCATTCAGCCTGCAGAAGACGCAAAGCAGACTATGTCCTCTGCAACCCCTCGACAGCTCTCCGTTATGGTTTTAATGAGGGAACAGCTTATTATAGCCAAGGTAGGAAACAACACCTCCACTTCGCTGATCCTCAACACTGGGGCCCCACAAGGGTGTGTGCTCAGCCCCCTCCTGTACTCCCTGTTCACCCATGACTGTGTGGCCTTGCACACCTCCAACTCAATCATCAAGTATGCAGACGACACAACGGTAGTAGGCCAGAAGAGGACTGGCCACCCCTCATAGCCTGGCTCTCTAGGTTTCTTCCTAGGTTTTTGCCTCTCTAGAGAGTGTTTTCAAGCCACCGTGCTTCTACATCTGCATTGTTTGGGGTTTTAGGCTGGGTTTCTGGATCGAACTTTGTGACATCGGCTGATGTAAAAATGGCTTTATCAATACATTTGATTGATTGATTGATTGATTGATTGATAGGCCTGATTACCAGCAATGACGAGACAGCCTATAGGAAGGAGGTGAGGGCCCTGGGAGAGTCGTGCCAGGAAAATAACTGACTCAATGTCAACAAAACAAAGGAGCTGATCGAGGACTTCAGGAAACAGCAGAGGGAGCAAGCCCCTATCCACATCGACGGGACAGTAGTGGAGAAGGTGGAAAGCTTTAAGTTCGTCTGCGTACACATCACTGACAAACTGAAATGGACGACCCACACAGACAGCATGGTGAAGAAGGCTCAACAGCGCCTCTTCAACCTCAGGAGGCTGAAGAAATGTGCCCCTAAAACCCTCACAAACTTTTACAGATGCACAATTGAGAGCATCCTGTCGGGCTGTATCACCGCCTGGTACGGCAACTGCACCACCCGCAACCGCAGGGCTCTCCAGAGGGTGGTGCGCTCTGCCCAATGCATCACCGGGAGCAAACTACCTGCCCTCCAGGACACCCATAACCCCCCATGTCACAGGAAGGCCAAAAAGATCATCAAGGACAACAACCACCCGAGCCACTGCCTGTTCACCCCGCTATCATCCAGAAGGTGAGGTCAGTACAGGTGCATCAAAGCTGGGACCGAGAGACTGACAAACAGCTTCTATCTCAAGGCTATCAGACTGTTAAATAGCAATCACTAGCCGGCTGCTGCCCTGTATACATAGACATAGAACCACTGGCCACTTTAGTAATGGAACACTAGTTATACTGCTTTACTCATCTCATATGTATATACTGTATTCTATTCTACTGTATTTAGTCAATGCCAGTCCGACATTACTCCATCTAACGTTTATATATTTCTTAATTCCGTTCTTTTACTTTTAGATTTGTGTGTATTGTTGTGAATTGTTCGATATTACTGCACTGTTGGAGCTAGGAACACAAACATTTCGCTACACCCGCAATAACATCTGCTAAATATGTGTATGTGACCAATAACATTTGATTTGAAGTCCTTTCTTATTTTAACTGATCTATTTAGACAAGCCTGAGCAACATTTTGTTGCTTTATTTGAGTTAAATTGTCCAGGAAACAGGTTGTGTTTTTAGGTTTCTGAGGTTGAACATTGAATTGTCTCTGTCCACCTTTGTTGCTGAACCAAAGCATGGAGGGGAGTGGAAAGGACACTAGTCTGTCAGGTCTTGCGATGAGGGATTGTAAAACAGGGCATACTAATAATTTGGTTTTGGCAGTCAAGTGTAGAAGAAGATCAAATGAGGAAAAAGAAGAGCAGCCTCCCAGGGTGTTATTGTGGGAAGAGTGTCTGCTGTCCTAAATACATATATTCAGACATATTTCACTCATGATTCAAACAGCAAACCTGATGGGTAAACGCTATCGCTCTGTTCGGTGTGCCGGTATAACAAGAAAGAATACATCCACACTCCAAGATTAGAGGCTATTATCGGCAGCCAGGCACCTTAGTGACGTGGACTATTTGTAGCGTTTCAGGCTAAAGAATACTGTAGGATACAATTTGCCATAACACGTTCTCCATACACAACAAGGAGTGGAAGTGGGAGAAACAAGCGCTGAGACAGAAAAATCAATGGGCAGGGTTGAGGGCAGCGGGGATTGATAAGAGCTAACTCTCTCACACGCTCACTGCCTCAAGGACTCTGTCAAACAGAGAGAGTTCTGAGAATCTCTCCTTGGAAGCTTTTCATATACATAATGTCTTCTGTTTGCATCCTTATGGTTGTTAAGTGGTTGATTGTGTGTTATAGCTCGTTCACTCTCCCCACACATTTAATGTTTCTTCTTTCAGTTTCATTTAGCCTATTTACAACAATGAGAATCTCTTTCAAAGGAGACCAGGTTAAGAAGGCAGCTCCAACAGTCCATGTACATCATCCCAGTCATCCATGCTGTCAGGAGAGAATAACAGACTAATGGGGGACAGACTCACTCTGTGAAGGCTAATTGATGCAGAGGTAGAATAGCCCTTTGGACAGGTGTGGACTCGTTCCCTGTCCTGCCATCCACTGACTCCTACTTGATGCAGTAAACATCCCAGCCAATCTAAAGAGCTTCAGTCTCTGATAGAGTGCTGGTAGATTATGGATTCATTTTTATAGCTGAATAAAAGGGGGGAATGTAAACAGTAAGTCATTCACTGAATATGAATCGCTATAGCTTTTGTCCTGACTATGAATAATTTACTTGGCAATCCCTTCGCTATGTGGTGCAATCCCTTTGGTGTCATTCAAGAACCGGCTGAATGCACACAAGTGGGCGTGTGAAACTACTCACGCACGCACACAACACACAATACACAAACATAGGTGATGGTTTAGCTGGGTTTTGATGGACAGGTTGGCAGTCTCCTCCCTCTTCTACAACTGTCACATATGTTGGCTAACACTCTGCTGCCGGGATGACAAGCTCCTCTTCTGGTGTCTCACTGGTAGAATGTAGAACCTTTGGAAGGCAGATTCCACAGCCATGTTCTTTTTGTAATCCAAAGAGATCACATCGGATTTGAATCCCGGTTCTGTCAGATTTTCCCTGTCATCCCTGGAGAGAGCATACAAGATCCATGACTGATTAACTCCTCTTTAAAGGGGCAATCAGCAGTTGAACCAAGTTTGGTAAAAAGCGGAGTGATGGGGCTGAAGAAATTTAACCACTCTCAAATTCATAAATAGCCCTGTGCAAGGACTGACCATCCATGATATCAAAATTATTTGTTTGTTTAAATTTACTTTGTTTACAAACATTGGAGCAAAACAAGCTTTTATTTGGGGTTCTGATAGGGTACGAAGTTGAAGTATTCTCATGAAACATTTAGAAGTTATATTCTTCAAGAATCAATGGGTACACATCATTCATTTAGAAGTTATATACTTCAAGATCAATGGGTACACCGTTCATTTAGAAGTTGTATACTTCAAGATCAATGGGTACACATCATTCATTTAGAAGTTATATACTTCAAGATCAATGGGTACACATCGTTCATTTAGAAGTTATATACTTCAAGATCAATGGGTACACATCATTCATTTAGAAGTTATATACTTCAAGATCAATGGGTACACATCGTTCATTTAGAAGTTATATACTTCAAGATCAATGGGTACACATCGTTCATTTAGAAGTTGTATACTTCAAGATCAATGGGTACACATCGTTCATTTAGAAGTTGTATACTTCAAGATCAATGGGTACACATCGTTCATTTAGAAGTTGAAAAATGTATGTTGTTAAACTGAGGATTGCTCCTTTAAGTGACGGCCCTCCAATACTTTCCAATACCAATACTTTTGGATAGAAATAAATATTTTTCAAAATGTCTTACCCTCACATTAGTGTGTCCTGTTGTGCCAGCCAGCTTGTTCTTTGCTATTCTAACACCTAGTTCTTCTTTAGTTGTGTCAAGGTAAACAGTTTGATCAAATGAACCAGTCCATATGAACGCAGAGAGGTCTATTAAACCAATTCACCATGGACCGTTTGTTTTGATATCGGCCAGCTCTCTCTCTCTCTCTCTCCCCTCTCTGACCTTCATGTCACCATGGTAATTAGTATGCTCAGACAAAGGTGTGCCCCGTGGAACCCGACTCCACCGCCCTTCGCCCTTCATTAGCGAGGTCACTTCCTGGAGTGGACGTCCGCGGCGTGGACCCTGGAGTCAGGCCTGCCAGACAGCTTATGACACCCCTTCCCCCATGAAGTGTAATGCCCTCCTATTGGTATTCCCTTCAGCGCTCTGTACTGTTCTGCTCTGTACTGTTCTGCCCTGTACTGTTCTGCTCTGTACTGTTCTGCCCTGTACTGTTCTGCTCTGTACTGTTCTGCTCTGTACTGTTCTGCTCTGTACTGTTCTGCTCTGTACTGTTCTGCCCTGTACTGTTCTGCCCTGTACTGTTCTGCTCTGTACTGTTCTGCTCTGTACTGTTCTGCTCTGTACTGTTCTGCTCTGTACTGTTCTGCTCTGTACTGTTCTGCCCTGTACTGTTCTGCTCTGCCAGGAACCCAGCCACCAGGTAAATGTCCAAGAGCTGTTTGTTTAGCTGGGGCTGTCACCACTAATATATGTGCACAGGGGGCAGCTTTAGAAAATGTCAGTGCTCTGGCCTTTCTACCCCAGTGTCAGCCTGCGAGGGTTGGAAGGAAAGCAGGGTGGAATGGAAGGGAGGAAAGCAGGGTGGAATGGAAGGAAGAAAAGCAGGGTGGAATGGAAGGAAGGAAAGCAGGGTGGAATGGAAGGAAGAAAAGCAGGGTGGAATGGAAGGAAGAAAAGCAGGGTGGAATGGAAGGAAGGAAAGCAGGGTGGAATGGAAGGAAGAAAAGCAGGGTGGAATGGAAGGAAGGAAAGCAGGGTGGAATGGAAGGAAGGAAAGCAGGGTGGAATGGAAGGAAGAAAAGCAGGGTGGAATGGAAGGAAGAAAAGCAGGGTGGAATGGAAGGAAGAAAAGCAGGGTGGAATGGAAGGAAGAAAAGCAGGGTGGAATGGAAGGAAGAAAAGCAGGGTGGAATGGAAGGAAGAAAAGCAGGGTGGAATGGAAGGAAGAAAAGCAGGGTGGAATGGAAGGAAGAAAAGCAGGGTGGAATGGAAGGAAGAAAAGCAGGGTGGAATGGAAGGAAGAAAGCATGATAGGTCTGGTTGTTGTTCACAGGAGCTATACTGGCACCTCACTTTCCATTTTCTTTATGGTTAGACTGTGCAGCTGAATATGGAACAGACAGAGCAACACTTAGTCACATTGGTCCCAGGGAGAACTAGAAAGGAATTGACACTATGTTAAACAGGATTATTTTTGGTGGGTTGTTGTAAATGTTATTGCTTCACAATATACAGTTTCAGAGTGTTAGCATTTGGAGCTTTTGGCAGTCAATTATTATAGCTGATTATTTTAGCTAGGGCTTTTCTGAAAAATTATTATATACACAAATGTTCACCCAAATAGAGCTTAATGAAAGTGTGTAAGGAAATAGTCCCTAAAGGTACCCTTCTTGTCACTGTGGAAGCGATGCTGCACAACACTGAGCTGGATGAGCAATCTGCTGTTCCCTCATTTCATCTGGGTTTGCATGCTAGAAAGAATTAGGTAATTGGCATTTATGTAGAACAAAGGACGATCTGCTCTCAAGTACTGTAGAACCAAATCTGTACATTGTGTCTACTCTCGGGTTATATATGTCTGTTTGTCTGTCTTATTCAAGGATATGTGTGAAAATGTGCATTTTAAATAGGTTTGTGCATTTAAGTGTGTGCATGCGTGCATGGGCACAATATATTTTCAGCAGCTCAAATTCATATGGAGGATGAAGATGTATAAAAGGAAAGGGGGATACCTAGTCAGTTGTACAACTGAATGCCTTCATTCAGCATTTAACCCAACCCCTCTGAATCAGAGAGGTGCGGGAGGCTGCCATAATCGACATCCACGTCATCGGCGCCCGGGGAACAGTGGGTTAACTGCCTTTCTCAGGGGCAGAACGACTGATTTTTACCTTGTCAGCTCGGGGATTCGATTCAGCAACTTTTCGGTTACTGGCCCAACGCTCTAACCACAAGGCTACATACAGTACACTACCTTCAGAAAGTATTCACACCCCTTGAATTGAGATTTTGTGTCATTGGCCTTTACACAATACCTCATAATGTCAAAGTCGAATTATGTTTACATTTTTTTTAATTTTTTTTTTAATTAATACAATTTAAAGCTGAAATGTCTTGAGTCAATAAGTATTCAACCCCTTTGTTATGGCAAGTCTATATATGTTCAGCAGTAAACATTTGCTTAACAAGTCACATAATAAGTTGCATGGACTCACTCTGTGTACAATAATAGTGTTAACATGATTTTTGAATGACTACCTCATCTCTGTACCCCACACATACAATTATCTGTTGAGCAGTTCATTTCAAACACAAATTAAACCACACAGACCAGCGAAGAAGGACACCTATTGGTCTATGGGTAAAAAAAAAGAAAAAAGCAGATCTTGAATATCCCTTTGAGCATGGTGAAGTTATTAATTAATTACACTTTGAATGATATATCAATACACCCAGTCACTACAAAGATACAGGCGTCCTTCCTAACTTAGTTGCTGGAGAGGAAGGAAACCATCTCAGGGATTTCACCATGAGGTCAATGGTGACTTTAAAACAGTTACAGAGTTTAATGGCTTTGATAGGAGAAAACTGAGGATGGATCAACAACATTGTATTTACTCCACAATACTAACCTAAATGACAGAGTGAAAATAAGGAATCCTGTACAGAATAAAAATATTCCAAAACATGCATCTTGTTTGCAATAAGGCACTAAAGTAAAACATGTGGCAAAGAAATTCAATTTATGTCCTGAAATGTTTGGGGAAAACACAACACTTCACTGAGTACCACTCTTCATATTTCCAAGCATGGTGGTGGCTGCATCATGTTATGGGTATGCTTGGCAAGGACTAGGTAGTTAAAAAAAATAAACGGAGTAGAGCTAAGCACAGGCAAAATCCTAGTTGAACCTGGTTCAGTCTGCTTTCCAACAGACACTGGGAGACATTCAGCTTTCAGCAGGACAATAATCTAAAACACAAGGCCAAATATACACTGGAGTTACTTGTTCCTGAGTGGCCTAGTTACAGTTTTGACTTAAATCGGCATGAAAATCTATTGCAAAACTTGAAAATGTCTGTCTAGCAATGATGAACAACCAACTTCCCAGAGCTTGAAGAATGTTAAAAATAATAATGTGAAATATTGTACTATACAGGTGTGTAAAAGCTCTTAGAGATTTACCCAGAAAGACTCCCAGCTGTAATCGCTGCCAAAGGTGATTCTAACATGTATTGACTCAGGGGGTGTGAATACTTTTTTAAATTATATATTTCTGTATTTTATTTTTAAATATATTTGCAAAAATATCTAAAAAACATGTTTTAATTTTGTAGTTATTGGGTGTAGATGGGTGAAAAAACCCACTTGAATCCATTTTGAATTCAGGCTGTAACACAGGGGTGTCAAACTAATTCCATGGAGGACCTGGTGTCTGCGAGTTTTAGTTTTCCTTTCAGTTAAGACCTAGAAACCAGGTGAGGGGAGTTCACTAATTAGTGACCTTAATTCATCACTCAAGTATAAGGGAGGAGCGAAAACCCACAGACCCTCGGCCCTCTGTGGAATGACTTTGACACGTGCTTTAACACAACAAAATGTGGAATAAGTCGAGGGGTATGAATACTTTTTAAAGGGCATTGTATGTCACTGTGTCTGTCAGTGGCGCTCAATCTGATGTCTCATCCAGTCAAAATGCTAAAATATGATATAGGGAGCAGTGAGGTCTGAGAATCTGCTGGAAACCTTCTGAAATTACTCACCCAAAATATTGCACCCAGTCCGTGCCACGCGGAACATATTCTCTCCATGTCATTACACAGCGCAGTAATCCAAGACTGAGAGGGGGCTTTTGCCCTGGTTAATGGGGGCCATTAGCCATGTGGGTTTATGCCTCTGAGAAAGAGAGAGAGACATAGAACTGAGCCTGGACTGGCTTTGAACAAGCCTTATCAGACTAAAGCAGGGCCCTGTCCTCTGTTTACAGTGGAAACCAATCGGACCACATGTCTATGAATACTTCCATTAATTACAGCAGGCAGGCTGTTTGAGTTCATATATTTTCCCAAGTCAGATGTATTTTTTCAGCTGATATCGCCCTGAGACGGATGTTAAATTACAGCTGATGTTTTTGTGTGGGTACTGTAGAGTGGAGCAGTATAGGACATACATGCCACAGAACATGTTTCCCAAGGTGAAATGAAATATTCAATATTTTCTCAGCTCTTAATTTATGTTGACAAATGTATCAAAGCCACAAAGAATATTTGTGATGATAATTAGCAGGGTTTTGTTCTCTTTTGATTGTTGATTTTGCTTTGGTCATAGGTTGTTTTGATCCGGTTTGTATTTGATGTAAGCCTTCATTTAGCTTGCTGCTGGTCAACGTTTTAATAGGAAATCCTTTTTCTAATCAACTTAACATAAAATATACAGTTTGTCATTCTAGTTCTTGTAATCAAAAGTCAATCAGAAGGCTAACATTAAGCCTCTTGTATGTTATATTTTGAGGTGAAAGAAAGCAAATGTTCCCCAGTGCCAAACAGCTCTACCTGCTGGTTGCTCCAGCTCACCTGAATGGCTGTGTGTACAGTGTGGGGCCCATTACATGGAGTCATCTCCACTCTTCACTCAATGTGTGTTAGAAAGCCGAGGCGGACCTGGCTCTCTGAAGGGGTGTGTGTGTGTGGTAGAAACCCTGCCCCAGGGTAACAGGGAGCTCAGAGCCAGGCAGGAAGTGTTCTGGACAGGTGGGCCGTGAAAATGTACGCAGCTCTGTGGTCGGTGAGCAAGGCCACGGTTGGCATTTAGAGAGAACACACTGGCTACTCAGACCAGGCCACAACCACATGGCTTCACAGGCCAGAGAGGGAGAGAGATGGGTTTCACAGGCCAGAGAGGGAGAGAGATGGGCTTCACAGGCCAGAGAGGGAGAGAGATGGGCTTCACAGGCCAGAGAGGGAGAGAGATGGGCTTCACAGGCCAGAGAGGGAGAGAGATGGGCTTCACAGGCCAGAGAGGGAGAGAGATGGGTTTCACAGGCCAGAGAGGGAGAGAGATGGGTTTCACAGGCCAGAGAGGGAGAGAGATGGTCTTCACAGGCCAGAGAGGGAGAGAGATGGTCTTCACAGGCCAGAGAGGGAGAGAGATGGGTCTTCACAGGCCAGAGAGGGAGAGAGATGGGTTTCACAGGCCAGAGAGGGGGAGAGATGGGCTTCACAGGCCAGAGAGGGGGAGTGATGGGTTTCACAGGCCAGAGAGGGAGAGAGATGGGCTTCACGGGAGAGAGATGGGTTGCTGGTCATTTATGAACATTTTAACATCTTGACCATGTTCTGTTATAATATCCACCCGGCACAGCCAGAAGAGGACTGGCCACCCCTCATAGCCTGGTTCCTCTCTAGGTTTCTTCCTAGGTTTTTGGCCTTTCTAGGGAGTTTTTCCTAGGGAGTTTTTCCTAGCCACCGTGCTTCTTTCACATGCATTGCTTGCTGTTTGGGGTTTTAGGCTGGGTTTCTGTACAGCACTTTGAGATATCAGCTGATGTACGAAGGGCTATATAAATAAATTTGATTTGATTTGATTTCCCAGGCCAGAGAGGGAGAGAGATGGGTTTCGCGGGAGAGAGATGGGCCCGGCGGGGGGGGAGGGTTTCCCAGGCCAGAGAGGGAGAGAGATGGGTTTCCCAGGCCAGGCCAGAGGGGAGAGAGATGGGTTTCCCAGGCCAGAGAGGGAGAGAGATGGGTTTCCCAGGCCAGAGAGGGAGAGAGATGGGTTTCACAGGCCAGAGAGGGAGAGAGATGGGCTTCACAGGCCAGAGGGAGAGAAAAGATAGAGAGGAGAGCAGACAGACGGACAGAGAAGAGGGAGCCACACACACGATGGATGGATGGATGGATGTATTCAGTGGTTCAGAGGTCTTGTTGCACAGTGCATTCTGCTAATACATCTGACGTGTTTGGCCCATGTTGTGTGTGCATATGTTTAAGCACTTGACCACTGAGAAGCAGTGTCCTTGGTCTTCCAGGAAATTCCCAGCTAGTGCACAGACAGCTGGGTGTGGGGAAAGAAGAATGCAGGCATGACAGAGGAGAAGAATTGAGCATGGTGATCCAAGCACTCAGGGTGGAACCACATGTCAGGGACAGTGACCTATCCTCTGTCTTGCTGGTTGGTTGAAGTAGGCTGGAGTGGGTGGTGACTTGTTTTCCGGGTTGATGTCACGGCTGCATCAGCGTTCCTCGTTTCTCCCTACTCCCCCGGAGGCTTACCAGCTGTGTGGGTTCTCTGTGATCTGGAGCCGCTGAGGTCTGCGCCTTCTCCACAAGGACAGACTCTCTGTGATCTGGAGCCCTGAGGCCTGCGCCTTCTCCACAAGGACAGCCTCTCTGTGATCTGGAGCCTGAGGCCTGCTTCTCCACAAGGACAGCCTCTCTGTGATCTGGAGCCCTGAGGCCTGCTTCTCCACAAGGACAGCCTCTCTGTGATCTGGAGCGGCTGAGGCCTGCTTCTCCACAAGGACAGCCTCTCTGTGATCTGGAGCCTGAGGCCTGCTTCTCCACAAGGACAGCCTCTCTGTGATCTGGAGCCGCTGAGGCCTGCTTCTCCACAAGGACAGCCTCTCTGTGATCTGGAGCGCTGAGGCCTGCTTCTCCACAAGGACAGACTCTCTGTGATCTGGAGCCTGAGGCCTGCTTCTCCACAAGGACAGCCTCACTGTGATCTGGAGCCTGAGGCCTGCTTCTCCACAAGGACAGCCTCTCTGTGATCTGGAGCTGCTGAGGCCTGCTTCTCCACAAGGACAGCCTCTCTGTGATCTGGAGCCCTGAGGCCTGCTTCTCCACAAGGACAGCCTCTCTGTGATCTGGAGCTGCTTAGGCCTGCTTCTCCACAAGGACAGCCTCTCACCACACCCAGCAGCACAATCACTAGCTAATCCCTGTTTTGTTTAGTAAGAAGGAAGAATAGGTGATGTTTGTAGTTGTAGTGGTCCGTCCACAGGTTCTGTGACTGGGTATCTGGTGGTAACACTGAAGGGGTTATGAAGATGGGGAAGGTTATTGGTTGTGTTGAGAGGGGATCAGTGGGGGGGCTGACTTGTAGGTTACTGAATTCACAAGGCTTTAATATAATTATTCCCTGTAGGGATTTAAGATGTACCCCTGCTTATGTACTGTATGACCTATAACTGAAATATAGCGTGTACATTTCAAGTGAAGTCGAGCTAAAGCATGTCTGCCATCGACAGGGATTATGTTCTGGTGATGGTAAATCATCTCTATCCAAATTTGATCAATGGCCAGATGAATCTCCCTCCCCCAGGCCCTACAGAGGTACAGGAGGAGAAGGATTCTTATCTCTCTCCGTCTCTGTTGCTCTCTCTTTTTATCTGTCGCTCTCTCTGTCTCTCTCTCTGTCGGGCTCTCTCTGTCTCTCGGGCTCTCTCTGTCTCTCACTCTCTGTCTCGCACTCTCTGTCTCTCACTCTCTGTCTCGCACTCTCTGTCTCGCTCTCTCTGTCTCTCACTCTCTGTCTCGCACTCTCTGTCTCGCACTCTCTGTCTCGCACTCTCTGTCTCGCACTCTCTGTCTCGCACTCTCTGTCTCGCACTCTCTGTCTCGCTCTCTCTGTCTCGCACTCTCTGTCTCGCACTCTCTGTCTCGCACTCTCTGTCTCGCACTCTCTGTCTCGCACTCTCTGTCTCGCACTCTCTGTCTCGCACTCTCTGTCTCGCTCTCTCTGTCTCTCTGTCTCTCACTCTCTGTCTCGCACTCTCTGTCTCGCACTCTCTGTCTCGCACTCTCTGTCTCGCACTCTCTGTCTCGCACTCTCTGTCTCGCTCTCTCTGTCTCGCTCTCTCTGTCTCGCTCTCTCTGTCTCGCTCTCTCTCTCGCTCTCTCTGTCTCGCTCTCTCTGTCTCGCACTCTCTGTCTCGCTCTCTCTGTCTCGCTCTCTCTGTCTCGCTCTCTCTGTCTCGCTCTCTCTGTCTCGCTCTCTCGCTCTCTCTGTCTCGCTCTCTCTGTCTCGCGCTCTCTGTCTCGCGCTCTCTGTCTCGCTCTCTCTGTCTCGCGCTCTCTGTCTCGCGCTCGCTCTCAGTCTCGCGCTCGCTCTCTGTCTCGCGCTCGCTCTCTGTCTCGCGCTCGCTCTCTGTCTCGCGCTCGCTCTCTGTCTCGCGCTCGCTCTCTGTCTCGCGCTCGCTCTCTGTCTCGCGCTCGCGCTCTGTCTCGCGCTCGCTCTCTGCCTCGCTCTCTCTGCCTCGCTCTCTCTGCCTCGCTCTCTCTGCCTCGCTCTCTCTGCCTCGCTCTCTCTGCCTCGCGCTCTCGTCTCGCGCTCGCTCTCGTCTCGCCTCCGCTCTCTCTGCCTCGCTCGCTCTGTCTCGCTCGCTCGCTGTCTCGCTCGTTCTGTCTCGCTCGCTCGTTCTGTCTCCCTCGCTCTGTCAAGCTCGCTCTCTCTGTCTCGCTCGCTCTCTCTGTCTCACTCGCTGTCTCGCTCTCTCTCTGTCTCGCTCGCTGTCTTGCTCTCTCTCTCTGTCTTGCTCTCTCTCTCTGTCTCGCTCGCTCTCTCTGTCTCGCTCTCTCTGGCTCGCTCGCTTGCTCTCTGTCTCGCTCGCTTGCTCTCTGTCTCGCTCGCTTGCTCTCTGTCTCGCTCGCTCGCTATCTCGCTCGCTCTGTCTGTCTCGCTCGTTCGGTCTGTCTCGCTCACGCTGTCTCACTCGCAATCTCACTCATTCTGTCTGTCTCGCTCGCTATCTTGCTCGCTCGTTCTGTCTCGCTCGCTCTCTGTTTCGGCTCGCTCGCTCTCTCTCGCTCTCTCTGTCTCACTCGCTGTCTCGCTCGCTCGCTCTGTCTCGCTCGCTCTCTCTGTCTCGCTCGCTCTCTCTGTCTCGCTCGCTCTGTCTCGCTCGCTCTGTCTCGCTCGCTCTGTCTCGCTCGCTCTCGCTGTCTCGCTCGCTATCTCGCTCGTTCGTTCTGCCTCGCTCGCTCGTTCTGTCTCGCTCGCTCGTTCTCTATCTCTCTCGCTCGTTCTCTGTCTCTCGCTCGCTCGTTCTCTATCTCTCTCGCTCGTTCTCTGTCTCTCGCTCGCTCGTTCTCAGTCTCTCTCGCTCTGTCAAGCTCGCTTGCTCTCTCTGTCAAGCTCGCTTGCTCTCTCTGTCAAGCTCGCTTGCTCGCTCGCTCGCTCTCTGTCTCGCTCGCTCTCGCTGTCTCGCTCTCTGTCTCGCTCGCTCTCTGTCTTGCTCGCTCGTTCTCTGTCTCTCTCGCTCTGTGAAGCTCGCTCGCTCGTTCGCTGTCTCGCTCTCTCTGTCTCGCTCGCTGTCTCGCTCTCTCTGTCTTGCTCTCTGTCTCGCTCTCTCTGACTCGCTCTCTGTCTAGCTCTCTCTGTCTGTCTCGCTCTCTCTGTCTGGCTCGCTCGCTCTCTCTGTCTCGCTCGCTCTCTCTGTCTCGCTCTCTCTCTCTCTCTCTCTCTCTCGCTCTCTCTCTGTCTCGCTCTCTCTGTCTCGCTCGCTCGTTCTCTGTCTCGCTCGCTCGTTCTCTGTCTCGCTCGCTCGTTCTCTGTCTCGCTCTCTCTGTCTGTCTCGCTCTCTCTGTCTGTCTCGCTCTCTCTGTCTGTCTCGCTCTCTGTCTGTCTCGCTCTCTCTGTCTGTCTCACTCTCTCTGTCTGTCTCGCTCGCTCTCTCTGTCTCGCTCGCTCTCTGTGTCTCTGTCTCGCTCGCTCTCTGTGTCTCTGTCTCGCTGTCTCTGTCTCGCTCGCTCGCTCTTTCTGTCTCGCTCGCTCTCTCTGTCTCGCTCGCTCTCTCTGTCTCGCTCGCTCGCTCTCTCTGTCTCGCTCGCTCGCTCTCTCTGTCTCGCTCGCTCGCTCTCTCTGTCTCGCTCGCTCGTTCTCTGTCTCGCTCGCTTTTCTTTCTCACACAGTCTCACACAGTCACACACACACACACACACACACACACACACACACACACACACACACACACACACACACACACACACACACACACACACACACGGCCTACCTTCTCTCACCCTGGCTTATCCCTCCCCAGTTTCATCTATAGCATTCAATCCTCCTGATCGGATCATTCCCTGGGACCCACCACCACTACATTGTGCCCCCCCCCACAAAAAAAGTGGTTCACCCCAGCAGGTAATTCAGAGGTTGTTTTCCACACACTCTGGGCTCTTTTCACTCAGTAGCTTTACTGAGCCCTGTACAGTTCAGGATTTGATCATTGTGTGTGTCTAACTTTACTCGGCCCACTGTTTGTATTCCATTGTTGTCCAAGGTAAAGCTAAGGTGGGTCAGAAGTAACAAGTAAAAGTTAATAGTCAGTAGGCCCTACTATTTGCCCGATTGTTATGGCTGATATGGTGAGAAAGATTTTTTTGTTAAAGTTAGTTAAAAAAGGTATCAAGCAGATGCAGAGAGATTTGCCCAGCAGCTTTCCTGAGCCTCCCTCCATCATGGAAGAGGCTATTGTATTGTATCCTGCTGTGTGATTTTGTTGTCTGCAGTCTGTACTAGATCCTGGATGTAGGGTTTGGAGATGGGGGGTGTTGAACAGCACTTTCTCTGCCCGCCCCCCCTCCTTCCCCTGGCCCTCCTCCCTGTGGCCCTGCTCCAGGCCCCCGGCCTCCAGGCCTGTCTCCCCCGCTCTCCGCTGCCCAGCTGGGTCCAAATTACAAAGAACCTACCACACTGCCACTTTATGTGCAATTCCACTTTTTATTGAGAAACAAGATTGTTTTTCCTCTCACAAATTGTATTTTGTTTTGTGGTCCTTCCTGCAACCCTTACATGGCCCCCCTCAGAACACAGCAGAGCCCTATTGTGTTGACAGACATCACCTTTTTTGGGCCGATGACTGAAATGTATTCTTCCCTTTTTATAGTTCCCTTTTTATATAGTTCTCTTTTTATATAGTTCTCTTTTATAGTTCTCTTTTTATATAGTTCTCTTTTTATATAGTTCTCTTTTTATATAGTTCTCTTTTTATAGTTCTCTTTTTATATAGTTCTCTTTTTATAGTTCTCTTTTTATAGTTCTCTTTTTATATAGTTCTCTTTTTATATAGTTCTCTTTTTATATAGTTCTTTTATATAGTTCTCTTTTTATAGTTCTCTTTTTATAGTTCTCTTTTTATATAGTTCTCTTTTTATATAGTTCTCTTTTTATAGTTCTCTTTTATATAGTTCTCTTTCATAGTTCTCTTTTTATAGTTCTCTTTTTATAGTTCTCTTTTTCATACTCTGTTCAGTTGTTCACTGACCTGGACTGAACTTAGTAATCAGTTCTTTCCTGGAACAGAGGATTGAAGTCTTGGGGATGATAGCCAATCTCAGAAGATCAACATTCTGATGACCTTCTAACACTGAGAGTAGGCTGTTGATGCTCAGAGGAACAGACAGGTCACAGTGCATCAGGAAGGGTCAGTCTGTATTTTGTGGTGTTTCTAAACTATGCAGGTCTACTGCCATCATGTCAATGACTATAAAATGGCCAACCTCCGGACAGATGATGATTTGTTTGATCTTGGTGCTGTCTGGGGTGGGATAAGGTATGGTTTCATCTTCTAGGAAGTTACTCATACCATTCTATTTTGATGGAGCTACACAATACAGTACAGTGCTGCTTCAGTTCTTTGAAGATAGAATAACTTTGCATTGTTCATCATGGTATCTTTTTTAGGCTAGGGAACACTTCTGTTGTATAGGTCCTGGGTATTCTTCCCCATAGATGTAAAGCTCAGTGATCAGAGTTATTCCATGTGTCCTTTCCCGCTCTATGCTTTTAGACATTCAGTGTATGAATCATCTGCTGCACTGAAGAAAGTCATCTCTTTCCAAACGACCGGGAACATTGATAGATCTGTTAGTGAGGACTGTTAGTGAGGACTGTTAGTGAGGACATTCAAGTCCACTTATCTCTTTTATTATATTCCTAAATGGCAACTGGGGAAATTTTACTTCAGTATCGGCAAGGTCTATTATAATGGAAAAGGAGTGAAAATAGTCACTTTAAACATGTATTTGGCTTCAAGCGTAATAGTGTAAGTAATTTGTTAAGTGCTTATAACTCCCTTGCTAAAGTTTCCAAGATTTCTGCCTAAAGCACGCACTTAATTAGCATATTCGTTTTTCAGAATGGCTTTGAGGAGCTCTCCTCAATTTTTTTCAATTCAATTTTTTTCACTCCCTTAATGTGAAAATATTTTCTCCCGTTCAGCAGTTTGTTTATCAAAGCTGAGGATTCAATGTGTTCTTTCCTGTGTGAGTCTGGGAGGAGGTGTATCTGTACTCAGCATCACTGGGGTCCTCTAATAATCTACAAGCTGCTTCTATCAATCTTCATAACCGTAAAATAATATATTGACTATGGGTAGGAGTGTAAAGCACATGTAATCATTAAGATAAAAGAAAGGAGGGGATATTGCCTCTGTTTGTCAAGGTACAATATTGCTGCCTGTCCTACCAAGGCAATATTAAAAAAGCATTCTGTAAAAGAAACAGACATGCAGTGGAATATCATTCTACTGAGCAGTGTTTATGTCTCACCGGGGTGTAATGGTTATACAAGGACCTCAGCTCTAACCTGAAGATGATGCTCTTTGATGTAAGGTGATTGCGGAGCTGCATGCTATTGCTTTGAAGCCTTATAGGACACGCTATATTTACGTCAAGAAGGCCACATGCTGCATGCTTATGTCAACGCAGGGCTTTAACTCCTGTTACATCCTATATCCTCTGGTGGAACCAAAAGGAAGCTTCTGTTCTGCAGTGTACAGCAGGTATCATTACCATATCGTCTCAGCATTGAGATTTAGGTTATGTGTTCAGTCTGGTATCTGGCTAATGAATGGTTTTATCAAGTACTAGGCTACTACACTCTAATCCATGGAAGTTGACCCTGCTTTGACCTTCTGGATTAGTCTCAAAGGCTTGACGATTTTTGTTGCCCTTTTTAAAAAGACAGGGTCAAATGGCACATGATCTAGTTTGAATGCTATTTCTGGGACATGTTGTTGTGTGTAGTTATGTGGAGATAACTGAAGCCAGACAATACTCATCTGTAGGCCTGATGCTGCACTTTCATAGTATTGATGCTGTTCCTGTGTAGCGGTGTGTGGTCTCCTTCTGCCAGAGGAGTGTGTCTCGATGACTCTGTCTGTCTCTCTCCCTGTCTCTCTCCCTGTCTGACTGGGGGGTCCTGAGGAGAGGGTGTTTGGGTGGGTGGCCTGGGCCGGCGACCAAAAGCAGGCAGCCAAAAGCAGGCAGCCTCTCTCTACATCCATCCAGGCAAATGTAACTAATCAGCTAAGTGGGAGCGTTCAGTCAAACAGGACTATGGCTGTCAGTCAGGGTTAGTGGCTGCCGAGCGCATTTGAATATGTGCATTACAATTCCACTTCGCAAATATGGACAAATTGGAGCTTTGCAGCTAAATTTAGAGAGCGTGAATAGAATGTGGCAAGCGTGCTGTCGCACTGTCACTCAAAAAGCCAGTGACACGCCTGGCATAAGCTAAAGGAAAAGGGGGGGCGGGCTTTTTAACTCGCAGCCACTGTCTTTCAGAAAACTTTATTATCTGAAGCTTGTTGAGGGGGGGCATGGTTAAAACCATATGTATAAGGACCTTGGTAATCAGTGCTGAATGTGTGATTGGAGATGATTGAAGGCAGGAGGAAGGGGACTTGATTATCTCACTCTAATCAGGCAGGGTCCAGACATAAAGAGTCGTGTATAAGGGCGTCTCGTCCAATCAAATCAGCTGAGTCTCGTGTTGGGGCGTCTCGTCTTCCTCTTACATAGTCTGAACAGCAGTCGTAGTGAGACTCAATCACAGTGGAGAGGCTGGCTCTTAATCACAGTGGAGAGGCTGGCTCTTAATCACAGTGGAGAGACTGGCTCTTAATCACAGTGGAGAGGCTGGCTCTAAATCACAGTGGAGAGCCTGGCTCTTAATCACAGTGGAGAGACTGGCTCTTAATCACAGTGGAGAGGCTGGCTCTTAATCACAGTGGAGAGGCTGGCTCTTAATCACAGTGGAGAGACTGGCTCTTAATCACAGTGGAGGGACTGGCTCTTAATCACAGTGGAGAGACTGGCTCTTAATCACAGTGGAGAGGCTGGCTCTTAATCACAGTGGAGAGGCTGGCTCTAAATCACAGTGGAGAGGCTGGCTCTTAATCACAGTGGAGAGACTGGCTCTTAATCACAGTGGAGAGACTGGCTCTTAATCACAGTGGAGAGGCTGGCTCTTAATCACAGTGGAGAGGCTGGCACTTAATCACAGTGGAGAGACTGGCTCTTAATCACAGTGGAGAGACTGGCTCTTAATCACAGTGGAGAGACTGGCTCTTAATCACAGTGGAGAGGCTGGCTCTTAATCACAGTGGAGAGACTGGCTCTTAATCACAGTGGAGAGGCTGGCTCTTAATCACAGTGGAGAGGCTGGCTCTTAATCACAGTGGAGAGGCTGGCTCTTAATCACAGTGGAGAGACTGGCTCTTAATCACAAGTAAATAGGTAAAGTAACGCACGTCATTACACAGACCACTGCACTGCTTCCTTGGGAGGTTATAGAGTTAATATCCTGCAGGTCTTCCCCTCCACACTCCTCTCTCCTCTTGTCCTGACGACTGTTAACACTATACCTGCATCGCCTGCATAAATCACACTATAGTATTTAGTCAGTTCATATTGGGACAGCGTCACCTTTTTCAACCCTCCGTGACTATTTTCCTTTAGTTGTCCTGCTCTGTGCCTGGATAAGAATCTGTGTTTGAGGGCTACAGCACATCTAATGAAAGATCTTAATTAGATCTCCTCTGTGCCCAGAGGAATATAGATTCAATAATCAGTCTTCACTCCTATCATTTGCCTCCATGCCATGAGGCTGCAGGACACGCTCTGCCTTCGTCATCCATCCTCCTTTTGTTCGTCAACTTTGAAGTCCGCACATCCTCTGAAGGAAGTCCTGAGTTGCAGAGTTAAATCATTCTTTTCCTGCTCTTGGAAGAGTCACTGATCGCGGTCAGCAGTTTTACCAGGTGCCTCAGGAGCATTCTTAAAAACACAACAAAACATACATTTTCAGTAAAACATACATTTTTTTTGCATTTCATTGATCGTGTTAATGGAAATGTATGTTTTGATTGGTCCTCTATCTGCTCCCTGTGGTTGACTTGATGCTCGCCAAACAGGCAGGTTCTAAAAGTGCCTCCTACATCATTAGCTGTAACACAGGACAGAGAGAGACTAAACCCCTGCTGATGACAGACAACCTTCTCTTCAGAGTCTCTGTCATCTGTGAAACCTCTCACCTGTTTCCCTCCTATTGTCATTGGGGTTTTATCAGCACTTCACAGCCCGAGCAGGCAGAACAACTCAGCCCACTCCAGACGTGTCGTGGTGTCTCCGCGTGTGTGAGGGAGAATCTTTCAGCGGCAGGCTGACAGCTGACATTCTCAAAAAGGGGAAGGCAGGAGCACAGAAAGGGAGAAGAATTATCAAGCTCGGTCCATGAAAGACGACAGGGCCTAAACACCAGCATCAGCAGCTGGAGACTGACTGAGAATTCCCCAAGTCAGCGACTGGCTCCCTGCACAGATAGAAAACACATTGCATTCTCTCCTCCATCACCATCAGGCCGTGCCATTCGCTGGTGTGTCATTCCCATTTCTCCACTCGGCGCTCTCCAGAGACTGCTTTTTCATATTCATGGATTCGGCCTGGGAATTTAGGTACTTGAGATTGCAAAGATGCCTAAATCTCTGCCTGGACCGACACTATTCTATCCCCTAAACCAGGGGTTTAGATTCAGACAGCTAGATTCAGACAGCTAGATTCAGACAGCTAGATTCAGACAGCTAGATTCAGACAGCTAGATTCAGACAGCTAGATTCAGACAGCTAGATTCAGACAGCTAGACAGCTAGATTCAGACAGCTAGATTCAGACAGCTAGATTCAGACAGCTAGATTCAGACAGCTAGATTCAGACAGCTAGATTCAGCCACGGACCATTTTTGTCTGAGCGGATGGTCGGGTGGCCAGAGTATAGTTAATTTGTATCATTTGTATTTTTTTGTTGTTGTTGGAATAATTGGGAACAGATTTCCTAAATTAAACTAATTTTTAGCTCAAGTCCCGGTGATTTGACAGTCTTCTCTGACCAATAAACTAACATCCAGCTGCCAACCCCTGCCCGAAGATCTCTAGCTCTGAGCCCTGCCTAGTGTCTGGGTGGAGAGGAGGGGTATAGACCTGGCTCTGAGCCCTGACTAGTGTCTGGGTGGAGAGGAGGGGTATAGACCTGGCTCTGAGCCCTGACTAGTGTCTGGGTGGAGAGGAGGGGTATAGACCTGGCTCTGAGCCCTGACTAGTGTCTGGGTGGAGAGGAGGGGTATAGACCTGGCTCTGAGCCCTGACTAGTGTCTGGGTGGAGAGGAGGGGTATAGACCTGGCTCTGAGCCCTGACTAGTGTCTGGGTGGAGAGGAGGGGTATAGACCTGGCTCTGAGCCCTGACTTGTGTCTGGGTGGAGAGGAGGGGTATAGACCTGGCTCTGAGCCCTGACTAGTGTCTGGGCGGAGAGGAGGGGTATAGACCTGGCTCTGAGCCCTGACTTGTGTCTGGGTGGAGAGGAGGGGTATAGACCTGGCTCTGAGCCCTGACTAGTGTCTGGGTGGAGAGGAGGGGTATAGACATGGCTCTGAGCCCTGACTTGTGTCTGGGTGGAGAGGAGGGGTATAGACCTGGCTCTGAGCCCTGACTAGTGTCTGGGTGGAGAGGAGGGGTATAGACCTGGCTCTGAGCCCTGACTAGTGTCTGGGTGGAGAGGAGGGGTATAGACCTGGCTCTGAGCCCTGACTAGTGTCTGGGTGGAGAGGAGGGGTATAGACCTGGCTCTGAGCCCTGACTAGTGTCTGGGTGGAGAGGAGGGATAAAGACCTGTCTTGTTTAAGCCCAGACATTGTTTTGTGTTCATATCTTTGTATCACGGACTGAACCTCTCGCCTCCTCTCGGCACGACTCTCCCTCGTCACCCTCTCCACTGCTTCACAGGTAGAGCTTTTCAAATTTGCACAAATAATGAGACACAGTTTGGTGTTGTAACTAACTGCACCCGCCTGGATCTCTCCAATGAGAGAGAGAGAGAGAGAGAGAGAGAGAGAGAGAGAGAGAGAGAGAGAGAGAGAGAGAGAGAGAGAGAGAGAGAGAGCTTGCTTCTCCTGTTGAGGCATGTTAGTACACGACAAGGAGAGGCGACAGACTCCATCCATTACCTCAACCTGAATGATTCTGTAAGCTTCTCTCTCTGACACCTCACTGCTTTATGATGCCGTTCATCTTGTAACAGCCATGACCATCCACACACCAGGTTTTTTGTCCTTTCCCTCCAATTCAAACAAAACTTCTATGAAATACAGGTAGGAAACTGTCTAGCTGCTTCACAGCATCAGCTGTGGATCGTTATTCCAGCTAGTTATCATCAGTTGCTCCTGTATATTTCTGTGAGGGATATTGAAGCTGAGGGTGGACAGTGATGTGATGCCTACAGTAAATGCCCTGGCCCTAGATGCCGTCTGTCAGTGGTGTAGAGGTGTCCTTCTAGACCTTCTCCTCACTGTGGAGGAGGTGCAGAACTACTGCAGTCAGTCGTCACTGCAGCTGAGGCTTCTTACTGTCTCATCTCAGAGCTGCTCTGATGTCTAATTTGCTGAAAGCCTGTTCTAACCATCAGCCTGTATGCTAATGTGTAGGAGGGAGTCAGCAGTCATATGCCAGGTGAGAGGAGGAGAGAGAGGAAGAGAAGGTATACAGTAAGAAGGATGGAGTGAAGATTTAAGGCCTGTTGTCTGGTGTCAGAGAAGGAGAGAGGGAAAGAGACTGTAGGAGGATAGGGATTGGAGGAGGAGAGAGGGATAGAGACAGTAGGAGGATAGGGATGGAGGGAGGAGGAGAGAGGGATAGAGACAGTAGGAGGATAGGGATGGAGGGAAGAGGAGAGAGGGAAAGAGACAGTAGGAGGATAGGGATGGAGGGAGGAGGAGAGAGGGATAGAGACAGTAGGAGGATAGGGATGGAGGGAAGAGGAGAGAGGGAAAGAGACAGTAGGAGGATAGGGATGGAGGAAGAGGAGAGAGGGAAGATGAAGGCCTGTTGTCTGGTGTCACAGTGAAGAGAAATGGACAGAGTAATTGCGTTGTTCCAGGACCTGAGAGATCCCTACACACACACACACACACACACACACACACACACACACACACACTGATGCCCACATCCCTGTCAGAAGGCGTAAAGACAGCAGGAGCTGAAAAACCTCAGCAGACTAGTTGAGGCATCGTGCTAGCGTCAAGCCCAGCCTGAAAACGACTGGGGATAAAGACATACAGGCAGATTATCTATCACGAGAAGCAGATGAAACTGCAGGGAGGGAAAGATGTCAGACGGACGGAGAGAGGAGAAGGAAGGAAGGTAGAGAGATGAAGACTGAAGTGGTGCTGGCTTGTTGCTCCTAAAGATGGCGGGTGATAAATGTGAGCGATGTTGACGGATTCCCTGGCTGCGCTCGGCCATCCATTGTGTCGGACTGTGTTGCTAGTGCTGATGGGTAGTCCAACCATGGATGGTGGTGGACAAGGGGAGGGATGTGCTCTCTCCTTTGACCCTCTGGGTTTAAACCTTGATTCCTTTCTCTTCTCTCCTTTCTCCTCTCCCCTCCCCTCTTCTCTCTCTCCTATCTCCTCTCTCCTATCTCCTCTCCCCTCCCCTCTTCTCTCTCCTCTCCCCTCCCCTCTTCTCTCTCTCCTATCTCCTCTCTCCTATCTCCTCTCCCCTCCCCTCTTCTCTCTCCTCCCCTCTTCTCTCTCCTTTCTCTCCTCTCCTCTCTCCTATCTTCTCTCCCCTCTTCTCTCTCCATTCTTCTTCTCTCTCCTCGCCTCTTCTCTCTCCTTTCTCTCCTCTCCTCTCTCCTATCTCCTCTCCCCTCCCCTCTTCTCTCTCCTCCCCTCTTCTCTCTCCTTTCTCTCCTCTCCTCTCTCCTATCTCCTCTCCCCTCCCCTCTTCTCTCTCCTCTCCTCCCCTCTTCTCTCTCCTCTCTCCTATCTTCTCTCCCCTCCCCTCTTCTCTCTCCATTCTTCTTCTCTCTCCTCGCCTCTTCTCTCTCCTTTCTCTCCTCTCCTCTCTCCTATCTTCTCTCCCCTCCCCACTTCTCTCTCTCCTATCTTCTCTCCATTCCTCTCCTTTTCTCTCTCCTTTCTCTCCTCTCCTCTCCTATCTTCTCTCCTCCCCTCTTCTCTCTCCTCTCCTATCTCCTCTTCTCTCTCCTATCTCCTCTTCTCTCTCATATCTTCTTTCTCCTCTTCTCTCTCCTCTCCTCTTGTGTGTGAAATTAAAAGTGTCATAACTCATTGTGTGGCCTTGGGAAGGACAGGGCACAGGTAGTGACATTAGCGACAGGTGGTCCTCTGGACACGTCCCTACACACCCCAACAAATGACCGCAGACTTGCAGCTCACATGCTACACTACTCAATGCTGTTTTCAGACTCAAACTATGAATTTGGCCCCTTACAGTGAATGCTCTTGAGATTTGTCCTCTAAAATGCTTTCATATGGTGATCTCTCTTCTCTCTTCTTCTCTCCTTCCAGATGGTCACAAGAACAAAGAAAATATTCGTCGGAGGATTATCAGCGAACACAGTAGTTGAAGATGTGAAGCAGTATTTTGAACAGTTTGGCAAGGTAAGGCTTATTTGGAAGTGATGTCCTCTTCTTGTCCTGGGTCGTTCAGGGGATGTGTGATTTCAAGGTGATGGACTCTATCGGATCTCATCAAGTCTCTAATACAGATCTGTGGGATGTGTCTGGTTCCTACACTGGCTGTGGAGGTGTACGGACTCATTCCCTGGGATGTGTCTGGTTCCTACACTGGCTGTGGGATGTGTCTGGTTCCTACACTGGCTGTGGGATGTGTCTGGTTCCTACACTGGCTGTGGAGGTGTCTGGTTCCTACACTGGCTGTGGAGGTGTCTGGTTCCTACACTGGCTGTGGAGGTGTCTGGTTCCTACACTCGCTGTGGAGGTGTCTGGTTCCTACACTGGCTGTGGAGGTGTCTGGTTCCTACACTGGCTGTGGAGGTGTCTGGTTCCTACACTGGCTGTGGATGTGTCTGGTTCCTACACTGGCTGTGGATGTGTCTGGTTCCTACACTGGCTGTGGAGGTGTCTGGTTCCTACACTGGCTGTGGATGTGTCTGGTTCCTACACTGGCTGTGGATGTGTCTGGTTCCTACACTGGCTGTGGAGGTGTCTGGTTCCTACACTGGCTGTGAAGGTGTCTGGTTCCTACACTGGCTGTGGAGGTGTCTGGTTCCTACACTGGCTGTGGAGGTGTCTGGTTCCTACACTGGCTGTGGATGTGTCTGGTTCCTACACTGGCTATGGATGTGTCTGGTTCCTACACTGGCTGTGGAGGTGTCTGGTTCCTACACTGGCTGTGGAGGTGTCTGGTTCCTACACTGGCTGTGAAGGTGTCTGGTTCCTACACTGGCTGTGGAGGTGTCTGGTTTCTACACTGGCTGTGGAGGTGTCTGGTTTCTACACTGGCTGTGGAGGTGTCTGGTTTCTACACTGGCTGTGGAGGTGTCTGGTTCCTACACTGGCTGGTGAGGCTGGTTGTTTAGATGAGTCTCCCCCATATCCTGCTGCTGGTACCATCAGACCTGTTTCATCAGTTGTCAGGCATGTAGTGGGACTGATTCTATTGTCTCTTCTAAAGTGTCCGTTTTAGCTTCTTGGCATTGTTTGAATATTCTCATTATTTTTCCAGAGATATTGGGGACATAGCCGGGGTTTGATTGAGTGGCCTGGGTTTTCCTGGCTCTCTAAGTCCTTGTTTGAAAATTTAGAAAGTTCCTCCTTCCTTCCTCCCTTCGTTGTAGTAGTCACTGATCTGACAGGACTGGATTTGTGAGAGCTGAAATACTGGAGCTCCTGCTTTCACCTGTCCAGTTGTGTTAGATCAGTGATTACTTTAAAGGTCCAATGCAGTTAAAAACAGGATATTCCTCTGTTTTATATATACTGCTCAAAAAAATTAAGGGAACAAATCAAATCAAATCAAATGTATTTATATAGCCCTTCGTACATCAGCTGATATCTCAAAGTGCTGTACAGAAACCCAGCCTAAAACCCCAAACAGCAAGCAATGCATGTGAAAGAAGCACAGTGGCTAGGAAAAACTCCCTAGGAAAAACTCCCTAGAAAGGCCAAAAACCTAGGAAGAAACCTAGAGAGGAACCAGGCTATGAGGGGTGGCCAGTCCTCTTCTGGCTGTGCCGGGTGGATATTCTAACAGAACATGGTCAAGATGTTAAAATGTTCATATATGACCAGCATGGTCAAATAATAATAATCATAGTAGTTGTCGAGGGTGCAACAAGCATGTCCGGTGAACAGGTCAGGGTTCCATAGCCGCAGGCAGAACAGTTGAAACTGGAGCAGCAGCACGGCCAGGTGGACTGGGGACAGCAAGGAGTCATCATGCCAGGTAGTCCTGAGGCATGGTCCTAGGGCTCAGGTCCTCCGAGAGAAAGAAAGAAAGAGAGAAAGAGAGAATTAGAGAGAGCATATTTAAATTCACACAGGACACCGGATAAGACAAGAGAAATACTTCAGATGTAACAGACTGACCCTAGCCCCCCGACACATAAACTACTGCAGCATAAATACTGGAGGCTGAGACAGGAGGGATCAGGAGACACTGTGGCCCCATCCGATGAAACCCCCGGACAGGGCCAAACAGGCAGGATATAACCCCACCCACTTTGCCAAAGCACAGCCCCCACACCACTAAAACAACTTAAACAACACACTTAAACAACACAATGTAACTCCAAGTCAATCACACTTCTGTGAAATCAAACTGTCCACTTAGGAAGCAACACTGATTGACAATAAATTCCACGTGCTGTTGTGCAAATGGAATAGACAACAGGTGGAAATTATAGGCAATTAGCAAGACCCCAATAAAGGAGTGGTTCTGCAGGTGGAGACCACAGACCACTTCTCAGTTCCTATGCTTCCTGGCTGATGTTTTGGTCACTTTTGAATGCTGGCAGCGCTTTCACTCTAGTGGTAGCATGAGACGGAGTCTACAACCCACACAAGTGGCTCAGGTAGTGCAGCTCATCCAGGATGGCACATCAATGCGAGCTGTGGCAAGAAGGTTTGCTGTGTCTGTCAGCGTAGTGTCCAGAGCATAGAGGCGCTACCAGGAGACAGGCCAGTACATCAGGAGATGTGGAGGAGGCCGTAGGAGGGCAACAACCCAGCAGCAGGACCGCTACCTCCGCCTTTGTGCAAGGAGGAGCAGGAGGAGCACTGCCAGAGCCCTGCAAAATGACCTCCAGCAGGCCACAAATGTGCATGTGTCTGCTCAAACGGTCAGAAACAGACTCCATGAGGGTGGTATGAGGGCCCGATGTCCACAGGTGGGGGTTGTGCTTACAGCCCAACACCGTGCAGGACGTTTGGCATTTTCTAGAGAACACCAAGATTGGCAAATTCGCCACTGGCGCCCTGTGCTCTTCACAAATGAAAGCAGGTTCACACTGAGCACGTGACAGACGTGACAGAGTCTGAAGACGCTGTCGAGAACGTTCTGCTGCCTGCAACATCCTCCAGCATGACCGGTTTGGCGATGGGTCAGTCATGGTGTGGGGTGGCATTTCTTTGGGGGGCTGCACAGCCCTCCATGTGCTCGCCAGAGGTAGCCTGACTGCCATTAGGTACCGAGATGAGATCCTCAGACCCCTTGTGAGATCATATGCTGGTGCGGTTGGCCCTGGGTTCCTCCTAATGCAAGACAATGCTAGACCTCATGTGGCTGGAGTGTGTCAGCAGTTCCTGCAAGAGGAAGGCATTGATGCTATGGACTGGCACGCCCGTTCTCCGAGACCTGACTCCAATAGAGCACATCTGGGACATCATGTCTCGCTCCATCCACCAATGCCACGTTGCACCACAGACTGTCCAGGAGTTGGCGGATGCTTTAGTCCAGGTCTGGGAGGAGATCCCTCAGGAGACCATCCGCCACCTCATCAGGAGCATGCCCAGGCGTTGTAGGGAGGTCATACAGGCACGTGGAGGCCACACACACTACTGAGCCTCATTTTGACTTGTTTTAAGGACATTACATCAAAGTTGGATCAGCCTGTAGTGTGGTTTTCCACTTTAATTTTGAGTGTGACTCCAAATCCAGACCTCCATGGGTTGATAAATTGGATTTCCATTGATTATTTTTGTGTGATTTTGTTGTCAGCACATTCAACTATGTAAAGAAAAAAGTAGTTAATAAGATTATTTCTTTCATTCAGATCTAGGATGTGCTGTTTAAGTGTTCCCTTTATTTTTTTGAGCAGTGTATATTTCCACACTGAGTTTGGAATAATACTGTGAAATTATTAAAACGATGATAATGCCCTTTTAGTGTAAGAACTGTTTGAAAGACCGCCTGAAATGTCAGGCTGTTCTGGTGGGATGTAATTTTGGTAAATTAGTTAATAGACCAATAATAAAGATACGTTTCCAACCTCTCTGCCAATAACAGCTAGTTTTCAGTTTTCTCCTCCCCACTCCGACAGTCCTAGCAAAATTCTTGCTTGAGAAATGTCTCTTTGCTAAGAAGCTATTTTTCTTTCTTTTTGACCATTTGAATTGAAAAAATCACAGTAAGGTACTTATTTGTTACCCAGAAGGGATTTGATATTGAGATAAAAACGGCTGCATTGGACCTTTCAGGAACGGGCCACATGGCTCCTGTCCTGGAAACGTCTCGAGCGGTCCTGGGTTAGAGGAGGCCCAATCAGACTGACTGACAGAAAGGGGCTGGATCCTGGCCCCATACCCCCCCTTCCCCGGGTCACCACACTGAACCCATGGCCGCAGGGCCCGGTCTGTCTGCCCGCACTATTGCACCCTCTGTGTGTGTGTGTGTGTGTGTGTGTGTGTGTGTGTGTGTGTGTGTGTGTGTGTGTGTGTGTGTCCATCTGAGTGAATAAAGCAGTTAATTGCCAGTGTCCTCTCAGAGAAATGGGAGCACACCTGTACCAAACACAGCAGCTGTGTTTTGGAGGGAAGAAGTCAGAAGTGGAGGGAGGAGAGGGAGGGAGGAGGGGGCTGGAAGTGCGCGCATCCGCATGTGTGTTTATCAATGTCTGAGTTTGTGTGTGTTTTCTTTGGTGTGGATCCAGAATTAGCCAATTAGCAGAGTGCTGTTGGCTGTGTGTGTGTGTGCTTCATAGGGGTAGGAAGCAGGTGGCGTGGGGCACCAGGGTCATAGGATCTGTCTCCTCACAGACTGTGCTCTCCCAGACCTAGCAGGCTGGTGTGTGTGTGTGTGTGTGTGTGTGTGTGTGTGTGTGTGTGTGTGTGTGTACTACTATGACAGAATGCTCTACAGAAGAGAGGCCTTTCCTCCCTGTTCAATGTGTCAGCCCCAAAGTGCATCTTAAGCAGAGCTGTGACGGCCCAGGAGCCCTAGGCCACAGGAAGCTACATGTACTGTACTGAATGAGTCTGTTTAAATGGACCAGGGACACTGCCACCTCTGTTGACATACAGCCATCTACCCTTCAGTGCTACGCTATGTATTGTCTTACTACAGACCAGAGTGACTGTCTTTTGGGATATTATTTGCATATGGTACTAATTAATCTCCTTCCTCTGCCCTCCAAGAGTAGTGCTTTATCAGCTAGCTATACCCAGTGTTATAAACCTAATGCAGTTTTCACACAGTCTTGACAAAGTGAACAATTCTCTCTCAGGAGTTTTACAGTTGGGACAAAACAACATGGGGACAGCACAACGAGATGATTCATCATCATGATTATGCAATGGGGCAATCTTAACCTCTCCCCATTTCCTGGCGTAATCTTCCAAATTTGCAGGAAAAGGGGAGCCCAGTCAATCCCCCTCGCCCTTCCTCTCTCCTGCCTTGTTTACACCCAGAGCAGGCTAATTAGCCAGGGTTGCTAATGCTTAGTCATACGTTTGTTATAATCGGTTTGGAGTTTGTCTCAAAACAAAGTGGACTTATCTGGGTGAGCTGCAACAACTCCTGCATTTGTTGTTGACCCCTCTCTGACCTTTCACCTGCCATCAGAGAAACTGTACCTGGACTTTACATTGAGTCACACTCAGTGTTTAGTTCATTTAGCCTGTCATCAACAACAGCCGTAACTATTATTTGTGGTTATATGATGTTTTATCTTGATGTACTGTTCTAATGTGTGAAAACCTGACTTTATAGAAATGGAAAAATACTATTCAAAGCAAATCTAATATAACCTAAATCCAGCTAGAATTCAATCTGACTTTTACCTCCGCCCCAAAAACATTCTCTGCACAGTACAGCAGAGCCACGAAAGCTAAGCAGTGATATAAAAGGTTACATTTACTGAGGGATGTAGACTCCTCATCTCCAGGGGTTACTGAGGGATGTAGACTCCTCATCTCCAGGGGTTACTGAGGGATGTAGACTCCTCATCTCCAGGGGTTACTGAGGGATGTAGACTCCTCTAGTCCAGGGGTTACTGAGGGATGTAGACTCCTCACCTCCAGGGGTTACTGAGGGATGTAGACTCCTCACCTCTAGGGGTTACTGAGGGATGTAGACTCCTCACCTCCAGGGGTTACTGAGGGATGTAGACTCCTCATCTCCAGGGGTTACTGAGGGATGTAGACTCCTCATCTCCAGGGGTTACTGAGGGATGTAGACTCCTCATCTCCAGGGGTTACTGAGGGATGTAGACTAATCTAGTCCAGGGGTTACTGAGGGATGTAGACTCCTCTAGTCCAGGGGTTACTGAGGGATGTAGACTCCTCATCTCCAGGGGTTACTGAGGGATGTAGACTCCTCATCTCCAGGGGTTACTGAGGGATGTAGACTCCTCATCTCCAGGGGTTACTGAGGGATGTAGACTAATCTAGTCCAGGGGTTACTGAGGGATGTAGACTCCTCTAGTCCAGGGGTTACTGAGGGATGTAGACTCCTCATCTCCAGGGGTTACTGAGGGATGTAGACTCCTCATCTCCAGGGGTTACTGAGGGATGTAGACTCCTCATCTCCAGGGGTTACTGAGGGATGTAGACTCCTCTAGTCCAGGGGTTACTGAGGGATGTAGACTCCTCTAGTCCAGGGGTTACTGAGGGATGTAGACTCCTCATCTCCAGGGGTTACTGAGGGATGTAGACTCCTCTAGTCCAGGGGTTACTGAGGGATGTAGACTCCTCATCTCCAGGGGTTACTGAGGGATGTAGACTCCTCTAGTCCAGGGGTTACTGAGGGATGTAGACTCCTCATCTCCAGGGGTTACTGAGGGATGTAGACTCCTCTAGTCCAGGGGTTACTGAGGGATGTAGACTCCTCATCTCCAGGGGTTACTGAGGGATGTAGACTCCTCATCTCCAGGGGTTACTGAGGGATGTAGACTCCTCTAGTCCAGGGGTTACTGAGGGGATGTAGACTCCCTCATCTCCAGGGGTTACTGAGGGATGTAGACTCCTCTAGTCCAGGGGTTACTGAGGGATGTAGACTCCCTCATCTCCAGGGGTTACTGAGGGATGTAGACTCCTCTAGTCCAGGGGTTACTGAGGGATGTAGACTCCTCATCTCCAGGGGTAACTGAGGGATGTAGACTCCTCATCTCCAGGGGTTACTGAGGGATGTAGACTAATCTAGTCCAGGGGTAACTGAGGGATGTAGACTCCTCATCTCCAGGGGGTTACTGAGGGATGTAGACTCCTCATCGTCCAGGGGTTACTGAGGGATGTAGACTCCTCTAGTCCAGGGGTTACTGAGGGATGTAGACTCCTCATCTCCAGGGGTTACTGAGGGATGTAGACTCCTCATCTCCAGGGGTTACTGAGGGATGTAGACTCCTCATCTCCAGGGGTTACTGAGGGATGTAGACTCCTCTAGTCCAGGGGTTACTGAGGGATGTAGACTCCTCTAGTCCAGGGGTTACTGAGGGATGTAGACTCCTCACCTCCAGGGGTTACTGAGGGATGTAGACTCCTCATCTCCAGGGGTTACTGAGGGATGTAGACTCCTCATCTCCAGGGGTTACTGAGGGATGTAGACTCCTCATCTCCAGGGGTTACTGAGGGATGTAGACTCCTCTAGTCCAGGGGTTACTGAGGGATGTAGACTCCTCATCTCCAGGGGTTACTGAGGGATGTAGACTCCTCTAGTCCAGGGGTTACTCAGGGATGTAGACTCCTCATCTCCAGGGGTTACTGAGGGATGTAGACTCCTCATCTCCAGGGGTTACTGAGGGATGTAGACTCCTCATCTCCAGGAGTTACTGAGGGATGTAGACTCCTCATCTCCAGGGGTTACTGAGGGATGTAGACTCCTCTAGTCCAGGGGTTACTGAGGGATGTAGACTCCTCATCTCCAGGGGTTACTGAGGGATGTAGACTCCTCTAGTCCAGGGGTTACTGAGGGATGTAGACTCCTCATCTCCAGGGGTTACTGAGGGATGTAGACTCCTCTAGTCCAGGGGTTACTGAGGGATGTAGACTCCTCATCTCCAGGGGTTACTGAGGGATGTAGACTCCTCATCTCCAGGGGTTACTGAGGGATGTAGACTCCTCATCTCCAGGGGTTACTGAGGGATGTAGACTCCTCATCTCCAGGGGTTACTGAGGGATGTAGACTCCTCTAGTCCAGGGGTTACTGAGGGATGTAGACTCCTCTAGTCCAGGGGTTACTGAGGGATGTAGACTCCTCACCTCCAGGGGTTACTGAGGGATGTAGACTCCTCATCTCCAGGGGTTACTGAGGGATGTAGACTCCTCATCTCCAGGGGTTACTGAGGGATGTAGACTCCTCATCTCCAGGGGTTACTGAGGGATGTAGCCTCCTCTAGTCCAGGGGTTACTGAGGGATGTAGACTCCTCTAGTCCAGGGGTTACTGAGGGATGTAGACTCCTCATCTCCAGGGGTTACTGAGGGATGTAGACTCCTCATCTCCAGGGGTTACTGAGGGATGTAGACTAATCTAGTCCAGGGGTAACTGAGGGATGTAGACTCCTCATCTCCAGGGGTTACTGAGGGATGTAGACTCCTCATCTCCAGGGGTTACTGAGGGATGTAGACTCCTCATCTCCAGGGGTTACTGAGGGATGTAGACTCCTCATCTCCAGAGGTTACTGAGGGATGTAGACTCCTCTAGTCCAGGGGTAACTGAGGGATGTAGACTCCTCATCTCCAGGGGTTACTGAGGGATGTAGACTCCTCATCTCCAGGGGTTACTGAGGGATGTAGACTCCTCATCTCCAGGGGTTACTGAGGGATGTAGACTCCTCATCTCCAGGGGTTACTGAGGGATGAAAGAGGGAAGTAGACTCCTCTAGTCCAGGGGTTACTGAGGGATGAAAGAGGGAAGTAGACTCCTCTAGTCCACGGGATTATATCTGTCATGATGCCCACCTCTGAGGCACCCAGAGCCTGTGTCTGTCTGTGTGTGTTTGTCTGTGTGCGTTTGTGTCTGTGTGCCTGCCTGGCTGTGTGTGGCTGGCTGTGTGTGTCTGGCTGTGTGTGTCTGTGTGCCTGTGTGTCTGTATGTCTGTCTGTGCCTGCCTGGCTGTGTGTGTCTGGCTGTGTGTGTGTGTGTGTTTGTCTGTCTGTGTGCGTGTCTGTCTGTCTTTCTGGCGTGTGTGTGTGTGTGTGTGTGTGTGTGTGTGTGTGTGCGTGCGTGCGTGCGTGCGTGCCTGTGCTGGCTGGCTGCGTGTCTGTGTGTGTGTTTGCCTGTGTGTGTATGTATGTATGTATGTATGTATGTATGTATGTATGTATGTATGTTGTGTGTGTGTGTGTGTGTGTGTCGTGTGCTGTGTGTGTGTGTGTGTGTGTGTGTGTGTGTGTGGGTCTGGTTGGTCTGGTCTGGTCTGGTCTGGTCTGGTCTGGTCTGGTCTGGTCTGGTCTGGTCTGGTCTGGTCTGGTCTGGTCTGGTCTTGTCTTGTCTTGTCTTGTCTGGTCTGGTCTGGTCTGGTCTGGTCTTGTCTTGTCTTGTCTTGTCTTGTCTTGTCTTGTCTTGTCTTGTCTTGTCTTGTCTTGTCTTGTCTTGTCTTGTCTTGTCTTGTCTTGTCTTGTCTTGTCTTGTCTTGTCTTGTCTTGTCTTGTCTTGTCTTGTCTTGTCTTGTCTTCCTAATAAGCTCTCAGAATGCTCCTCATTGCCCCAGAGTCAATGAGTGAAACTGAATCTCCTTGTGAAGATTGAAAACACAGTTGATTCAGTGTTGTCCAAAGCTGTCTCACCCCTCTGTGTAATCACAGTGAAGCTGTACTGATTGGATTCTTGTTCTTCTTCTACAGATGAGTAGAAGGCATAGGGCACAGACCAAAGACAACGTCCTCACACGCCTTATACTGCCCAGGAAGGATTTGAAATGAATATATATTCAATTGGGCATTTTCATTTTTTGTCATAATAGTAATGATTTCTTTCAACTACATTTATTTGTGGGCTTGTGTTGATTCTGTCTCTTGGAGGTGACAATGTCTTTGCTTTATCTACCTCACTGTCCCACAGTGTATCACCTTCCCTCCTTACCCGTACCTCGCTTAACCTAACCTGTTCACAGCTTTAATGAAGGCTTCTAGCCTACCTCACAGCCCCATAGTGGAGGCCCAGCAGCCTTTGTACTTAACTTGTTCACCACCTCCTCCACTGGGCCACATGCCAGCCCGACAACAGTTTTGTTATTTAGTCCAGGGCCTCCTACAGAACCAGGCTGTGAATACCATTGTGGATTTGCCTCTAATACAAGGTTAATATGTCTTATGTGACTGGTTCACAGCACCAAGGAGTTGCTGCTTTGTTAGCTGCTGCTTTGTTAGCTGCTGCTTTGTTAGCTGCTGCTAGCTCCTCTATCAGTTTACTGTGTAAATGATGTGGAGAGCAGGTTTGTTTGGTACCCTACTGACTCCTCCTCTGCTCTGTTCCACTGTGTGGTTGCAGGGCTGCTCTGTGGTTTTAACCCTGGTGAAATCACCGATGATTACGGCTTGAGCCTCAAGAATAGAATGGAGAGAGAGAGAGAGCTAACTGAACCTGCTTTTTTTTCGCCAGAGAGAGAAAGAGAGCGAACAAGACAAATGATTTCATATTCTCTGTGACCTTTGCTTGCTCTGCGTATTGGTAGTGTTTCCTGCAGTCAAGGGGAAGATTATTAAATGCTCACTTGGAAATAGGAAGTTATACTGCTGCCTCTTGGTGATGTTTTCTATTCTAATTCAGGTCCTTTTTCTTGCCTGCGAGTGTGGTTCAGCCTATAGAGATGATTGGTCTTTCCATACCAGCTTCTCGGAGTCTATGTGCTATTCAGAGGGTGGGCACTCCACCTCGATTGTATCCAAGCTCTTAGGGGCAATGTCCTCCTCAATGTCAAACCCTAAGAGTCTATCTATGGGTAGTGCATATGTGGCTCTGGTCAAATGTAGTGCACTATAAAGAGAATAGGGTGTTCCATGATTTTCATCAGGTAATTCGCCTTTCAATTAAATAGCCCTGACTAATGGCCATCCTAAATAATGGCTTTCTCCTGAAAGTCCCTGAGCTCTGAGGTTATTTATCGGGTGAGGGGGCTGGACTGCAGGTCTGCAGGTATTATGGATGTCATCAGGTTTGGGTCCCTCATGGTTTGTTATCAGCAATGATGAAATTCACCAAATAGTCAAATTCACCACCTATCCACTAGAGGTAGACCGATTATGGTTTTTCAACGCCGATACCGATTATTGGAGGGCCCCAAAAAAAAGCCGATACCGATTAATCCGGCGGTTTTATTTATTTATTTGTAATAATGACAATTAGAACAATACTGAATGAACACTTATTTTAACTTAATATAATACATAATACTATCAATTTAGCCTCAAATAAATAATGAAACATGTTCAATTTGGTTTAAATAATGCAAAAACAAAGTGTTTGGAGAAGAAAGTAAAAGTGCAATATGTGCCATGTAAAAAAGCTAACGTTTAAGTTCCTTGCTCAAAACATGAGAACATATGAAAGCTGGTGGTTCCTTTTAACATGAGTCTTCAATATTCCCAGAAGTGTTAGGTTATAGTTATTATAGGAATTATAGGACTATTTCTCTCTATACGATTTGTATTTCATATACCTTTGACTATTGGATGTTCTTATAGGTACTTTAGTATTGCCAGTGTAACAGTATAGCTTCCGTCCCTCTCCTCGCTCCTACCTGGGCTCGAACCAGGAACACATCGACAACAGCCACCCTCGAAGCAGCGTTACCCATGCAGAGCAAGGGAAACAACTACTCCAAGTCTCAGAGCGAGTGACGTTTGAAACGCTATTAGCGCGCACCCCGCTAATAAGCTAGCCATTTCACATCGGTTACACCAGCCTAATCTTGGGAGTTGATAGGCTTGAAGTCATAAACAGCGCAATGCTTGAAGAATTGCGACGAGCTGCTGGCAAAACGCACGAAAGTGCTGTTTGAATGAATGCTTACGAGCCTGCTGGTGCCTACCACCGCTCAGTCAGACTGCTCTATCAAATATCAAATCATAGACTTAATTATAATATAATAAACACACAGAAATACAAGCCTTAGGTCATTAATATGGTTGAATACGGAAACTATCATCTCGAAAACAAAACGTTTATTCTTTCAGTGAAAAACGGAACCGTTCCGTATTTTATCTACCCGGTGGCATCCCTAAGTCTAAATATTCCTGTTACATTGCACAACCTTCAATGTTATGTCATAATTACGTAAAATTCTGGCAAATTAGTTTGCAACGAGCCAGGTGGCCCAAACTGTTGCATATACCCTGACTCTGCGTGCAATGAACGCAAGAGAAGTGACACAATTTCACCTGGTTAATATTGCCTGCTAACCTGGATTTCTTTTAGCTAAATATGCAGGTTTAAAAATATGTACTTCTGTGTCTTGATTTTAAGAAAGGCATTGATGTTTATGGTTAGGTACAGTCGTGCAACGATTGTGCTTTTTTCGCAAATGCGCTTTTGTTAAATCATCCCCCGTTTGGCGAAGTCGGCTGTCTTTGTTAGGAAGAAATAGTCTTCACAGTTCGCAACGAGCCAGGCAGCCCAAACTGCTGCATATACCCTGACTCTGTTGCAAGAGAAGTGACACATTTTCCCTAGTTAAAAGAAATTCATGTTAGCAGGCAATATTAACTAAATATGCAGGATTAAAAATATATACTTGTGTATTGATTTTAAGAAAGACTAATGTTTATGGTTAGGTACATGTTGGAGCAACGACAGTCCTTTTTCGCGAATGCGCACCGCATCGATTATATGCAATGCAGGACAGGCTAGATAAACTAGTAATATCATCAACCATGTGTAGTTAACTAGTGTTTATGATTGATTGATTGTTTTTTATAAGATAAGTTTAATGCTAGCTAGCAACTTACCTTGACTTCTTACTGCATTCGCGTAACAGGCAGGCTCCTCGTGGAGTGCAATGTAAAGCAGGTGGTTAGAGCGGTGGACTAGTTAACCGTAAGGTTGCAAGATTGAATACCCAAGCTGACAAGGTAAAAACTTGTCGTTCTGCCCCTGAACAAGGCAGTTAACCCACCGTTCCTAGGCCGTCATTGAAAATAAGAATGTGTTCTTAACTGACTTGCCTGGTTAAAAAATATATTTAAAAAAATAAAATGTAAAATATTTGGCCAAAAATACAGATTACCGATTGTTATGAAAACTTGAAATCGGCCCTAATTAATCGGCCATTCCGATTAATCGGTCGACCTCTACTATCCACAAAAGTAATGCACACTTGTTATTTTATGTCGATATACTAACCCATAGATCCCCTGGTCAGTGGGTTTCATGGTCCCACAGTCCTCACTATATGGTTTGGCGTCCATGTAAGGCTTTAGCCCAGTAAATCCTTCTAGAACATTTCCCCTAGGGTAAGACGGGATTGCCTCAGAACTAAGTCAGTGGGTCATTGGTATAAAGCACCTGTAGGCCCTCTGTTCTACTCAAAGACCCTAGCTGTTTAAAGAAGATTGAGTGTGATTGAGTGTGATTGAATAGATTGCTGGCACCCACTCGCTTGACTAAATCTCATATAGATAGCAGGTGACAGTCTTTGGTGATTGGTGTGGAATGTGGAGTGAAGGAAGGTGGTGGTGTAGGGATTGGGAAGGAAGGAGGACGGCTGTTTGAAGCACACAAGGTAAAGCATTCTCTGCTCTGAGATTGCCCACATTTTGAAGATTTTGTCAAAGGGATCTGCCAGAGTTTTGGATGAGCTCAACTTATCCGGCTTCCGCAGTGAGTCTCTTCCTGTCAGATAGCATTGGCTCGAATCGTCTGTCTCGCAGCTCCCTGAAGGAGAGGACAGATTACGATCGGCTCAGGCATGAAGTGTGCCAATTAAATGAGACGAGGCTCTATTAGGATTTAAAGAAACGGGGTTCTTCCTCAGAATGGAATGCGGCCATGGCATTTCCTCCTATCCGCCAACACCACACCAAGCCCTGCCGAGACGGCCCCGGACTCCTAATAACCTTCCACTCGGGGGCCTATACCTGTGATCTTCAACCAGGGGAAGGAAGCTTCAAGACATCCACGCTGAAATAAGCCTTCCCTGCCAAGGCTGCTCTGAACACCTGCAACGCCTGGGACTTTGTCTTTCTCTGCTGCTGGGAGCCGGTGGTAAGGAACTGCAGGTGTCTGGTTGTCTAGCGAAGCTGCAGAGAACCATTCAGTAAACACTGGCTTGAGTGACGGGCTCCCTCTCAGGCTCCACTCGACCTCCAAAGTTGAGGCGAAACGTGATTATGGTGTCGTATTTCAAGCTATGGTGAGCAGTGACCTTTAAGAGTTGAGCGTTCTGTTTCTCTCCTATGGTTGTGTATTTTACAGTTAGGATCGGACTAAGACTGTACAGAGATACCTGTGGTCGCCTCGAGTGGAGTAGCTAAGTTAAAATCAATATTTGAATGCTCAGCGTGAAAACAGACCAAACAAAAGGGAAAAGATGAAATGAAAATCATCACACTAGGTTTCTTCTTAAGACTAACACCCCCACCTCCCCTCAACATACACACAATCTGATTGTACAACCGCAACAGCATGAATATTACACACTGGCAGCCTGTGACAGCTCATTAAAAAAAAGGAAAACCACGTCTCCCATTGGGATAACTGCCACCCACTCAAAACACTTTGAAAACACACCGTAAATGGCCTTGTTTTTTTCCCTTCTCCCCTCCTTCCCTCCCTGCTAGGTAGGGCTTGTTTTTGTCTGTAGCTTGATGCAAAGGCTTAATGAAGCCTCAAAGGTATTGAACATCATATACAATTACTGTGCTTACACAGCGGAGAGAGAGTGTATAACACACACTTACTCACTCGGTGCAGCGCAGTGTGATGCTTCTACAGAGCCCCAGCACAGGAACAGCCCCAGCACAGGAACAGCCCCAGCACAGGAACAGCCCCAGCACAGGAACAGCCCCAGCACAGGAACAGCCCCAGCACAGGAACAGCCCCAGCACAGGAACAGCCCCAGCACAGGAACAGCCCCAGCACAGGAACAGCCCCAGCACAGGAACAGCCCCAGCACAGGAACAGCCCCAGCACAGGAACAGCCCCAGCACAGGAACAGCCCCAGCACAGGAACAGCCCCAGCACAGGAACAGCTCCAGCACAGTCATGACTGACATGTCAGACTAAGAGACAAGATGAATATTTGGAGGAGAAGTTCACCATGAAACACTCTGTCAACACCTTCTCTTTAGCCGGGTATAATTAATGTTAACAACAACAGTGCTGGTCTGTTTTAATATTTCATATCTGGACTGGAGGACTGTGTGTGTAGCGGTGACAGAAGGCTAGTCCAAAGTTTTAAAGATGCGTTATTAAAAATGTTGTATCATTTCAGCCAGTAGTTTTGAAAGTTGCACTCACTAAAAAGTGTCCCCAAAAATTGTGCACAATTGTGTGCAAATTCTTCAATTTCATATGACATGATACATCCTGCAAAAAACAATAATAATAAATAAATAAAAATGTTCCTGCAATACGTATGATATTTTCCGAATTCCAATTCATACAACATGTTACGAAATAAATTTGCAAGTGCTTATTATAACATTCAATCTCTTTAAGGAACCAGAATGTGAGAACTGGTCCATTGCTGTCCCTCACTGAATCTGGTCTCATCTCTGCTTTCCATTCTTGATATACCCAGAGACTGTCATTGATAAATAGTTTGAGTCAGTATAGTTGAGAAACTGTGGATAGAGAGATTGCTACATAGATGAAATGATGACATACTGCAGATGTATACAGGCTGCTAGATATATAGTAGATAAGACAACTTGGAAGCACAAGCGAACACACACGTTCTGTCTTTGGTCTGCTCCTCCTGTACGTGCTGTATGTAAATGTATTTTGGTGAGCTCTCCTTTCAGTTGCTGTTCTCCCCATAAGAGTCAAGTGCACGAGGAAAGGGGTGAAGGACTCGCAGACTGGTGCACTAATTAACTGAAATGCCAACACATTACCTGGGTTTTAATGAACTTTCAAAACCAGAGCCCACTCCAAGGGGTGCCACTGCCGGGCAAAACAGTGCTGACACAGTGCTGGCCGTCAGAGTGGAGCTTTCAGGTGCAGCATACACAATGGGGAACGAACACTCAGGCTCCTACTCCAGCTGCTGTTAGGAGAGTCTTCCTGGGGTGGAGTGTAGAAGAGAAGCAAGGGCGACTAAGACAACCCTTGGCCCTCTCAGTGTTATGTCTGGGTACAAAGTGATGTAGTGGACACAGGACTAACACGGCAAGGGGGGGCTCTGACCGCGACTAGCCACAATGACACATCATTGTCACACACACAGCCAATCCACACCAGCCTCTCTGTGTTAATGCATATTCATAGGTAAACAATAAAATGGTAGGAAATGTAAAGGCCAGTTATTTCTGATGCAATACCAATTAATGCAACAAAAACGTTGTATTGACATCAAATTACATCACACATGTATTATTTTTTGGAAACGTATAATAGCAACTGTAGTGCAAATACTACTGTGTATCGAATGAAGATTTTTTACACCTCTTTAAATGGAAATGTGTACATAGACAAGGTAAAGCATAAATGTAATTAGCTGCCTCTATCCCCTTCTGCTATGTAATGAAAGGAGTGTGATAGAACACAGAATTCTACTTGCTCAGGCTATCCACCTCTGTTCAGTTATGAGCCAAGGAGCAGTCTATCCACCTCTGTTCAGTTATGAGCCAAGGAGCAGTCTATCCACCTCTGTTCAGTTATGAGCCAAGGAGCAGTCTATCCACCTCTGTTCAGTTATGAGCCAAGGAGCAGTCTATCCACCTCTGTTCAGTTATGAGCCAAGGAGCAGTCTATCCACCTCTGTTCAGTTATGAGCCAAGGAGCAGTCTATCCACCTCTGTTCAGTTATGAGCCAAGGAGCAGTCTATCCACCTCTGTTCAGTTATGAGCCAAGGAGCAGTCTATCCACCTCTGTTCAGTTATGAGCCAAGGAGCAGTCTATCCACCTCTGTTCAGTTATGAGCCAAGGAGCAGTCTATCCACCTCTGTTCAGTTATGAGCCAAGGAGCAGTCTATCCACCTCTGTTCAGTTATGAGCCAAGGAGCAGTCTATCCACCTCTGTTCAGTTATGAGCCCAGGAGCAGTCTATCCACCTCTGTTCAGTTATGAGCCAAGGAGCAGTCTATCCACCTCTGTTCAGTTATGAGCCAAGGAGCAGTCTATCCACCTCTGTTCAGTTATGAGCCAAGGAGCAGTCTATCCACCTCTGTTCAGTTATGAGCCAAGGAGCAGTCTATCCACCTCTGTTCAGTTATGAGCCAAGGAGCAGTCTATCCACCTCTGTTCAGTTATGAGCCAAGCAGTCTATCCACCTCTGTTCAGTTATGAGCCAAGGAGCAGTCTATCCACCTCTGTTCAGTTATGAGCCAAGGAGCAGTCTATCCACCTCTGTTCAGTTATGAGCCAAGGAGCAGGCTTCTCCACCTCGGTACTGGCTCTGCTCCCAGATACACCCCATTTAGATTTGATATGAAGAGATTTCCACTGTTTAATACCACCATTATTTACAGAAGATTCTCTTTACACACTTTAAAAAGGAGGAGGTGGCCCATTCATCCTCCTGTTATATTAGAGGTTCAGAATAAATATGTATGTTCTCTCATTGTTTTCTCTTTTTGTTTTCTTATTGTTTCCCTTTCTGCCATCTTGTAATTAACAATACAAAACAATACTGATTCTACAGCGCCTCAGAATGTCACCCTGATTTTTTCCCATTCTGCCATCAATACAAAATGATACTGATTCTACAGCGCCTCAGAATGTCACCCTGATTTTTTCCCATTCTGCCATCAATACAAAATGATACTGATTCTACAGCGCCTCAGAATGTCACCCTGATTTTTTCCCATTCTGCCATCAATACAAAATGATACTGATTCTACAGCGCCTCAGAATGTCACCCTGATTTTTTCCCATTCTGCCATCAATACAAAATGATACTGATGCTACAGCGCCTCAGAATGTCACCCTGATTTTTTCCCATTCTGCCATCAATACAAAATGATACTGATGCTACAGCGCCTCAGAATGTCACCCTGATTTTTTCCCATTCTGCCATCAATACAAAATGATACTGATTCTACAGCGCCTCAGAATGTCACCCTGATTTTTTCCCATTCTGCCATCAATACAAAATGATACTGATGCTACAACGCCTCAGAATGTCACCCTGATTTTTTCCCATTCTGCCATCAATACAAAATGATACTGATTCTACAGCGCCTCAGAATGTCACCCTGATTTTTTCCCATTCTGCCATCAATACAAAATGATACTGATGCTACAGCGCCTCAGAATGTCACCCTGATTTTTTCCCATTCTGCCATCAATACAAAATGATACTGATTCTACAGCGCCTCAGAATGTCACCCTGATTTTTTCCCATTCTGCCATCAATACAAAATGATACTGATTCTACAGCGCCTCAGAATGTCACCCTGATTTTTTCCCATTCTGCCATCAATACAAAATGATACTGATTCTACAGCGCCTCAGAATGTCACCCTGATTTTTTCCCATTCTGCCATCAATACAAAATGATACTGATGCTACAGCGCCTCAGAATGTCACCCTGATTTGTCATGCTATTGCCTTTTAAATCCAGAAACATAAAAGACAGATTGCAAGTTTACACAACAGGATTCTCGAGTTGATCAACCTGTCTCTCTGACGTTCCTCGGGAAACAAACCTCAATGAAAGAGTGAATAATTAAACGGGAGGATGAAAAAGGAGAAGAAAGAATGCCTGACAAGCTTTCTAATTTCCCCCAACAGCAGCTGGTTGTCATCCATCTGAGAGTAGTTACAGACAGCTGGCGATACTCCACTCCAAAGAGAGAGAGAGTGTGTGTGTGTGTGTGTGTGTGTGTGTGTGTGTGTGTGTGTGTGTGTGTGTTGGGAGAACAGGCAGGAGTGCTGGTGGTCTCTGCACAGTGTCACTCTCTCACCCCCCTAATGATCACACATTGCCGCTCTGCCCTCTGAGGTTGGCACTGCCCACAGGTGTTTGACCTTTGACCCCCAGCCTGATGGCTAGCGCTCAGAAGCCCCTGGCTTAGTGGAGTACCTCTGCCTGCCTGACAGTTATAAAAGATGACTGCTCAGAACAGAATAAAGATCACTCTGGCTTTTGTAATCCTTTGTAATCCTCTGTAGTCTCTGCCTTATGGCAAAGTGTGTTGTCTTAACTCGAATACAGCGACTGAGGGACCTGCGTGAAGTCTGAAAAACACCACCAGTAAAATGGGAAAAGTGTGACTAGATATAAATGCAGGTTAACTGGAAACATTATGGACATGCAGTTAGACTACCTACATTGAGACTAAATAAATAAAGATAAATTGCCCCTGCATCTCCTCTCCAGACCTTTCATGTCTTTTAGGCCCATGACTGTCTTCCTCTATGTCCACCCTATGGAACGACAGAGCTCTGTAGACAAACCAGCACCAGTCCATCTTTCTGTGAACATGTGTCTGTGGGGTAAAAACAACATCGACACTAAGAGTGTCTGAACAGCGACTAAATCATTTGCAGCAGGAGGTGGCTGAGAACAAAGCAAAAGGCCCTTTCATTCCCCTCACCCCCCAACCTCCCCCCTCACCCCCAACCTCTCCCCTCACCCCCAACCTCTCCCCTCACCCCCAACCTCTCCCCTCACCCCCCAACCTCCCCCCTCACCCCCCAACCTCTCCCCTCACCCCCCAACCTCTCCCCTCACCCCCAACCTCTCCCCTCACCCCCCAACCTCTCCCCTCACCCCCAACCTCTCCCCTCACCCCCCAACCTCTCCCCTCACCCCCAACCTCTCCCCTCACCCCCCAACCTCTCCCCTCACCCCCCAACCTCTCCCCTCACCCCCAACCTCTCCCCTCACCCCCACCTCCCCCACCCCCAACCTCTCCCCTCACCCCCCAACCTCTCCCCTCACCCCCAACCTCTCCCCTCACCCCCCAACCTCTCCCCTCACCCCCCAACCTCTCCCCTCACCCCCCAACCTCTCCCCTCACCCCCAACCTCTCCCCTCACCCCCAACCTCTCCCCTCACCCCCAACCTCTCCCCTCACCCCCAACCTCTCCCCTCACCCCCCAACCTCTCCCCTCACCCCCCAACCTCTCCCCTCACCCCCAACCTCTCCCCTCACCCCCCAACCTCTCCCCTCACCCCCCAACCTCTCCCCTCACCCCCAACCTCTCCCCTCACCCCCCAACCTCTCCCCTCACCCCCAACCTCTCCCCTCACCCCCCAACCTCTCCCCTCACCCCCCAACCTCTCCCCTCACCCCCAACCTCTCCCCTCACCCCCAACCTCTCCCCTCACCCCCAACCTCTCCCCTCACCCCCATCCTTTCCCCTCACCCCCAACCTCTCCCCTCACCCCCCAACCTCTCCCCTCACCCCCCAACCTCTCCCCTCACCCCCATCCTTTCCCCTCACCCCCAACCTCTCCCCTCACCCCCCAACCTCTCCCCTCACCCCCAACCTCTCCCCTCACCCCCCAACCTCCCCCCTCACCCCCAACCTCTCCCCTCACCCCCATCCTTTCCCCTCACCCCAACCTCTCCCCTCACCCCCAACCTCTCCCCTCACCCCCCAACCTCTCCCCTCACCCCCCAACCTCTCCCCTCACCCCCATCCTTTCCCCTCACCCCAACCTCTCCCCTCACCCCCCAACCTCTCCCCTCACCCCCCAACCTCTCCCCTCACCCCCATCCTTTCCCCTCACCCCAACCTCTCCCCTCACCCCCAACCTCTCCCCTCACCCCAACCTCTCCCCTCACCCCCAACCTCTCCCCTCACCCCCAACCTCTCCCCTCACCCCCCAACCTCTCTCCTCACCCCCCAACCTCTCCCCTCACCCCCATCCTTTCCCCTCACCCCCCAACCTCTCCCCTCACCCCCCAACCTCTCCCCTCACCCCCATCCTTTCCCCTCACCCCAACCTCTCCCCTCACCCCACAACCTCTCCTCTCACCCCACAACCTCTCCCCTCACCCCCAACCTCTCCCCTCACCCCCCAACCTCTCCCCTCACCCCCAACCTCTCCCCTCACCCCACAACCTCTCCCCTCACCCCCAACCTCTCCCCTCACCCCCAACCTCTCCCCTCACCCCACAACCTCTCCCCTCACCCCCAACCTCTCCCCTCACCCCCAACCTCTCCCCTCACCCCCCAACCTCTCCCCTCACCCCCCAACCTCTCCCCTCACCCCCCAACCTCTCCCCTCACCCCCATCTTTTCCCCTCAACCCCCAACCTCTCCCCTCACCCCCAACCTCTCCCCTCACCCCCCAACCTCTCCCCTCACCCCCAACCTCTCCCCTCACCCCATCCTTTCCCCTCAACCCCCAACCCCCAACCTCTCCCCTCACCCCCCAACCTCTCCCCTCACCCCCAACCTCTCCCCTCACCCCCCAACCTCTCCCCTCACCCCCATCTTTTCCCCTCAACCCCCAACCTCTCCCCTCACCCCCAACCTCTCCCCTCACCCCCCAACCTCTCCCCTCACCCCCATCTTTTCCCCTCAACCCCCAACCTCTCCCCTCACCCCCAACCTCTCCCCTCACCCCCAACCTCTCCCCTCACCCCCCAACCTCTCCCCTCACCCCCAACCTCTCCCCTCACCCCCCAACCTCTCCCCTCACCCCCCAACCTCTCCCCTCACCCCCCAACCTCTCCCCTCACCCCCCAACCTCTCCCCTCACCCCCATCCTTTCCCCTCACCCCAACCTCTCCCCTCACCCCCCAACCTCTCCCCTCACCCCCCAACCTCTCCCCTCACCCCCATCCTTTCCCCTCACCCCCCAACCTCTCCCCTCACCCCCCAACCTCTCCCCTCACCCCCATCCTTTCCCCTCACCCCCCAACCTCTCCCCTCACCCCCCAACCTCTCCCCTCACCCCCATCTTTTCCCCTCAACCCCCAACCTCTCCCCTCACCCCCCAACCTCTCCCCTCACCCCCCAACCTCTCCCCTCACCCCCATCCTTTCCCACAGGCAGGGGGAGCCCTTTAGAAGACGCACATGGTCTTCAGGCTGGTCAATAGACTGGCTCACAAATCCTATCTTGAATAATTAGAGTAATGAAACGATGATAGAGGGTTGGAACGATGGGCTCATCACTTCTTCTCAACTTCTTGTAACTTTGCCCTCTTACTCCATTTGTAGTATCTTACAAAAATGTTTTTAAGCTGAACTTATTTCCCTAAAACATCCCTCTGGCAGGCCACCTTGGAAACAGCCACTGCATCTTCGTAAGCCCTCCTATTCTCAACCCTCGCTCTCTTTTTGTCTGTTTGGGCCTCTCTAGCCAGAATATTTTGAGTCCTCTTGGGACTGGTTCAGCCAAGAAGATCTGTATGACTGGAACTTATCACCACATATCCCATTATCATTTTAATCGATTCTACTAAAAGGCCCTAATGCATTTAGCTGTGTAACCACTGCACAGCTCATTTTGTTTTACAAGTTCCCTGATAATCGCAAGCCGCTGCTAATTATCTTATTGAGTGTGCCCCCACTCTTTTCCTTGTGCGTGTGTGTAACCTTTGTGTGCATAGCATGTGCATGAGCATATCCAAGTGTGTGTGTGTGTGTGTGTGTGTGTGTGTGTGTGTGTGTGTGTGTGTGGGGGTGTGTGCTACACAATGTTATGCTCCAAGGCCAGTGTGGAGCAAATTGTTTCTCTAATTTGCCAAATGCTTTGAATCTCCTCGTCCTCCTGCTGTTGGGAAATGGCCCTTTAATAATAAGGGCCAATTAGGTTAAAAGAGCTTTGCTACTTCCCCTGATGTGGCCAAAGCTTCATGTTTTCTCCCATTTATACCAAACTGGTGTTTTAGGGCCCTTGTAAAAAAACTCATTTTTCCCTCACAGTTTTCAGTCACAGTCCAAGTTACGCATGCAGTTCTCCAGTTGGAGCTCAAACCTTACTAACCAGATTTCACTTTGGTTGTGTAGCACAAGAGATGCCTTTCTCCCCTCACGTTTTGTCTCTTGTGGTGTGCAATGTGCATCATCCTGTTTAACAGAGTGTATGAGGAGGTAAATTGGGAAGTTTTTTTCTTGGCCAGGAATGTGACTTTGGCCCATGTTGTTTGTGAGCTGTGTTAAATGAGGCTGAGAGAGAGAGAGCAGGGCCTGGTCACTAGAAGCACATAGATTTCAGACATTTGAAAAGGTCCTCAGGACATCAATATATGCTGTACTCAGCGCTCACCCAAAATATATAAAGCTCTGCCGCAGCAGTGGGCTCGAACTCACAACGCTCAGAGCCAGAGCACGTTGCTTAGACCAGGGGTTCCCAAACGTTCTTCCTCAGGGGCCCCCCTTCCAGCATTGGGGAACATCTCGGGCCCCCCCTGCGCATGCACTTGCGCCAGGTCTATTTATATGTGCCCAAGCACTGTTGATGACACAAACTGTTCCCACCCCTCTTGGTGGTGGAGAGTATTTTGCAGGTTTAAAGCTTATTTCCTGCAATTCTACACATTTTGTCATGGGGTGCAAAGAACATTTTGCATGTTAAAGCAAATTTTCTTGCAATTCTATACAGTTTGCGACATCTAATATGTATTCATGTGATATGAGTACAAAAAAATGACAGTATCTATGGGCTGAAAAAGTAAATAAAACATTAGCAGACATGGGCTAGTTGATCTGGACATTTCTGACAGTTATAAATAGCTTTCTGAGGTATGCAATGACTAACATGACAAGAGGAACTGATAATACACTACCCAATTTCCAAATTGTACCTTGTGCATTCTACTATTACAACTTTCAAGAGTAAAAGTACCAAAAAAAGGGTTTTCTTTATTTTTACTATTTTCTACATTGTAATATAATAGTGAAGACATCAAAACTATGAAATAAAACACATGGAATCATGTAGTAACCAAAAAGGTGTTAAACAAATATATATTTTATATTTGAGATTCTTCAAAGTAGCCATCCTTTGCCTTGATGACAGCTTTGCACACTCATTGCATTCTCTCAACCAGCTTCACCTGGAATGCTTTTCCAACAGTCTTGAAGGAGTTCTCACATATGCTGAGTGCTTGTTGGCTACTTTTCCTTTACTCTGCGGTCCAAATCATCCCAAACCATCTGAATTGGTTTGAGGTCGGGTGAGTGTGGAGGCCAGGTCATCTGATGCAGCACTCCATCACTCTCCTTGGTCAAATAGCCCTTACACAGCCTGGAGGTGTGCTGGGTCATTGTCCTATTGAAAAACAAATGATAATTCCACTAAGCGCAAACCAGATGGGATGGTGTATCGCTGCAGAATGCTGTGGTAGCCATGCTGGTTAAGTGTACCTTGAATTCTAAATAAATCACTGACATTGTCACCAGCAAAGCACCATCACACCTCCTCTATGCTTCACGGTTGGAACCACACACGGAGACCTTCCGTTTACCTGCTCTGCGTCTCACAAAGACACGGCAGTTGGAACCAAAAATCTCAAATTTGGACTCATCAGACCAAAGGATAGATTTCCACTGGTCTAATGTCCATTGCTCATGTTTCTTGGCCCAAGTAAGTCTCTTCTTATTATTGGTGTCCTTTAGTAGTGGTTTCTTTGCAGCAGTTCGACCATGCATCTCAGTGCTTGAGGCATCACTACAGACTCCCTGGTTTGATTTCAGGCTGTATCACAACCGGCCGTGATTGGGAGTCCCAAAAATAAATAAATGAAGGTCTGATTCACACAGTCTCCTCTGAACAGTTGATGTTGAGATGTGTCTGTTACTTGAACTCTGTGAAGCATTTATTTGGGCTGCAATTTCTGAGGCTCGTGACTCTAATGAACATATCCTCTGCAGCAGAAGTAACTCTGGGTCTTCCTTTCCTGTGGCGGTCCTCATGAGAGCCAGTTTCATCATAGCGCTTGATGTTTTTTGCGACTGCACTTGAAGAAATGTTCAAAATTCTCGAAATGTTCTGTATTGACCGACCATGTCTTAAAGTAATTATGGACTGTCATTTCTCTTTGCTTATAAAATATATTTTGATTTGTTTAACACTTTTTTGGTTACTTTGAGTTTGAGTTACTTAAACTTTGAGTTGTTTCTGTTTTAACCCTGTAATCACGTGGATTGAACCCTGTAACCACGTGGAAATAGTGGGGCAAAAATCGAAGTGAAACTATGAGATCAAGTTGGATCAGATGCCTGTGTGTGAGTCAGTCTGGATCTGTGTGTGAGTCAGTCTGGATCTGTGTGTGAGTCAGTCTGGATCTGTGTGTGAGTCAGTCTGGATCTGTGTG
>NC_138310.1:71617483-72054983 GCF_965601325.2 Salmo salar
CACCTCAGTGGAGTATCCTGTACACCTCAGTGGAGTAACCTATACACACCTCAGTGGAGTAACCTACACACACCTCAGTGGAGTAACCTACACACACCTCAGTGGAGTAACCTGTACACCTCAGTGGAGTATACTATACACACCTCAGTGGAGTAACCTGTACACCTCAGTGGAGTAACCTATACACCTCAGTGGAGTAACCTATACACCTCAGTGGAGTAACCTATACACCTCAGTGGAGTAACCTATAAACCTCAGTGGAGTAACCTATAAACGTCAGTGGAGTAACCTATAAACCTCAGTGGAATAACCTATACACCTCAGTGGAATAACCTATACACCTCAGTGGAGTATCCTGTACACCTCAGTGGAGTAACCTATACACACCTCAGTGGAGTAACCAATACACCTCAGTGGAGTAACCTGTACACCTCAGTGGAGTAACCTGTACACCTCAGTGGAGTAACCTGTACACCTCAGTGGAGTAACCTATACAAACCTCAGTGGAGTAACCTGTACACCTCAGTGGAGTAACCTGTACACCTCAGTGGAGTAAGCTATACACACCTCAGTGGAGTAACCTATACACCTCAGTGGAGTAACCTGTACACCTCAGTGGAGTAACCTGTACACCTCAGTGGAGTAACCTATACAAACCTCAGTGGAGTAACCTGTACACCTCAGTGGAGTAACCTATATACACCTCAGTGGAGTATCCTATACACACCTCAGTGGAGTATCCTATACACACCTCAGTGGAGTATCCTATACACACCTCAGTGGAGTAACCTATACACACCTCAGTGGAGTAACCTATACACACCTCAGTGGAGTAACCTGTACACCTCAGTGGAGTAACCTGTACACCTCAGTGGAGTAACCTATACACACCTCAGTGGAGTAACCTATACACCTCAGTGGAGTATCCTATACACACCTCAGTGGAGTAACCTGTACACCTCAGTGGAGTAACCTATACACACCTCAGTGGAGTAACCTATACACCTCAGTGGAGTAACCTGTACACCTCAGTGGAGTAACCTGTACACCTCAGTGGAGTAACCTATATACACCTCAGTGGAGTAACCTATACACACCTCAGTGGAGTAACCTATATACACCTCAGTGGAGTAATCTATATACACCTCAGTGGAGTAACCTATACACACCTCAGTGGAATAACCTATATACACCTCAGTGGAGTAACCTGTACACCTCAGTGGAGTAACCTGTACACCTCAGTGGAGTAACCTGTACACCTCAGTGGAGTACCCTGTACACCTCAGTGGAGTAACCTATATACACCTCAGTGGAATAACCTATATACACCTCAGTGGAGTAACCTATACAGCTCAGTGGAGTAACCTATACACCTCAGTGGAGTAACCTATACACCTCAGTGGAGTAACCTATAAACCTCAGTGGAGTAACCTATAAACCTCAGTGGAATAACCTATACACCTCAGTGGAATAACCTATACACCTCAGTGGAGTAACCTATATACACCTCAGTGGAGTATCCTGTACACCTCAGTGGAGTAACCTATACACACCTCAGTGGAGTAACCTGTACACCTCAGTGGAGTAGACCTATACACACCTCAGTGGAGTAGACCTATACACACCTCAGTGGAGTAACCTATACACACCTCAGTGGAGTATCCTGTACACCTCAGTGGAGTAACCTATACACACCTCAGTGGAATAACCTGTACACCTCAGTGGAGTAACCTACACACACCTCAGTGGAGTAACCTACACACACCTCAGTGGAGTAACCTGTACACCTCAGTGGAGTATCCTATACACACCTCAGTGGAGTAACCTGTACACCTCAGTGGAGTAACCTATATACACCTCAGTGGAGTAACCTATATACACCTCAGTGGAGTAACCTATACACACCTCAGTGGAGTAACCTATACACACCTCAGTGGAGTAACCTATACACACCTCAGTGGAGTAACCTATACACACCTCAGTGGAGTAACCTGTATACCTCAGTGGAGTAACCTATATACACCTCAGTGGAGTATCCTATACACACCTCAGTGGAGTATCCTATACACACCTCAGTGGAGTATCCTATACACACCTCAGTGGAGTATCCTATACACACCTCAGTGGAGTATCCTGTACACCTCAGTGGAGTAACCTATACACACCTCAGTGGAGTATCCTGTACACCTCAGTGGAGTAACCTATACACACCTCAGTGGAGTAACCTACACACACCTCAGTGGAGTAACCTACACACACCTCAGTGGAGTAACCTGTACACCTCAGTGGAGTATACTATACACACCTCAGTGGAGTAACCTGTACACCTCAGTGGAGTAACCTATACACCTCAGTGGAGTAACCTATATACACCTCAGTGGAGTAACCTATAAACCTCAGTGGAGTAACCTATAAACGTCAGTGGAGTAACCTATAAACCTCAGTGGAATAACCTATACACCTCAGTGGAATAACCTATACACCTCAGTGGAGTATCCTGTACACCTCAGTGGAGTAACCTATACACACCTCAGTGGAGTAACCTGTACACCTCAGTGGAGTAACCTATACACACCTCAGTGGAGTAGACCTATACACACCTCAGTGGAGTAACCTATACACACCTCAGTGGAGTATCCTGTACACCTCAGTGGAGTAACCTATACACACCTCAGTGGAGTAACCTGTACACCTCAGTGGAGTAACCTGTACACCTCAGTGGAGTAACCTATACACCTCAGTGGAGTAACCGATACACACCTCAGTGGAGTAACCTATACACCTCAATGGAGTAACCTGTACACCTCAGTGGAGTAACCGATACACACCTCAGTGGAGTAACCTATACACCTCAGTGGAGTAACCTGTACACCTCAGTGGAGTAACCTGTACACCTCAGTGGAGTAACCTATACAAACCTCAGTGGAGTAACCTGTACACCTCAGTGGAATAACCTATATACACCTCAGTGGAGTATCCTATACACACCTCAGTGGAGTATCCTATACACACCTCAGTGGAGTATCCTATACACACCTCAGTGGAGTAACCTATACACACCTCAGTGGAGTAACCTATACACACCTCAGTGGAGTAACCTGTACACCTCAGTGGAGTAACCTGTACACCTCAGTGGAGTAACCTATATACACCTCAGTGGAGTAACCTATACACACCTCAGTGGAGTAACCTATATACACCTCAGTGGAGTAATCTATATACACCTCAGTGGAGTAACCTATACACACCTCAGTGGAATAACCTATACACCTCAGTGGAATAACCTATACACCTCAGTGGAGTATCCTGTACACCTCAGTGGAGTAACCTATACACACCTCAGTGGAGTAACCTATACACCTCAGTGGAGTAACCTGTACACCTCAGTGGAGTAACCTATACACACCTCAGTGGAGTAGACCTATACACACCTCAGTGGAGTAACCTATACACACCTCAGTGGAGTATCCTGTACACCTCAGTGGAGTAACCTATACACACCTCAGTGGAGTAACCTACACACACCTCAGTGGAGTAACCTGTACACCTCAGTGGAGTATCCTATACACACCTCAGTGGAGTAACCTGTACACCTCAGTGGAGTAACCTATATACACCTCAGTGGAGTAACCTATACACACCTCAGTGGAGTAACCTATACACACCTCAGTGGAGTAACCTATACACACCTCAGTGGAGTAACCTATACACACCTCAGTGGAGTAACCTATACACACCTCAGTGGAGTAACCTGTATACCTCAGTGGAGTAACCTATATACACCTCAGTGGAGTATCCTATACACACCTCAGTGGAGTATCCTATACACACCTCAGTGGAGTATCCTATACACACCTCAGTGGAGTATCCTATACACACCTCAGTGGAGTAACCTATAAACCTCAGTGGAATAACCTATACACCTCAGTGGAGTAACCTACACACACCTCAGTGGAGTAACCTATACACACCTCAGTGGAGTATCCTGTACACCTCAGTGGAGTAACCTATACACACCTCAGTGGAATAACCTGTACACCTCAGTGGAGTAACCTACACACACCTCAGTGGAGTAACCTACACACACCTCAGTGGAGTAACCTGTACACCTCAGTGGAGTATACTATACACACCTCAGTGGAGTAACCTGTACACCTCAGTGGAGTAACCTATACACCTCAGTGGAGTAACCTATACACCTCAGTGGAGTAACCTATACACCTCAGTGGAGTAACCTATAAACCTCAGTGGAGTAACCTATAAACCTCAGTGGAGTAACCTATAAACCTCAGTGGAGTAACCTATAAACCTCAGTGGAATAACCTATACACCTCAGTGGAATAACCTATACACCTCAGTGGAGTATCCTGTACACCTCAGTGGAGTAACCTATACACACCTCAGTGGAGTAACCTGTACACCTCAGTGGAGTAACCTGTACACCTCAGTGGAGTAACCTATACACACCTCAGTGGAGTAGACCTATACACACCTCAGTGGAGTAACCTATACACACCTCAGTGGAGTATCCTGTACACCTCAGTGGAGTAACCTATACACACCTCAGTGGAGTAACCTGTACACACCTCAGTGGAGTAAGCTATACACACCTCAGTGGAGTAACCTATACACCTCAGTGGAGTAACCTGTACACCTCAGTGGAGTAACCTGTACACCTCAGTGGAGTAACCTATACACACCTCAGTGGAGTAACCTGTACACCTCAGTGGAGTAACCTGTACACCTCAGTGGAGTAACCTATACACCTCAGTGGAGTAACCTGTACACCTCAGTGGAGTAACCTATACACCTCAGTGGAGTAACCTGTACACCTCAGTGGAGTAACCTGTACACCTCAGTGGAGTAACCTATACACCTCAGTGGAGTAACCTGTACACCTCAGTGGAGTAACCTATACACCTCAGTGGAGTAACCTGTACACCTCAGTGGAGTAACCTATATACACCTCAGTGGAGTAACCTATACACACCTCAGTGGAGAAACCTATATACACCTCAGTGGAGTAATCTATATACACCTCAGTGGAGTAACCTATACACACCTCAGTGGAGTAACCTATACACACCTCAGTGGAGTAACCTGTACACCTCAGTGGAGTAACCTGTACACCTCAGTGGAGTAACCTGTACACCTCAGTGGAGTAACCTGTACACCTCAGTGGAGTAACCTGTACACCTCAGTGGAGTAACCTGTACACCTCAGTGGAGTAACCTGTACACCTCAGTGGAGTAACCTATACACACCTCAGTGGAATAACCTGTACACCTCAGTGGAGTAACCTATATACACCTCAGTGGAATAACCTATATACACCTCAGTGGAGTAACCTATACACCTCAGTGGAGTAACCTGTACACCTCAGTGGAGTAACCTGTACACCTCAGTGGAGTAACCTGTACACCTCAGTGGAATAACCTGTACACCTCAGTGGAGTAACCTATAAACCTCAGTGGAGTAACCTATAAACCTCAGTGGAGTAACCTATATACACCTCAGTGGAATAACCTATATACACCTCAGTGGAGTAACCTATACACCTCAGTGAAGTAACCTATAAACCTCAGTGGAGTAACCTATAAACCTCAGTGGAGTAACCTATATACACCTCAGTGGAATAACCTATATACACCTCAGTGGAGTAACCTATACACCTCAGTGAAGTAACCTATACACCTCAGTGGAGTAACCTATACACCTCAGTGGAATAACCTGTACACCTCAGTGGAGTAACCTGTACACCTCAGTGGAATAACCTGTACACCTCAGTGGAGTAACCTATAAACCTCAGTGGAGTAACCTATAAACCTCAGTGGAATAACCTATAAACCTCAGTGGAATAACCTATACACCTCAGTGGAATAACCTATACACACCTCAGTGGAGTATCCTGTACACCTCAGTGGAGTAACCTATACACACCTCAGTGGAGTAACCTATACACACCTCAGTGGAGTAACCTATACACACCTCAGTGGAGTAACCTATACACACCTCAGTGGAGTAACCTGTACACCTCAGTGGAGTAACCTGTACACCTCAGTGGAGTAACCTATACACACCTCAGTGGAGTAACCTGTACACCTCAGTGGAGTAACCTATACACACCTCAGTGGAGTAACCTGTACACCTCAGTGGAGTAACCTATACACACCTCAGTGGAGTAACCTATACACACCTCAGTGGAGTAACCTGTACACCTCAGTGGAGTAACCTATACACACCTCAGTGGAGTAACCTATACACACCTCAGTGGAGTAACCTATACACACCTCAGTGGAGTAACCTGTACACCTCAGTGGAGTAACCTATACACACCTCAGTGGAGTAACCTATACACACCTCAGTGGAGTAACCTGTACACCTCAGTGGAGTAACCTATACACACCTCAGTGGAGTAACCTGTACACCTCAGTGGAGTAACCTATACACACCTCAGTGGAGTAACCTATACACACCTCAGTGGAGTAACCTGTACACCTCAGTGGAGTAACCTATACACACCTCAGTGGAGTAACCTGTACACCTCAGTGGAGTAACCTGTACACCTCAGTGGAGTAACCTGTACACCTCAGTGGAGTATCCTATACACCTCAGTGGAGTAACCTATACACACCTCAGTGGAGTAACCTATACACACCTCAGTGGAGTAACCTGTACACCTCAGTGGAGTAACCTATATACACCTCAGTGGAGTAACCTATACACACACCTCAGTGGAGTAACCTATACACACCTCAGTGGAGTAACCTATACACACACCTCAGTGGAGTAACCTATACACACACCTCAGTGGAGTAACCTACACACACCTCAGTGGAGTACCCTATACACACCTCAGTGGAGTAACCTGTACACCTCAGTGGAGTATCCTATACACACCTCAGTGGAGTAACCTATACACACCTCAGTGGAGTAACCTATACACACCTCAGTGGAGTAACCTGTACACCTCAGTGGAGTAACCTATATACACCTCAGTGGAGTAACCTATATACACACCTCAGTGGAGTATCCTGTACACACACCTCAGTGGAGTAACCTATACACACCTCAGTGGAGTAACCTATACACACACCTCAGTGGAGTAACCTATACACACCTCAGTGGAGTAACCTATACACACACCTCAGTGGAGTAACCTATACACACCTCAGTGGAGTAACCTATACACACCTCAGTGGAGTAACCTATACACACACCTCAGTGGAGTAACCTATACACACCTCAGTGGAGTAACCTATACACACCTCAGTGGAGTAACCTATACACACACCTCAGTGGAGTAACCTGTACACCTCAGTGGAGTAACCTATACACACCTCAGTGGAGTAACCTATACACCTCAGTGGAGTAACCTATACACACACCTCAGTGGAGTAACCTATACACACCTCAGTGGAGTAACCTATACACACCTCAGTGGAGTAACCTATACACCTCAGTGGAGTAACCTATACACACACCTCAGTGGAGTAACCTATACACACCTCAGTGGAGTAACCTATACACACACCTCAGTGGAGTAACCTATACACACCTCAGTGGAGTAACCGGTACATCAGAAGACTCCTCTGTTTCCTGTTTAAAATATATTTAGAGATATAGGTTTTAACGCCAGCCTGGGCTCTCTCAAGCATCAACTTTACAGGGAACGTACTGGCAAATGGGCCACAGTTCATCTTGTCCCATCGTTACATTTCATTAAACAACGGGTGGGTCTAATCCTGAATGCTGATTGTTTAAAATCGCATTCCAGCCGGTGTCTATTCCAGAAGTTAACACAGGCTAAATCTATGAAGTTGAAATGCCCATTTACTCTGTTCCATCTGACTGCACAATCCACTGTCTCATCAACCCAGCCAGCCACTATAAAAAGCATCTAGACATTATCTCACATTTCTTTTCGACTTTGTCTCGGGCTTAACAACACACGTGCCAATATATCCTCCAAACACCGGCTTCTAGGGCATTATCACTTAAACAACAACAGTGTCATATTCAGAAGAATCAAACAAAGGCATGTTTGAAACATCAATAATCATGTTATTTCTTGCTTCACACCAAATGAGATCACACAGCGACCTGGTGAATTTAGTGACAGCAACAAGCCTTATTTTCCACCGTGAAGTTAACGCCATCGATAATGCATTTGACGGCGTATTTTAGAACCCCCAAAAAGGGGAGGCGGAAGGGAGAAGCAGAAGATATCTCTTCAGTTTATTATTAATAGATGGTGTGTTTCAGGCTGCTAGTGAAGGATCTGCAGTCCCAGCAGCAACATTGTGTTTTCTGTCTCCCCCCATCAAGCAGCACAGACAGCAGCTGCCTGCCTGCCTCTCCCGCAGCCTGCATGCTCATCAGAACCAGTGTAGCTCTCTCTCTCGTCACAAACACAGGAATGCTTTTACTATAGTTGCTGTGTGTGTGTCCTGGCCGGGAGGGAGGGACAGGTAAACATCCCTCTGAATAAACCAGCATTAGGCCTGACCTGACACTGTCCACACTGCAGCCCACAGCTACAAATCACACTCAAACTGGATCTGGTTCCACCCCGGTACTGTGAGCTCAGGAGAACAGGCAGAAGTAACTCCACATGACACTCAAACATTGGGAGGTTTCATTCTCCTCATTAATCAAAAGCCGAAGTGTTGAGTAACTCATTAGTCAACAGTGGGACGTCAGCATTGCTCCTTGCTTACATGCCACCTAGCAGATGCATGGTTTAATCACTATGATGAAAACCATGTTCATACATACATCCACCCCCCCCCCCCCCCCCCCCGTCATTTTCCATGTACTTGTTACTGGCCATGGTAGGGTGACTGTTGCAGAAACCCCACAGGTGGGTAAAAGGTCAATGCCCTCATGACCAGACTCCAGCCGCTAATGGAAAAATAGTGGGGGTGACTCAACATGCACCTGTGACAACAACGAACACAATATAATGCCAGCACAGAGAACAGCACAGTGCGAGTTGTCCTCTGTAGGCAGGAACAGTTTGACCCAACCTTTGTTATAGAGAAGAATAGCAAGTTTAGTGCGACAATAGCCACAATGACCACAAAACAAATGCCTGTTTGTTAATGTACAACTCAGATAAAAGCAGTAGCTTAGATTAGTGACATATTTAGATTAAAAGTTTGTGTTCAATGCTGCTAAATCGTTGCCGCCACTCCAAATTACAAACATTTCTGAAAATAAGATTCGGGATGGTAAAACGTTTTCAGTGTAAACTTAAACGACTAAAACCAGATATAAAGTATTTAGAAAAGATAATTCGAGAAAAATCATGGCATTGGTTGAGTTATATTTGAGTCACTCAGATAGCATAACAACACGGTATAAGCTATGGGGGTGCCCTGTTTACTCAAGCAAACAGAACAGAGCAACTGCTAACTTTGCCTGGACCAGTTCAGTCACTACTTATCTGAAACAACCCCTTCTCTGGAAGAAAAAGTATGTGCCTAAACGGTAGGAAACAACACATTAACCAAACACAAGGCTAGAGCTGGGGGAGTCTGTTAGCTGTAGCCCTGGGACTCCGAGGTGGACCACAAAAGGCAGGCTGCCCCTTTGAAAGGGAAACCTGAGTGGACATAGAGGCAGCACTATGCTGGCACTGGCATTAGCCATTTTCCCGGCCTCTTTCATTTCCCTAATTAACCCATCAGAGTCTAAGCCCTGTCTAAGAAGGGGGGTTCTACTAAGCTATATGGATTTTTTTTTAAGAAGGTCATATCAAGGATCATTTAGCCATTTGATTTTGAATTTTAAGACCCCTTGAAGAATCCCAAAAAAGAATATTTTTATATTTGATGAGAGTCTCACATTTGCACTGACGGTCATATTAATGTGTAGCCCAAACAGTTCGGCACTACAGACAGAACGGCTGTACCGACTTCAGACGAGTGTGGAGGTCGTAGAGCAAAACGGAGAACACCATCATGTTTGCGAGAGTCTCATCGTTCCATAGAAGGGTTGTATAGTTTTAGGCCAAACCGTTTGGACGCTACAGACGATTTTGTGAGAAGACCAATTTTTGGGATGTCTCATGGTCTGACAAATACAGCTTTAGCTGTCACCTTTCACCACAGATGCACAAGTGCGACATAGGCGGATGTGGTGGATTGAGACGCATCCAATGCAAAAAAACAGATATCTCTAGCTTAAACTGACAGATGTTGATGGGGATTGTATTATTATGCTAATTAGATTTCCATGGGGTGCAGACATCGACCTTACGGGGTTTTAACCAACAAAGCCTGGCCTCCTCACCCATCCTCAACACACACTCCTCCTTCATCCCAGGGACCCAGGCCCTCACCTCGGCAAACTTCACAACCGTGGACACATGCCTGTTGGGCCCGGCCTGGTCCACGTACCGCTTGGCTTCTGGGAGTCTCAAAGAGGAGGTCACCTGAGGTTACCAGGTGTCGGCCTGGATGGACGTGTGAGTTTGGCTGGTTTGAGCCAGACTCATTAGAAGTAGGCTTGGGCGGTATACCGTATATACCTTATACCGGAGTATTTAGAAATAGCCACGGGATGGTTTTTCAATACAGTCAATACCAATGAAACTATTTTCTTTTAAGTTTTTTAATACATTTGAATATTTGTAGCTACTTTTCAAATAAATACCTGCAGTGAACTTGTGCAATGCGTTAAGAGATAAAGCAGATCGCATTCTTCCTTTCACTTGTCACATTATTTTTCTTTATGATGCTTACCAGTAGTCCCCAGTCACATGGTGTTTGTTTACAAGCACACAACAACAAGAGACCAGAGCCTTGTGAGTCACTCACTGTGGTGCAGCACACACCAGGTGATCTAGTTACAGTATGGAATTCACAACAGCTAGATATCTTGTAACTAATACAATTTCTAAATATTCTGCAGCTGTGCATTTGGTTTGCTAATTTAGTAGATATACTGAACAAAAATATAAACAACTTCACCGAGGTACAGTTCATATAAGGAAATCAGTCAATTGAAATCAATTCATTAGGCCCTAATCTATGGATTTCACATGACTGGGCGGGGGCACAGCCACGGGTGGGCCTGGGAGGACATCGGCCCACGCGTTGGGGAGCCAGGCCCAGCCAATCAGAATGAGTTTTTCCCCACAAAAGGGCTTTATTACAGACAGAAATACTCCTCAGTTTCATCAGCTGTCCAGGTGGCTGGTCTCGGATGTGATGGTCCTGGGCTGGCGTCGTTACGTGGTATGCGGTTGTGAGGCCGGTTGGAAGTACTGCCTAATTCTCTAAAATGACATTTGAGGTGGCTTATGGTAGATAAATAAACATTCAATTATCTGGCAACAGTTCTGGTGGACATCCCTGCAGTCAGCATGACAACTGCACACTCCCTCAAAACTTGAGACATCCGTGGCATTGTGTTGTGTGACAAAACTGCACATTTTAGAGTGGCCTTTTATTGTCCCCAAAACAAGGTCCACCTGTGTAATGATCATGCTGTAATCAGCTTCTTGATATGTTACACCTGTCAGGTGGATGGCTTATCTTTGCAAAGGATAAATACTCACTAACAGGGATGTAAACAAATTTGTGCACAACATTTTAGTGAAATAAGCTTTTTGTGCGTATGGAACATTTCTGGGATCTTTTATTTCAACTCATGAAACATGGGACCAACACTTTACATGTTGCGTTTATATTTTTGTTCAGTATAGTTATGTAGCTAAGTGGTTAGGTCCTTGCATAATCAAGCTTATCTTGGTAACAGCAGAGAATCCGTTCCTGGATCAAGAGCCTTGCGGTCTAATATTTGTTTTGTGAGTGCAGCAAACTCTGAGCAGCATTTTCTAGTTACTTGTATGAATTTATGAGCTGGGGATGTCTGTCCTGCTAATAGTTTATATCAGAGACTGTATGAAATGTTCACAATGCGCTCAATAGCATTTATCTGGCATTTGTTATGGGATTTTACATGTACTTGTTAGCATTGCTAACCTTCGGATTACAGAGTCTCGGTGGGGTTTGATAATAACGCTCCTTGTGTTCAGTACCAGTATTACCAAATATCCTGGGATGGCACAAGGTCAGTATGAATGTATGCCAATCTGGATTCCTCACAAGCCTAATTAGAAGAACTGATTCTTTATGTTTAAAAGCTCCAACCTCAGCACAGGAATCTGGTTAAATTAGTTGTATTTATTTATTTACAGGTAGTCAATGCTGAGACCAAAGTCTCTTTTCCAGATGAGCCCTGTTTTGCACAACAATTATTATCAACATACAATGTACACATTAAACTACACATCCATATACACATTAAAATACGCATTATTATACACAACAATAGTTGTGTATAATATGGCAGCTGAGAGAGGGGTGAAGGGGACCGCGTGTTAGGCCCTTCTCGTTCACATGACACACTTCCACCTCTTATTCATCTGGGAACCCAGAACCAAAGCTGGCTAGCGCTGGCCAGCTAGTCTGTCACGAGTGACTAACTTCCTACAATCGGAATACCCAGAAACAGTTCTTATGCTGCAAACAGCAGCATCTGCTGTAGCCGTTAGCAACCTCTCCAACAATTAGCTGACTAATGAAGAAGAGTTCCGCACAGAAGAGTGCTGCAGGGATGGCACCAGAGAGAGACTCCACATTATGGCCAGCCGTTCATAGCCTGCTAACTGAATCCCATTTGCCTCACTGGAGAAGCAGGGCTCTAACACTTGTATTCACATTTGCCCTAAAGTGCCTGTGTGAACAGATATTTATTAAGGAGCACTACTTCAAAGTTCTTAACAGCTATGAGATGACTTTTTCATAGTTTAGCTTGGGTTTCAATTCTCTTTCTGGATTGTAGAATGTAGTAGTTTAATTTATAGTAGTACAACATATCCCATCGGGTTCACATCACAAGAGTTTTTAAAACTGTATGGGGGAAGAACACATCAAGACTAAAATGGCAGAAACAGTAATAACAGACATAATAGTAAGCCCTTAAACAGATTCAACACAGCACAGTGAATGAATGGTCCTGCTCACACGCACCCATGCATGTGTTAGTGTCTGACAACCTACGGCTGTTCGAACAGGGCTTTAGAGACGATCTGGTGTCAGCGAGCATAGTGGTCCCTCTGCTTGTTTCAAAGCACTGCAGATGTGTCAACGACCTAGTTATTCTTTAATTAAAAAGTGTAATTACAGTCACAGACGCACAACGGCAGCAGTTCCAACATGCCTAGGGCATAGAAGAACGTGGAGGATGATAAGTGTCATAGCCGCGACAAGGTTTTAAGAAAGAGAGAGAGACAGGGACCACAGCACACTGGGTCACTTTCTCCGATCTAATCTCGCTAGAGAATCAGATTAGGAGGATACATTTGGTGACAGCAAGAGAATAGGAAGATGATGCGAATGTCTGTGGTGAGAAAGAGAGCGACCTACGACACGAGTGTCTTGATTATTTTTGTGTCATTCCCAATTGTATCATGTAGTCTGTTTTTTTTTTTATCTCATCAGAAAGAGTGTAGACACTAAAACCTGTGTGATTTGAAATAACAACAGGGAGAATAAATCCTATGGAGGCTTTCTGTCCCAGAATTAGCTAACACCAGACTGCTTATCTTAGAAGGTTCAACCTAAACACCAAATAAACAACCCCAAAACCTATGCATCATAACATTTGATTTGATTTTGATTTATTAGGATCCCCATTAGCCGATGACAATGGTGACAGGTAGTCTTACTGGGGTCCGACACATAACGAAAAATGATTTACAGACAAAAGACTTTACAATTTAAATACATTTAAAAACATTAACATGTAGTGTGTGTTTTTTATTTAATTTTTTTTATTTCACCTTTATTTAACCAGGTAGGCTAGTTGAGAACAAGTTCTCATTTACAACTGCAACCTGGCCAAGATAAAGCAAAGCAGTGTGACACAGACAACAACACAGTTACACATGGAATAAACAATAAACAAGCCAATAACACAATAAACAAGTCAATGACACAGTAGAAAAAAATGAAAGTCTATATACAGTGTGTGCAAAAGGCATGAGGTAGGCAGGCAATAAATAGGCCATAGTAGCGAAGAATTACAATTTAGCAGATGAACACTGGAGTGATAAATGAGCAGATGATGATGTGCAAGTTGAGATACTGGTGTGCAAAAGAGCAGAAAAGTAAATAAAAACAGTATGGGGATGAGGTAGATTGGGTGGGCTATTTACAGATGGCCTATGTACAGCTGCAGTGATCGGTTAGCTGCTCAGATAGCTGATGTTTAAAGTTGGTGAGGGAAATAAAAGTCCAGCTTCAGCGATTTTTGCAATTCGTTCCAGTCACTGGCAGCAGAGAACTGGAAGGAAAGGCGGCCAAATGAGGTGTTGGCTTTGGGGATGATCAGTGAGATATACCTGCTGGAACGTGTGCTACGGGTGGGTGTTGTTATCGTGACCAGTGAACTGAGATAAGGCGGAGCTTTACCTAGCATAGACTTATAGATGATCTTGAGCCAGTGGGTCTGGCGACGAATATGTAGTGAGGGCCAGCTGACTAGAGCATACAGGTCGCAGTGGTGGGCGGTATAAGGTGATTTGGTAACAAAACGGATGGCACTGTGATAGACTGCATCCAGTTTGCTGAGTAGAGTATTGGAGGCCATTTTGTAGATGACATCGCCGAAGTCGAGGATCGGCAGGATAGTCACTTTTACTAGGGTAAGTTTGGCGGCATGAGTGAAGGAGGCTTTGTTGCGAAATAGAAAGCCGATTCTAGATTTGATTTTGGATTGGAGATATTTAATATGAGTCTGAAAGGAGAGTTCACAGTCTAGCCAGACACCTAGGTATTTATAGTTGCCCACATATTCTAGTTCAGAACCGTCCAGGGTGGTGATGCTAGTCGGGCGGGCGGGTGCGGGCAGCGAACGGTTGAAAAGCATGCATTTGGTTTTACTAGCGTTTAAGAGCAGTTGGAGGCCACGGAAGGAGTGTTTTATGGCATTGAAGCTCGTTTGGAGGTTAGTTAGCACAGTGTCCAAGGAAGGGCCAGAAGTATACAGAATGGTGTCGTCTGCGTAGAGGTGGATCAGGGAACTGCCCGCAGCAAGAGCGACATCATTGATATATACAGAGAAAAGAGTCGGCCCGAGAATTGAACCCTGTGGTACCCCCATAGAGACTGCCAGATGTCCGGACAACATGCCCTCTGATTTGACACACTGAACTCTGTCTGTGTCTGCAAAGTAGTTGGTGAACCAGGCGAGGCAGTCATTAGAGAAACCAAGGCTATTGAGTCTGCTGATAAGAATACGGTGATTGACAAGAGTCGAAAGCCTTGGCCAGGTCAATGAAGACGGCTGCACAGTACTCTCTCTTATCGATGGCGGTTATGATATCGTTTAGTACCTTGAGCGTGGCTGAGGTGCATCCGTGACCGGCTTGGAAACCGGATTGCACAGCGGAGAAGGTACGGTGGGATTCGAAATGGTCAGTGATCTGTTTATTAACTTGGCTTTCGAAGACTTTAGAGAGGCAGGGCAGGATAGATATAGGTCTATAGCAGTTTGGGTCTAAAGTGTCATCCCCTTTGAAGAGGGGGATGACCGCGGCAGCTTTCCAATCTTTAGGGATCTCGGACGACACGAAAGAGAGATTGAACAGGCTGGTAATAGGGGTTGCAACAATGGCGGCGGAGAGTTTTAGAAAGAGAGGGTCCAGATTGTCTAGCCCAGCTGATTTGTACAGGTCCAGGTTTTGCAGCTCTTTCAGAACATCTGCTGTCTGGATTTGGGTGAAGGAGAAGCTGGGGAGGTTCGGGCGAGTAGATACGGAGGGGGGGGGCGGAGCTGTTGGCCGGGGTTGGAGTACCCAGGAGGAAGGCATGGCCAGCCGTAGAGAAATGCTTATTGAAATGTTCGATTATCATGGATTTATCGGTGGTGACCGTGTTACCTAGCCTCAGTTGGTAGAGCATGGTGTTTGCAATGTGTTTGCAACACCAGGGTTGTGGGTTCGATTCCCACGGGGGACCAGTACGGGAAAAAATAAAAAAATGTATGAAATGTATGCATTCACTACTGTAAGTCGCTCTGGATAAGAGCGGCTGCTAAAATGACTAAAATGTAAAAATGTAAATGAGGTGCTCTTGTTCTCCATGGACTTTACAGTGTCCCAAAACTTTTTGGAGTTAGAGCTACAGGATGCACATTTCTGCTTGAAAAAGCTAGCCTTTGCTTTCCTGACTGACTGCGTGTATTGGTTCCTGACTTCCCTGAACAGTTGCATATCGCGGGGACTATTCGATGCTATTGCAGTTCGCCACAGGATGTTTTTGTGCTGGTCAAGGGCAGTCAGGTCTGGAGTGAACCAAGGGCTATATCTGTTCTTAGTTCTGCATTTTTTGAAAGGGGCGTGCTTATCTAAGATGGTGAGGAAATTACTTTTAAAGAACAACCAGGCATCCTCGACTGACAGAATGAGGTCAATATCTTTTCAGGATACCCGGGCCAGGTCGATTAGAAAGGCCTGCTCGCAGAAGTGTTTTAGGGAGCGTTTGACAGTGATGAGGGGTGCTCGTTTGACCGCGGACCCATAGCAGATACAGGCAATGAGGCAGTGATCGCTGAGATCCTGATTGAAAACAGCAGAGGTGTATTTGGAGGGCAAGTTGGTCAGGATAATGTCTATGAGGGTGCCCATGTTTATGGATTTAGGGTTGTACCTGGTGGGTTCCTTGATGATTTGTGTGAGATTGAGGGCATCTAGCTTAGATTGTAGGACTGCCAGGGTGTTAAGCATATCCATGTTTAGGTCACCTAACAGAACGAACTCTGAAGCTAGATGGGGAGTGATCAATTCACATATGGTGTCCAGGGCACAGCTGGGAGCGGAGAGGGGTCGGTAACAGGCGGCAACAGTGAGAGACTTATTTCTGGAGAGATTAATCTTTAAAATTAGAAGTTCGAACTGTTTGAGTATAGACCTGGAAAGTATGACAGAACTTTGCAGGCTATCTCTGCAGTAGATTGCAACTCCTCCCCCTTTGGCAGTTCTATCTTGACGGAAAATGTTCTAGCTGGGTATGGAAATCTCTAAAGTTTTGGTGGCCTTCCTAAGCCAGGATTCAGACACGGCAAGGACAACAGGGTTGGCGGAGTGTGCTAAAGCAGTAAGTAAAACAAACTTAGGGAGGAGGCTTCTGATGTTAACATGCATGAAACCAAGGCTTTTTCGATCACAGAAGTCAACAAATGAGGGTGCCTGAGGACATGCAGGGCCTGGGTTTACCTCCACATCACCCGAGGAACAGAGGAGTAGGATGAGGGTACGGCTAAAGGCTATCAAAACTGGTCGTCTAGAGCGTTGGGGACAAAGAATAAAAGGAGCAGATTTCTGGGCGTGGTAGAATAGATTCAGGGCATAATGTGCAGACAAGGGTATGGTGGGGTGCGGGTACAGTGGAGGTAAGCCCAGGCACTGAGTGATGATAAGAGAGGTTGCATCTCTGGACATGCTGGTTATAATGGGTGAGGTCACCGCATGTGTGGGAGGTGGGACAAAGGAGGTATCAGAGGTATGATGAGTGGAACTAGGGGCTCCATTGTAAACTAAAACAATGATAACTAACCTAAACAACAGTATACAAGGCATATTGACATTAGAGAGAGACATAAAGCGAGGCATAAAGCAATCACAGGTGTTGATTGGGAGAGCTAGCTAAGACAACAATGGGTAAGACAACAGCTAATCAGCTAAAACAACAACAACAGGTAAAATGGCAATGAATGAGTTCGAGGCAGGGGCCGACAGAAACAAAAATAAACAGAATGGAGTTCCATGATTAAGGGACAGTCCACAGGCATCAGCTATGTAGCCAAGTGATCATAGGGTCCAGGGGGCAGCGGTAGTTGGAACAGGGAGGCCGCGGAGTAGTCGCTACTACGCTAGCACGCGGGAGACACAGCGTTTAAAGTTAGCAGCCCGGGGCTAGTAGAAGCGTCTGCGCCGACGTCGGACGCAGGCCGGTTGAAGGCACAGCTGATGGAGTATTCGTCGGCAGACCAGTTGTGGTGGTGCGGCGGGGTGCCGTGTCGACAAAGGACCCAAGCCAGATGGCGAAAGAGGTATTGTAGTTGTAGTAATTGAGTTTGCTAGCCGGGAGATGCGCCTGGCTCACGGCTAACTGGTGCTAGCTTCAAGGCAGGGGGGTTAGCCACTATAGCCACTCGGTAGCAGCGGTGATCTGGTGCCAAGGTCCAGAGCTTACGGCAAGGATCCGGTGGAGTATTGGATTCTAGCCGTGTTTGGGTGGAGTCCGGGTGAACGACTGAGTAGGCCGGGAGGTGGGCCTCAGGGATAGCGTCGGTACTGGGTCACTCGGTGGCAGCTAGCTAGCTGTGAAGATCAGGAGTAAATGGTCCAGGGTTTACGGCAGGAATCCGGCATTGTAGTGGAGAAACAGTCCGATACTGGTAGGCTGGCGAGTATTATCCAGGCTAAAAAAAAGGGCTGGTATCTGTGCAGAAGCTAAAGGCTGCTAGCGGTGGCTAACAATGACTAATTAGCTGGTAAGCTTCTGATGGTTAGGTGGTTCTGGCTATAAGGTTTTTTTTTTTTTTTTTTTAATAATAGCGGTTCCGTATCACATAGGGTGAGGCAGGTTTTTAATTGAATTAAAATGGAAAAGAGATTGAAAATTGAAATATAATGTTATACAAAAAAGGACGAAAAATACAAAAGTACACGAGAGGACGAACAAAACCCGTCTACACTGCTACGCCATCTTGGATAAATGTGTGTGTGTGCGCATCTATCAGTTACCCATACACATCAGTACATACACAACAAGTAGGTGACATGGGGGAGAGGCGTTGTACCGTGAGTTGTTCCTTTATTTGTTTTTTGAAACCAGGTTTGCTGTTCACTTGCGTTATATGAGATGGAATGGAGTTTGGATGTTTGGTAGCAGGAACATGCCTCCAAACCTACATACATGTTATTCTTCTCCATTATGGACTCATGTAATGTAAAAACTTCACACAGACATACAATTATATTCCCTCCAAGAGTTGAAAGGTAAAATGTCTTACTGGCAATGGCATCATATTACAGCCCTATTCCAGGAAGAGCTGTGAGCATATGTGTGTGTGTGTGTGTGCATGCATGCTTGTGTGTTTGGTCAGTAGAAGAATTGGTCTGTCAAGCCTCAGAGAGAACTTCATTACTGTGTTCCAAGCAGTAGCATTTAAGCTTTATGGTGGTTGTTTGAGCATGTTAGCAGCACTAGAGTGTTGGAGATGGGGAAAGGGGGATACCTAGTCAGTTGTACAACTGAATGCCTTCGACTGAATGCCTTCAAACCTCTGAATCAGAGAGGTGCTGGGGGCTGCCTTAATCCACATCCACGTCTTCGGCGCCCAGGAAACTGCCTTGCTCAGGGGCAGAAGATCAGGGGTTGTTGATGGCACCCAGACTTATATATTATGAAAGGCCTCCAATCCCCTGCCTAATTCATATTGGTTCTGGCTCTATCAGTGAGGATACATGGTTGCTCTGGCCTGGGCTAGCCTGGCAGGCATGGAGGGAAAGGAAGGCAGGGGAGATTGCAAGTGGACGTGGTACAGTTGATACAGTATGTGCTGTAAATATCAGCTCAACAAAAATCTCTCTCATTAAAGTAGTTCAGTTATCACCGTGAGAGGCATTATACAACTGACTGGTTCTTAATGGGTTTTAATACATATGAATCTTCCACCGTTACTAGGGAGCAATGTTCCCTCTAAACATGCAGAGATCATCCGTTCACCTACTCTGCATCTCACAAAGACACAGCGGTTGGAATCAAACATTTCAAATATGGACTCATCAGACCAAAGGACAGATTTCCACGGGTCTAATGTCCATTGCTCGTGTATCTTGGCCCAAGCAAGTCTCTTTTTCTTATTGGTGTCCTTTAGTAGTGTTTCTTTGCAGCAAATAGATCACGAAGGCCTGATTCACGCAGTCTCCTCTGAACAGTTGATGTTGAGATATGTTACTTGAACTCTGGGCTGAAATTTCTGAGTCTGGTAACTCTATTGAACTTATCCTCTGCAGCAGAGGTAACTCTGGGTCTTCCTTTCCAGTGGCGGTCCTCATGAGAGCCAGTTTCATCATAGTGCTTGATGGTTTTTGTGACTGCACTTAAAGAAACTTTAAAAATTCTTGAAATTTTCCGCACTGACTGACCTTCATGTCTTAAAGTAATGATGGACTGTTGTTTCTCTGAGGTGTTCTTGCCATAATATGGACCCCTTCTGTATACCTTGTCAGAATACAATGGATTGGTTCAAACACATTAAGAAGGAAATAAATTCCACAAATGAACTTTTAACAAGGCACACCTGTTACTTTAAATGCATTCCAGGTGACTACCTCATGAAGCTGGTTGAGAGAATGCCAAGAGTGTGGTGGCTACTTAAAATAATCTAAAATCTCAAATAGATTTTGATTTGTTTAACACTTTTTTGGTTACTACATGATTCGATGTGTTATTTCATTTTCTTCACTATTATTCTACAATGTAGAAAATAGTACAAATCAAGAAAACACCTTGAATGAGTAGGTGTGTCCAAACTTTTGACTGGTACTGTATATTTTCTGGATATTTCTAGTGGTCTTAAAATTGAAAATCAAGTAGCTAAATGATACTGGGTATGACCTTCTTAAAACAATTCCCCAGCTTAGACAGGGCTTAGACTCTTATGGGTTAAAAATGGATTGTAGGCCTACATTGAACACCATATATTGGCTATTGTAGGCAATATCATAGTCAACAGCTATATCCATGTGGAAATGTTATGTCATTTGCTTCATTGGTTTTGTTGATAGGTCACTCTGATAGGCCTACATTGTGCTTAAATAGCCACAATAGCCTATTGGCCACTGTCTGAAACTGTAACTTAAACTGGGTACAGCCTCAGTGTTCACAGTTAATAATGCACGCCGGAAGTTGCACAGAATCCTCTCAAAATAAAGTTTCCTCTCACAAGGCCAATACATTTTTTAGGGAACATTGTTAGGGGGTGAAGTCAAGCGCAGTTTCAAAACCGAAAATAACTGATTGGATGTGTTTTCCCCAAAGCTGGGACAACTATACTGACAGCTGTTCTGATGGACAGCTAGTTCAACATCTACAGTCTCTCTGCTTGTTACTGGACTTCCCCTCACAACACCCATGACCCATATTCATGACAAACATGTTTGAACACTAGTCTCAAGGTATTTATTTTCCCTTGGACAAGTGGCATGTTCTAAATGTTAGCTGGGTTTCATCTATTGACCAGTTGATTGGGTCCCTGGCTCTTTTCAGTTATTGGATTCAGGTTGATTGGATGAAGATTGATTTAAAGCACCATGCCCCTTGCATTACATATGGCAGCCATCTTGTGCCACATTGGGTTCCCATTTGCTGAGTGTTAAACAAGGTCAGTTCATTTCCGTTGACAAATTGATGTCTTCATGCTATCACAGTCCCAAAGAAGCCACTTGAATTTGAGAGGCCTGAAATGGACTCAGGGCATTTTGTTGTGTAAGATTAGATGTTCAAGTGAGAGGACTGAGCTAAACTCAATCATGTTTTTGTTGCCGTTCTCCCACCGTTGCCCCGCTCATCTAATAAATCTAAGCCTGTGACATTATCCCCTCATTCATCTCAACAATAATGGAATTGTGTTCATTAGAAATATTAATGATCGTACAGGCTAATATTAGCAAACCCCTCCAGGCAAGCAATACTAAATAACCGGGGCCACACACACACACACACACACACAATATCGAACACAATTACACACACTTCACTTATACAGTCACAAACACTGACGCACCAATATTGAATTACAGAATAATAAATGCAGATACCAGTGCACACACTTTAACACACACGTTAACACACACGTTAACACACACGTTAACACACATGTTAACACACGCAGCGCATCACAGCAGCTATGTCAGGATTGATCAGCCGTAGACAGTGGAGGCCCAGGGGAATGATGGCAGATAATGGTTTAGAGCACAACTCTTTTGTGTCCCTCCTGGCTCACACAGTCAAAAACACAGGCACACAGTGGAACGCTGTGTCCCTCCTGGCTCACACAGTCAAAAACACAGGCACACAGTGGAACGCTGTGTCCCTCCTGGCTCACACAGTCAAAAACACAGGCACACAGTGGAACGCTGTTCTGCCTGTATGCTGCAAAGTGTGTGTGTGTCTGTAAAGTCGATGATTCTCTATATCTGCTTCTTTTCTCTTCCAACAGAAATCAAATATTTTATTTAATCTCTCTTAATCTCTCTTCAAAGTACATGAGACGAGAGGGGAAGAAAATGCAACAGACACTAGAGTTCCCTGTAGACACAACCCAAAGGTTTGGGCGCCTGTCTCTTCCCTCTGTTCTGTTAGTCTACTGCTACACACCCAGCACAGTACATTCAGCTAGTGTACTGCTACACACCCAGCACAGTACATTCAGCTAGTGTACTGCTACACACCCAGCACAGTACATTCAGCTAGTGTACTGCTACACACCCAGCACAGTACATTCAGCTAGTGTACTGCTACACACCCAGCACAGTACATTCAGCTAGTGTACTGCTACACACCCAGCACAGTACATTCAGCTAGTGTACTGCTACACACCCAGCACAGTACATTCAGCTAGTGTACTGCTACACACCCAGCACAGTACATTCAGCTAGTGTACTGCTACACACCCAGCACAGTACATTCAGCTAGTGTACTGCTACACACCCAGCACAGTACATTCAGCTAGTCTACTGCTACACACCCAGCACAGTACATTCAGCTAGTGTACTGCTACACACCCAGCACAGTACATTCAGCTAGTGTACTGCTACACACCCAGCACAGTACATTCAGCTAGTGTACTGCTACACACCCAGCACAGTACATTCAGCTAGTCTACTGCTACACACCCAGCACAGTACATTCAGCTAGTCTACTGCTACACACCCAGCACAGTACATTCAGCTAGTGTACTGCTACACACCCAGCACAGTACATTCAGCTAGTGTACTGCTACACACACCCAGCACAGTACATTCAGCTAGTGTACTGCTACACACCCAGCACAGTACATTCAGCTAGTGTACTGCTACACACCCAGCACAGTACATTCAGCTAGTCTACTGCTACACACCCAGCACAGTACATTCAGCTAGTGTACTGCTACACACCCAGCACAGTACATTCAGCTAGTCTACTGCTACACACCCAGCACAGTACATTCAGCTAGTGTACTGCTACACACCCAGCACAGTACATTCAGCTAGTGTACTGCTACACACCCAGCACAGTACATTCAGCTAGTGTACTGCTACACACCCAGCACAGTACATTCAGCTAGTGTACTGCTACACACCCAGCACAGTACATTCAGCTAGTGTACTGCTACACACCCAGCACAGTACATTCAGCTAGTGTACTGCTACACACCCAGCACAGTACATTCAGCTAGTGTACTGCTACACACCCAGCACAGTACATTCAGCTAGTCTACTGCTACACACCCAGCACAGTACATTCAGCTAGTGTAGTGCTACACACCCAGCACATTCAGCTAGTCTACTGCTACACACCCAGCACAGTACATTCAGCTAGTGTACTGCTACACACCCAGCACAGTACATTCAGCTAGTGTACTGCTACACACCCAGCACAGTACATTCAGCTAGTGTAGTGCTACACACCCAGCACAGTACATTCAGCTAGTGTACTGCTACACACCCAGCACAGTACATTCAGCTAGTGTACTGCTACACACCCAGCACAGTACATTCAGCTAGTGTACTGCTACACACCCAGCACAGTACATTCAGCTAGTGTACTGCTACACACCCAGCACAGTACATTCAGCTAGTGTACTGCTACACACCCAGCACAGTACATTCAGCTAGTGTACTGCTACACACCCAGCACAGTACATTCAGCTAGTCTACTGCTACACACCCAGCACAGTATATTCAGCTAGTGTAGTGCTACACACCCAGCACATTCAGCTAGTCTACTGCTACACACCCAGCACAGTACATTCAGCTAGTGTACTGCTACACACCCAGCACAGTACATTCAGCTAGTGTACTGCTACACACCCAGCACAGTACATTCAGCTAGTGTACTGCTACACACCCAGCACAGTACATTCAGCTAGTGTACTGCTACACACCCAGCACAGTACATTCAGCTAGTGTAGTGCTACACACCCAGCACAGTACATTCAGCTAGTGTAGTGCTACACACCCAGCACAGTACATTCAGCTAGTGTACTGCTACACACCCAGCACAGTACATTCAGCTAGTGTACTGCTACACACCCAGCACAGTACATTCAGCTAGTGTACTGCTACACACACCCAGCACAGTACATTCAGCTAGTCTACTGCTACACACACACACACAGCACAGTACATTCAGCTAGTGTACTGCTACACACACACCCAGCACAGTACATTCAGCTAGTGTACTGCTACACACACACCCAGCACAGTACATTCAGCTAGTGTACTGCTACACACACACCCAGCACAGTACATTCAGCTAGTGTACAGCTACACACACACCCAGCACAGTACATTCAGCTAGTGTACTGCTACACACACACACCCAGCACAGTACATTCAGCTAGTGTACTGCTACACACACCCAGCACAGTACATTCAGCTAGTCTACTGCTACACACACACACAGCACAGTACATTCAGCTAGTGTACTGCTACACACACCCAGCACAGTACATTCAGCTAGTGTACTGCTACACACACACCCAGCACAGTACATTCAGCTAGTGTACTGCTACACACACACCCAGCACAGTACATTCAGCTAGTGTACTGCTACACACACACCCAGCACAGTACATTCAGCTAGTGTACTGCTACACACACACCCAGCACAGTACATTCAGCTAGTGTACTGCTACACACACACCCAGCACAGTACATTCAGCTAGTGTACTGCTACACACACACACCCAGCACAGTACATTCAGCTAGTGTACTGCTACACACACACACCCAGCACAGTACATTCAGCTAGTGTACTGCTACACACACACCCCCAGCACAGTACATTCAGCTAGTGTACTGCTACACACCCCCAGCACAGTACATTCAGCTAGTGTACTGCTACACACCCCCAGCATAGTACATTCAGCTAGTGTACTGCTACACACCCCCAGCATAGTACATTCAGCTAGTGTACTGCTACACACCCCCAGCACAGTACATTCAGCTAGTGTACTGCTACACACCCCCAGCACAGTACATTCAGCTAGTGTAGTGCTACACACCCCCAGCACAGTACATTCAGCTAGTGTACTGCTACACACCACAGCACAGTACATTCAGCTAGTGTACTGCTACACACACCAGCACAGTACATTCAGCTAGTGTACTGCTACACACACACAGCACAGTACATTCAGCTAGTGTACTGCTACACACACACAGCACAGTACATTCAGCTAGTGTACTGCTACACACACACAGCACAGTACATTCAGCTAGTGTACTGCTACACACACACAGCACAGTACATTCAGCTAGTGTACTGCTACACACCCAGCACAGTACATTCAGCTAGTCTACTGCTACACACCCAGCACAGTACATTCAGCTAGTCTACTGCTACACACCCAGCACAGTACATTCAGCTAGTCTACTGCTACACACCCAGCACAGTACATTCAGCTAGTGTACTGCTACACACCCAGCACAGTACATTCAGCTAGTGTACTGCTACACACCCAGCACAGTACATTCAGCTAGTGTACTGCTACACACACCCAGCACAGTACATTCAGCTAGTCTACTGCTACACACACACACAGCACAGTACATTCAGCTAGTGTACTGCTACACACACACCCAGCACAGTACATTCAGCTAGTGTACTGCTACACACACACCCAGCACAGTACATTCAGCTAGTGTACTGCTACACACACACCCAGCACAGTACATTCAGCTAGTGTACTGCTACACACACACCCAGCACAGTACATTCAGCTAGTGTACTGCTACACACACACCCAGCACAGTACATTCAGCTAGTGTACTGCTACACACACACACCCAGCACAGTACATTCAGCTAGTGTACTGCTACACACACACACCCAGCACAGTACATTCAGCTAGTGTACTGCTACACACACACCCAGCACAGTACATTCAGCTAGTGTACTGCTACACACACACCCAGCACAGTACATTCAGCTAGTGTACTGCTACACACACACCCAGCACAGTACATTCAGCTAGTGTACTGCTACACACACACCCAGCACAGTACATTCAGCTAGTGTACTGCTACACACACACCCAGCACAGTACATTCAGCTAGTGTACTGCTACACACACACCCAGCACAGTACATTCAGCTAGTGTACTGCTACACACACACACCCAGCACAGTACATTCAGCTAGTGTACTGCTACACACACACCCAGCACAGTACATTCAGCTAGTGTACTGCTACACACACACACCCAGCACAGTACATTCAGCTAGTGTACTGCTACACACACACACCCAGCACAGTACATTCAGCTAGTGTACTGCTACACACCCAGCACAGTACATTCAGCTAGTGTACTGCTACACACCCAGCACAGTACATTCAGCTAGTGTACTGCTACACACACCCAGCACAGTACATTCAGCTAGTCTACTGCTACACACACACACACAGCACAGTACATTCAGCTAGTGTACTGCTACACACACACCCAGCACAGTACATTCAGCTAGTGTACTGCTACACACACACCCAGCACAGTACATTCAGCTAGTGTACTGCTACACACACACCCAGCACAGTACATTCAGCTAGTGTACAGCTACACACACACCCAGCACAGTACATTCAGCTAGTGTACTGCTACACACACACACCCAGCACAGTACATTCAGCTAGTGTACTGCTACACACACCCAGCACAGTACATTCAGCTAGTCTACTGCTACACACACACACAGCACAGTACATTCAGCTAGTGTACTGCTACACACACCCAGCACAGTACATTCAGCTAGTGTACTGCTACACACACACCCAGCACAGTACATTCAGCTAGTGTACTGCTACACACACACCCAGCACAGTACATTCAGCTAGTGTACTGCTACACACACACCCAGCACAGTACATTCAGCTAGTGTACTGCTACACACACACCCAGCACAGTACATTCAGCTAGTGTACTGCTACACACACACCCAGCACAGTACATTCAGCTAGTGTACTGCTACACACACACACCCAGCACAGTACATTCAGCTAGTGTACTGCTACACACACACACCCAGCACAGTACATTCAGCTAGTGTACTGCTACACACACACCCCCAGCACAGTACATTCAGCTAGTGTACTGCTACACACCCCCAGCACAGTACATTCAGCTAGTGTACTGCTACACACCCCCAGCATAGTACATTCAGCTAGTGTACTGCTACACACCCCCAGCATAGTACATTCAGCTAGTGTACTGCTACACACCCCCAGCACAGTACATTCAGCTAGTGTACTGCTACACACCCCCAGCACAGTACATTCAGCTAGTGTAGTGCTACACACCCCCAGCACAGTACATTCAGCTAGTGTACTGCTACACACCACAGCACAGTACATTCAGCTAGTGTACTGCTACACACACAGCACAGTACATTCAGCTAGTGTACTGCTACACACACACAGCACAGTACATTCAGCTAGTGTACTGCTACACACACACAGCACAGTACATTCAGCTAGTGTACTGCTACACACACACAGCACAGTACATTCAGCTAGTGTACTGCTACACACACACAGCACAGTACATTCAGCTAGTGTACTGCTACACACACCCAGCACAGTACATTCAGCTAGTGTACTGCTACACACCCAGCACAGTACATTCAGCTAGTCTACTGCTACACACCCAGCACAGTACATTCAGCTAGTCTACTGCTACACACCCAGCACAGTACATTCAGCTAGTGTACTGCTACACACCCAGCACAGTACATTCAGCTAGTGTACTGCTACACACCCAGCACAGTACATTCAGCTAGTGTACTGCTACACACACCCAGCACAGTACATTCAGCTAGTCTACTGCTACACACACACACAGCACAGTACATTCAGCTAGTGTACTGCTACACACACACCCAGCACAGTACATTCAGCTAGTGTACTGCTACACACACACCCAGCACAGTACATTCAGCTAGTGTACTGCTACACACACACCCAGCACAGTACATTCAGCTAGTGTACTGCTACACACACACCCAGCACAGTACATTCAGCTAGTGTACAGCTACACACACACCCAGCACAGTACATTCAGCTAGTGTACTGCTACACACACACACCCAGCACAGTACATTCAGCTAGTGTACTGCTACACACACACACCCAGCACAGTACATTCAGCTAGTGTACTGCTACACACACACCCAGCACAGTACATTCAGCTAGTGTACTGCTACACACACACCCAGCACAGTACATTCAGCTAGTGTACTGCTACACACACACCCAGCACAGTACATTCAGCTAGTGTACTGCTACACACACACCCAGCACAGTACATTCAGCTAGTGTACTGCTACACACACACCCAGCACAGTACATTCAGCTAGTGTACTGCTACACACACACCCAGCACAGTACATTCAGCTAGTGTACTGCTACACACACACCCAGCACAGTACATTCAGCTAGTGTACTGCTACACACACACCCCAGCACAGTACATTCAGCTAGTGTACTGCTACACACACACCCAGCACAGTACATTCAGCTAGTGTACTGCTACACACACACACCCAGCACAGTACATTCAGCTAGTGTACTGCTACACACACACACCCAGCACAGTACATTCAGCTAGTGTACTGCTACACACCCCCAGCACAGTACATTCAGCTAGTGTACTGCTACACACCCCCAGCATAGTACATTCAGCTAGTGTACTGCTACACACCCCCAGCATAGTACATTCAGCTAGTGTACTGCTACACACCCCCAGCACAGTACATTCAGCTAGTGTACTGCTACACACCCCCAGCACAGTACATTCAGCTAGTGTACTGCTACACACCCCCAGCACAGTACATTCAGCTAGTGTACTGCTACACACCCCCAGCACAGTACATTCAGCTAGTGTAGTGCTACACACCCAGCACAGTACATTCAGCTAGTGTAGTGCTACACACCCAGCACAGTACATTCAGCTAGCCTACTGCTACACACCCAGCACAGTACATTCAGCTAGTGTACTGCTACACACCCAGCACAGTACATTCAGCTAGTGTACTGCTACACACCCAGCACAGTACATTCAGCTAGTGTACTGCTACACACACCCAGCACAGTACATTCAGCTAGTGTACTGCTACACACACCCAGCACAGTACATTCAGCTAGTGTACTGCTACACACACACACAGCACAGTACATTCAGCTAGTGTACTGCTACACACACCCAGCACAGTACATTCAGCTAGTGTACTGCTACACACACACCCAGCACAGTACATTCAGCTAGTGTACTGCTACACACACACCCAGCACAGTACATTCAGCTAGTGTACTGCTACACACACACCCAGCACAGTACATTCAGCTAGTGTACTGCTACACACACACCCAGCACAGTACATTCAGCTAGTGTACTGCTACACACACACCCAGCACAGTACATTCAGCTAGTGTACTGCTACACACACACCCAGCACAGTACATTCAGCTAGTGTACTGCTACACACACACCCAGCACAGTACATTCAGCTAGTGTACTGCTACACACACACCCAGCACAGTACATTCAGCTAGTGTACTGCTACACACACACCCAGCACAGTACATTCAGCTAGTGTACTGCTACACACACACCCAGCACAGTACATTCAGCTAGTGTACTGCTACACACACACACCCAGCACAGTACATTCAGCTAGTGTACTGCTACACACACACACCCAGCACAGTACATTCAGCTAGTGTACTGCTACACACACCCAGCACAGTACATTCAGCTAGTGTACTGCTACACACACACAGCACAGTACATTCAGCTAGTGTACTGCTACACACACACAGCACAGTACATTCAGCTAGTGTACTGCTACACACACACAGCACAGTACATTCAGCTAGTGTACTGCTACACACACACAGCACAGTACATTCAGCTAGTGTACTGCTACACACACACAGCACAGTACATTCAGCTAGTGTACTGCTACACACCCAGCACATTCAGCTAGTGTACTGCTACACACCCAGCACAGTACATTCAGCTAGTCTACTGCTACACACCCAGCACAGTACATTCAGCTAGTGTACTGCTACACACCCAGCACAGTACATTCAGCTAGTGTACTGCTACACACCCAGCACAGTACATTCAGCTAGTGTACTGCTACATACACAGCACAGTACATTCAGCTAGTGTACTGCTACATACACACAACACATTACATTCAGCTAGTGTACTGCTACACACACAGCACAGTACATTCAGCTAGTGTACTGCTACATACACACAACACATTACATTCAGCTAGTGTACTGCTACACACACACACCCAGCACAGTACATTCAGCTAGTGTACTGCTACATACACACAACACATATTCAGCTAGTGTACTGCTACATACACACCCAGCACAGTACATTCAGCTAGTGTACTGCTACATACACACAACACAGTACATTCAGCTAGTGTACTGCTACACACACAGCACAGTACATTCAGCTAGTGTACTGCTACATACACACAACACAGTACATTCAGCTTGGCTTCTCCTGCCTTCTTTATCTGCTCTCTGACACAGAAGAGGCTATTGGTCCTGTAGGAATAAGAGCCCCCATTAACTGTACTGCATGGTATTGTGTTGGAGTTACAAAGCTGTATGTGCCCCCGGGGTCAGTCCTGCTCTTTAGCTAGCAAGGGCGAAGGGGGCTTAGTCAGCCATGGCCCTATACGGTGAAGATGCTACTGCAGCAGAGGCTCAGTACAGCCAGGGGTAGAAGGGGGCTTAGTCAGCCTAGGCCCTATACGGTGAAGATGCTACTGCAGCAGAGGCTCAGTACAGCCAGGGGTAGAAGGGGGCTTAGTCAGCCTAGGCCCTATACGGTGAAGATGCTACTGCAGCAGAGGCTCAGTACAGCCAGGGGTAGAAGGGGGCTTAGTCAGCCTAGGCCCTATACGGTGAAGATGCTACTGCAGCAGAGGCTCAGTACAGCCAGGGGTAGAAGGGGGCTTAGTCAGCCTAGGCCCTATACGGTGAAGATGCTACTGCAGCAGAGGCTCAGTACAGCCAGGGGTAGAAGGGGGCTTAATCAGCCTAGGCCCTATACGGTGAAGATGCTACTGCAGCAGAGGCTCAGTACAGCCAGGGGTAGAAGGGGGCTTAGTCAGCCTAGGCCCTATATGGTGAAGATGCTACTGCAGCAGAGGCTCAGTACAGCCAGGGGTAGAAGGGGGCTTAGTCAGCCTAGGCCCTATATGGTGAAGATGCTACTGCAGCAGAGGCTCAGTACAGCCAGGGGCAGAAGGGCAGGCCTGGGTCATTAGCAGAGAGCAGCCCTCTCAGCCAGCTACACACAAACACGCATGCCACCCCCAAGGTAAACCCTTTCAAATAGGATCAGGGAGCCAACCATATGGTTTCCGCCTAACAACGGAGGATCATTGGGAGAGGGATGTGCTTGGCTGGCTGGCTGGCTGGCTAGGAAGGACATAAGCTTGACAGTAATGCTGAAGGAAACTAGGCAGCAGCCGCAAGAAAAACTCTGCCCACTACAAGGAAAACTAAATCAACGTTAATGGCAGAAAAGGAACAATTACATCCAGTGCAGCTGCTGCCCTAAAGGACATGATTGATTATTTTATTTGTTGCAGATGCCCAGAGTCAGCAAAAACCTGGGTGAGGAAGCTGGGCAGGGCGCGCACGCGCGCCACACACACACACACACACACACACACACACACACACACACACACACACACACACACACACACACACACACACACACACACACACACACACACACACCAATTGAAAGGTAGCCCTGCTAATTGAGAGCGAGATAGTGGGCCATGCAGTTCACTCTGTGTGATCTCTCAGACCTTCACTTGATGTCAGCAGGAGGTGAGTAGCAGCCTGGTCTGTGCAGAGAGGAAGGTTTCACACGTAGATAACATGACCTACAGCAGCACAGACACGCCCAAGGCTTCCCCTTACCACCCCACAAGGCTAGCCACCCCTTACAACCCAGGCTAGCCACCCAGAAAAAAAGCTTTCCCACTCTATGGAAAACAAGTCACAGTAAATGCTAGCCAACCACTGCTTCTGTGTCAAAACCTCTGGCTGTTGATGACACCATCTTGCAGATTGGGTGAAAGGAAACTACATCAAACCATTAGATGGTTTGTCACTGGTTTATGAACAATAGAGGAAAGGGTTCAGGATTACAGTTTGGAATTCTAAATGATTGATTTTATTTTCTGAGGGAAAAAGATGCACAGAGTATTACCCTGGGGATAACATGAAATCCACTTGTTTCCAACATGGTCCCCTGGTTTTGGGACCATTCTGCCATGGTCCCAAAACACATTCAACAGTTGAACAGATTCTCTAAGGACACCTGCTGCTCTGATATCTGCAGTTCTAATTGGCCCAGGCCATTTAGGCTAGGAGAAATATCCACCTGCACTTTACTGCAACACCATTAGTTTCAAGCAGGCAATTTAAAGTCAGAAAATTAAAACCTTAATCACATAAAGAAATACAATTTTAATTATTTTACTTTAACAACTAAAGGGAGCATAGAGAGGTTTGAATTTGTCATACAAAATATTAGAAACACAAGTCAATACTTGCATTTATATTATTAAATGTTATGCTAGTGTTTTTTGACTAGCACCGCAACATAAACTAAAGTAATTTTAGTTATGCAAATGGTATAAGTAGCAGTCATTGTTCCTCTTGTGTTATAACAAAAATGCAATTACAATATGTTAATACTACAGTGTTACTACACAGGTATAATAGCAATTTCAAGCCCAAGTGTTACGCATTCTTATTTCCATGTGTCAATAAAAACCTATTATTATCATATTTCAATGACCATACACTCATTATGCAAGAAATACTGGCATTTCAAGTATAATAGAGCTTCACTAGTAGCACAGTCGACATTATTAACTGCCAGTTGGTCTCAATTGACAAACACTAGCTAATGTGGCCTCTCGCTACAGACAATTGAGCAGCATTGTTTGGAGGTGCAGCTTCATACAGATTCAATGTACATAAAAAAACACAGTCAAAATAATGACTATTTGCACCGTCTCCTGGATTGAGCCACTTATGGAGCCAGATAATGCTTTAGACAAATGGGTCGTGCCACCCATGGAGGGACTGTTGTGGTAGAAGAGGGGAACAGTAAATGGAGGACGACGACACATGGTTTTCCTGCTTCCTGACGGAGAGTCAATCAAACGCTGTCACGCAGGGGGCTAGGAGGGTTCCAATGAGCATGCCTGTAAACATCTCCATAGACAACTCCCCTTTCTGCTCTGAGAGGACAGCAAAAACCCTTAGTGCGGTTCAGTTAATTTTTTGTGCAGTGTGAACACTTGAAAGTAACTCAGACTCCTCAAGAGAGCCCCCGAAGAAAACCGAACTGAGACCTTCCCGAGAGGTGGACTGAGTTCGGTTTGCTTGAAGTCCACGGTCCGATTCCCTTTTTTAGTGCAATGTGAACACAAAGCTCTCCAGGTCCGCTTGTCATTATTCCAGTACCACACACTAGGCTACTGCAACACTGTTCCCTTGCCCATAACCCTTAGCATTGGTGCCACAAATGAGAGAAGATGCACAGGCAGGTTGGCATAAAGAAACGTGCTGTTTTTGATCATTGAGTAGCGATTGTCAAGGATGCACAGAAATTCCCCAAAAGTTCTGTACTGACACAATGTTTAAATTATTTGTTTGTGACGTGATCTATAGGCTACGAAAGAGCTTAATTTTTTTGATTGTGGGGTTTGAATAATGTGAGAAAATGCCAACATATTTGGTGAGAATCACATCATAGGGTACAAAATCAATGCAAGCTCTAATAGACTTCGTAGGGATAGGCGTCCCATCAACGGGACAGTTACAGTTGTAAATCAGTCGTGACACAAGGCGCTGCATGCAGATTTTAGAGAAACAACAAATGTCGGTACATAAGTGTCTTATATCAGCTGAAAGATTCAATTCTTGTTAATATAACAGCACTGTCCAATTTACAGTAGATATTACTGCGAAAAAATGCCATGATATTGTTTGAGGAGAGCTCCTAACAACAAAACACTTTTTTCACTGCAATAGGTTTGATAAATTCACCTCTGAAGGTGAAATGTGTACTTACATTCTGAAATCTTGCTCTGGTTTATCATCCAAAGGGTCCCGGAGATAACATGAAGTGTCGTTTTGTTAGATAAAATCCTTTTTCATATCCTAAAAAGGTCCATATAGCGTGCACGACCGATTTTGTATTTCCACTCGTTCAATTTGCAAAGAAGGGGATCTGTGAAAATGTAACCCTAAACGTTGTTTCAACCAGTCAAATCACATTCGTATGTATTCCTCAGAGATCCTAGAACGTAACCAGACTTCACTATATCATTAGGGGTGTAGTATATCCTATAGGACACCATATTGGGTCAGAGAGCGATGCCTTCATGGCACGCCGATGACACGGGTGGACTTCACTTGAATGACTAAGTTTGTCAAATAAGCACCAATCGGGTCAAACAAAGCTAGCTAGATAGCCAATGAGCGGGGCTTTACGGGAGTATCCGGAAACCCTGTATCTGTCGTAAAATGTAGCTACTAACCTTGTGCGACACCATGCCTTTTCCTTTTGGACAAAAATTAAAAGAATATTCAGAGTTATGAAGTTATGAAAACTGGTTGTTTTGCAAATTTTTAACTTGAACATAATATGGCGACTAATACTGGAAAAGCTGAATCAAAGTCCAAGTACACAGATTTAATGATATTCTTGCAGAAAAATGTAATATGTATGCAAATGTCTCCTTCAAGATTTGCGCAAATGTACCTGGGTGACGTCGCACTAAATGTCATGCAGTTCGCTCATACTTCAAGTTATCCGTCTGAAACTTTGCACATACACTGCTGCCATCTTGTGGACACCATCGGAATTACAACCAGAGTGACAGCTAGAACTGGGACTTTTGTTGCATTTCAAAGATGGTGGTAGAAAAAAAAAACTGTTTTTTTCTTTGTATTTTCTTCTACCAGATCTATTGTGTTATATTCTCCTAGATTCAATTCACATTTCCACAAACTTCAAAGTGTTTGCTTTTAAATGGTACCAAGATTATGTATATCCTTGCTTCAGGGCCTGAGCTACAGGCAGTTAGATTTGGGTATGTCATTTTAGGCGAAAAGGGGGGCTTTTATAAAGGGTCAGTAGCCTACATTGAATATACTTTTCAAGCATTATTCAATCTGCAGTTATTCTTCTGCTATTTATCCTGTTACAAGTAATATTTACATGTTAACCTGTTGAGGGTAGGGGGCAGTATTGACACGGCTGGATAAAAAACGTACCCGATTTAATCTGGTTACTACTCCTGCCCAGTAACTAGAATATGCATATAATTATTGGCTTTGGATAGAAAACACTCCAAAGTTTCTAAAACTGTTTGAATGGTGTCTGTGAGTATAACAGAACTCAAATGGCAGGTCAAAACCTGAGAGATTCCTTTACAGGAAGTGGCCTGTCTGACCATTTATTGTCTTTCTTTGACATCTCTTTCAAAAACGTAGGATCTCTGCGGTAACGTGACACTTCCCACGGCTCCAATAGGCTCTCAGAGCCCGGGAAAAACCTGAATGTCATCATTCCAGCCCCAGGCTGAAACACATTATCGCCTTTCTCAAGTGGCCGATCAAGGGACTGTGGGCTTAGGCGTGTGCACTGGCCGCCCCCGTCTTTGTGTTTTTTCCTCTGTTTGCCGAAAAGGAGATTCCCGGTCGGAATATTATCGCTTTTTTACGAGATAAATTGCATAAAAATTGATTTTAAACAGCGGTTGACATGCTTCGAAGTACGGTAATGGAATATTTAGAATTTTTTTGTCACGAATTGCGCCTGATTTACCATTTCGGATAGTTTCTGGAACGCACGAACAAAACGCCGCTATTTGGATATAACGATGGATTATTTGGGACCAAACCAACATTTGTTATTGAAGTAGAAGTCCTGGGAGTGCATTCTGACGAAGACAACAAAGGTAATAACATTTTTGTTATAGTAAATCTGATTTTGGTGAAGGCTAAACTTGCCGGGTGTCTAAATAGCTAGCCCGTGATGGCTGGGCTATGTACTTAGAATATTGCCTAAATGTGCTTTCACCAAAAAGCTATTTTAAAATCGGACATATCGAGTGCATAGAGGAGTTCTGTATCTATAATTCTTAAAATAATTGTTATGCTTTTTGTGAACGTTTATCGTGAGTAATTTAGTAAATTGTTAGTAAATTCCCCGGAAGTTTTCTAGTATGCTAGTTCTGAACGTCACATGCTAATGTAAAAAGCTGTTTTTTTATATAAATATGAACTTGATTGAACAAAACATGCATGTATTGTATAACATAATGTCCTAGGGTTGTCATCTGATGAAGATCATCAAAGGTTAGTGCTGCATTTAGCTGTCTTCTGGGTTTTTGTGACATTATATGCTAGCTTGAAAAATGGGTGTCTGATTATTTCTGTCTGGGTACTCTGCTGACATAATCTAATGTTTTGCTTTCGTTGTAAAGCCTTTTTGAAATCGGACAGTGTGGTTAGATTAACGAGAGTCTTGTCTTTAAATAGCTGTAAAATAGTCATATGTTTGAGAAATTGAAGTAATAGGATTTTTAAGGTATTTGAAAATCACGCCACTGGATTACACTGGCTGTTGCGTAGGTGGGACGAATTCGTCCCGCCTAGCCCAGAGAGGTTAATATGTTTGGATTATAATGATCTATTAGCTTCCTAAATGGTATGGCTTGTCCTGAACTATATTATGGAAAGAGGACTCGGACAACAAAAATGTTAAAGTGAACTGGCAAGAAAGCTGAGTCCTCACTCAAAGGCAAGGGCAGTGTGAATACAAAGAGAACTGAATTGAGCTTTTTTTTACCCCAGAGATCACTTTAAAGAGTACTAAGATTGGTTATTTTAAAGTGGACTATATGTGAAAACACCCTTAGATGCTGGGCTCCCCTCTACCTCCCTTTATCTCTCGTCTCGCTTCCTGTTCCCCAGAGCCTTCTAATCGATGGCCTTATCTGCCATCTGCCCATCTCCCACATTTCCTCAGGATGCTGTAATCAGCCAAGGCCCTTTTCTCCCTCCCTGCCTCCCTTTCTCTCTCTCTCACTCTCTCATCTCGAGAGGCTGAAGTATCAGCTTGAAGTTATCCCATGTCAGCTTGCCTTGCAGTGGGCCAATATCCAGGGATATAAGTACTACCTCAGCTCTAGCACGCATGGATCACAGAGTGCACTGGCCTGGGCTGGCTCATTAGTCGTGGGCATTCCTGGCCCTCCTCCATGGCAATCCTACGAGCGTCAACTAAACACTGAGTCACGCCAGCTGGTCACCCGAGTGGCGGACCACAGGCAGTACGTCTTGCTGTATGTGTAGCATGTGAGTCACATGTGAAGACAGGTTTATGTGTGGAAGAGTCTGGTGTGACTTCAAGAGGGCCATATATGGCAAAGAGGACACTCTGTCTGTAACAAACCAGTAAGAACAGTGGATTTGTACATCTTGCCCCAGTGTTGAGGAAAACCTAGCAATTAACAGCATATGATTTTTCCTATCTTAGGTCAGCTAAAGAAAGAGAGCCCTATTCTCAGGATAGGAGTCCTGAGGAGGCAGATGGAAAATGCTCTCTTTTGGAAACGTGCTCACAATCAAATGCAGCGACTAATAGAGAAGCTAAAAATAAACATGAGTGCCAGGCCTTTAAATCAAGATGTCGTCTTTGGCAGTGCATTTTTAATTAACAGCTGAATTTTCCAAGGATGAGAGGGACACTGTCAAGCATTCGTCATCCCTGCTTCAGCAAAGCTAAAGAGACACTCTCTGATTAGTATTTTAACAGGCATTTGAGTTCTGCCTCATCCTCAACAATTGCATACTTTTTTTATACGATCTAGGGCCGACCGATCGCTCCGATTACAAAACATTCACATACGACAACAGACATCAGACAGTGTGTTCTCTCTATTGTGAGGCTTCTTTGTCAGTTTCTCAGCCAAGATCAGCTAAGCTAAGCAAACAAGCATGGAGAGTTTTTTATTTGATTTGAGCCAAATCTCCCAGTTACATGACTACCACAATCTGGACCCCCTCTGCGTACTAGGAACATTCTGAAACAGCTGTTGATTGCTGTTATGAAGTGTGGAGCTGTGGACAGGGTCAACGAGGTCTGGGATAAGCTGCCAGCCGCAGGTGACTGTAGGGTTAAACAGGCATATATCCATAACAGTATTTCCCTCCCTTCACCCCCACCCCAGCAGTACTTCAAAAGGTAAGCCCTGCGCTCGCCGCTCGTCTTAGTCTGTGCATCTGCCAAACGCAGGCCTCGTAAGAGCTGCTTCTGACTGACGTGGCTGCTGCTGCTGCTTTAAAGAACACAGGCTGTCTGAGAGCCTTTTATGCTCAGGGTACTAAAAGCCTCAAGCAGCCAGTCTACAGGCTTCATAATCATCCCAAAAAAACGAAGAAATGACAGTGAATGAGGCTGGAAAGTCAATGGTTAACATGGATAATCTGGGAAAAGGGGTGTTTTGTTTTGTTGACTGGGACACGACACGATACACACAATGACAGTGCTGTGTTGGTGAACTGTGAAGTTGGTATTGAGCTGCAAGTATGGTGGTGTGCTGTGCAAGGGTCATCGTGAGAAACAGAGGGTCAAAGGTCACTGTAAACGCAGCACTTCCTTCATGTCAGCCCTGGAATCAGCGACATTGGATAATGTGTGGATTACCAGAAGACCAGTCAGAGACTAGTTACACATTATGTCCTGAATAAGGTAGCTTTAGTGTAAAATAACTTTAACTGAGGGTAAGACTAGCTTTCTCTTAAAGTCTGATGTAAGGTTTTCAAAAATGTATTTTCTTGTTGTTCTAATCTTTTGACATACTTATAGTCTCTCATTCACCCAGGTATTGTACCTGCACATGAAGGTTAACAATTAAACAGTTAAAGGAACTTTTGTCATCATTAATCCATTGATTGTCATTCACCTCCTAATGCTTCTCTTAAGCTAAATCTATTTCATCTGCCTTGCAAACACTTCTGGAAGAGTGACCTGACCAGCATTTGATCAACATCTCACTGCAGGTCACACAGGTCAATGAGTCTGACACAGGGTAAGACAAGAGAAAACACACACACGTCTGAACCTTTCCTCACTTTTCAACCCTTTAAAACAATACTGGAATAAAGAATATCGGGTTACAAACATGAAGAGGGGAACTAAGAACAAGCAGCCTCTTTGAACCAATAAACCAGAAGGATGTGTGTGTGTATGTGAGAGAGAGAGAGTTATTAGGCTAAGGAGGAGGGGGCTAGTCTTAACACCTCAAACCCCACTCATCTCTCTGTGACCACACAAACACATTCCACACAAGGATCAAACCCCACATCTCTCTGTGACCACACAAACACATTCCACACAAGGATCAAACCCCACTCATCTCTCTGTGACCACACAAACACATTCCACACAAGGATCAAACCCCAGCTAACAGCACGGAAACCAATAACTTAAAGGAATAGTTCAACAAAATTACAAAATTACCTTGGTTTCCTTACCCTGTAAGCAGTCAATGGACAAGGTATGACAGCAATCCATGCTTTGGTTTTATTTCCCTGGCACTGTTCCAAATGCTAACATTTTAGCTTTTGTGGCACAAATCCCATGATTTGAACATGAGTGCAAAATGCTAATATCGGTCCCATAACTTGGATGGAATTTGTATCACAAATGCATTTGGAAACATAGTGACCTATAAAATCTGCCTTGCAGAGAACGCGGACTGATTCACGGAATCCAGACATTAAAACAAAATTCAACAATATCAAAAAGGTACCGAGTAGGAAATCAACTAAATGTATTGAACTTATTAGAAAATGCATTAATTTGTCTAAGTTAATCATAAGACATGAACAACATGCATCCGTGATTTGTATTTTCCTGCAAATTTCTGAAATGGCACAGGAACACCCCTGTGTGTGTGTGTGTGTGTGTTTGTGTGTGTGTGTGTGTGCGAGCCTATGTGTAGCCGTTAGCGATTACGCGAATTATAACCTACTTGTGGTATGAAAGGCTTCCCAAAAACCTTCTCAATTAAATGTTAACTACAAAGAAGTGAGTGATATCATGATTACTTGCACCAATCCAGTGTCTATTTGCTTTGCAAACTCTGCAATAACTTGAGCGCTACAGAAACATCGCTAACCAAACAACGGCCTCTTGCTGGTGCGCACTTGCATTAATAAGCAATTTTTTATTTTTTATTTCACCTTTATTTAACCAGGTAGGCCAGTTGAGAACAAGTTCTCATTTACAACTGCAACCTGGCCAAGATAAAGCAAAGCACTGCGACACAAACAACAGAGTTACACATGGAATAAACAAACATACAGTCAATAATACAATAGAGAAATTATATATATATTATGGTTATGGAACCCTGACCTGTTCACCAGACGTGCTACCTGTCCCAGACCTGCTGTTTTCAACTCTCTAGAGACAGCAGGAGCGGTAGAGATACTCTGAATGATCTGATACTCTGAATGATCGGCTTTGAAAAGCCAACTGACATTTACTCCTGAGGTGCTGACCTGTTGCACCCTCGACAACTACTGTGATTATTATTATTTGACCATGCTGGTCATTTATGAACATTTGAACATCTTGGTCATGTTCTGTTATAATCTCCACCCGGCACAGCCAGAAGAGGACTGGCCACCCCTCATAGCCTGGTTCCTCTCTAGGTTTCTTCCTAGGTTTTGGCCTTTCTAGGGAGTTTTTCCTAGCCACCATGTTTCTACACCTGCATTGCTTGCTGTTTGGGGTTTTAGGCTGGGTTTCTGTACAGCACTTTGAGATATCAGCTTATCTAAGAAGGGCTATATAAATAAATTTGATTTGATATATACAGTGTGTGCAAATGAGGTAGGATAAGGGGGTGTGAGGCAATAAATAGGCCATAGTGGCGAAATTATTACAGTATGGCAAATTAAACACTGGGGTGATAGATGTGCAGAAGATGAGTGTTCAAGTAGTGGTACTGGGGTGCAAAGGAGCAAAATAAATAAATAAAATAAATAACAATATGGGGATGAGGTAGTTGGATGGGCTATTTACAGATGGGCTATGTACAGGTGCAGTGATCTGTGAGCTGCTCTGACAGCTGGTGCTTAAAGCTAGTGAGGAAGATATGAGTCTCCAGCTTCAGTGATTTTTGCAGTTTGTTCCAGTCAGTGGCAGCAGAGAATTGGAAGGAAAGGTGGCCGAAGGAGGAATTGGCTTTGGGGGTGAAATATACCTGCTGGAGCGCGTGCTGCGAATAATCTACATGAATAATCTAACTAAGAGTATCAATGGATAAACACTCAATGCAAGACAAAATATCCTCTTTGCCCATAGAAAGAGATTAGCTACACTGCCATGTGCTGCTAGATTTAGAGCCCAGCAATAAAATGACCCAGTACATTCCTAACATAAGCAGCACCTCCTGCACAAAATATGAAGACAGACATGTTCTACAAGCTCTACTGTCCTTCGTTTACAGTCACAAAAACATCATTTTATTCAAAATGTTACAGTTTACCAATGTCTAATGCTTCTTACAACTGTGTAAGTTACAGAAGCAAATTGTTTGGTTTTGTAACCACTTTGATAACAACAAATACCTGTTGGACTTTAGAGTAAAGTTTGGTTGAGAAGTAGAGAGAGAGAGAGATCAGCTGGGTCCAGTACACTCCTGGAGCAGACAGACGTAATCAGAGTGGAGCCAGCTTTTCAACAGGTTTTGTTTTTATAGACTCCTATCCTAATCTCCTTTTGTACACTGATCTGAAAACACAGGATGGGTGAAAGAAAGGTGGTTGATAACTACTGGGATATTTATTTCGAAGGGATGAATTCATATATTTTTCAAATAAAATGTTTGCCCTTTCCTAGAGTCATTCATTTCTAAATAAAGATTTGACTGATTATCTTTGTGAAGTTGGCCCGGTCACCCCCACTTTACAATAACAACCTCTCCCACCACAAGTAATCATTCCCAACCATTATGGAACTAAGATTCTTCGGTCAAAAGTCCGGTCGCAACATGCATGAGTCATCACATGAATAATCTAACTAAGAGTATCAATGGATAAACACTCAATGCAAGACAAAATATCCTCTTTGCCCATAGGAAGAGATTAGCTACACTGCCATGTGCTGCTAGATTTAGAGCCCTTGGCTTAAGCGTACAGATAGCCAAAGGAATTAAAATTTAACCTGAGAAGCCGAATTCCATCTGGGCTGTACCCAGTTGAGCACATGACACAAGCTCTCTATGCCAGGGCAAAGCCAATTTACTCCACATTTCACAGCTGCACGCATCACTGCACGCATCACTGAGCACTTCGATGCATTTACTGCACTGGAGTGCACTCCAAGAGAGACGGTCCACTGATAACTAATAGCCCCTCTCTGCAGGTTTCCTGCCCCGTATTTTGGCTCTGGTTTGGAACGGATAGCTATGCAGTTACTTATGGCTTTAACTAACTCCACAACATGAGTCAGACTTCTAACTTAGATGGTGTTGAAGGGAGCCACCACTGCTTCGGGATATCCCTGATCATGTGCCTGCCAGGCCAGCACTGGTGTTGGTCTGCTCACATGCAGCCTATATAATCAGTTTATATAGATTTTTAGGACAAATAAACCATAAATGAACACTACCATTCCTTGAACACCTGGTCGGAAAACTGTCGTAGTCCAATGATTCATTAATAATTTGAATTTCACCAACAGAAAATCCTTACATTGCTGACGTTTGCCTGATCAGACTAAACCTCACACCAAGCTTTGTAAACACCCTCCTCATTATGAAGCTGTATTTTCAAGATTAATATTTAGTACTGAAAGACATTAAAAACACATTGGACTGAGTCTGAGTGCAACTTTGTTTTTAAAATGAGAGGCCTAGAGTGCTCAGCTGGATGGGTCTCTGGGAGGGAGGGGCAAGCTCCTGAAAACATCTGCCTTTAGCGAGTACAGCGCTATAAATATCCAGGCGGGCAGCAGTGGTGCAGATTAAAATCAGACAATGAGCAACAGAAAGTGATTTTGAGGAAAGGTCAGGCTAAGATTACAGAGGTGGTCATAGCGCGTGGGCCTGGTGTTGCTGGGGGTGCACGGAACAGGAGGAGCAGGAAAAGGAGGAGGGGGAAGACGGTGACCCTGACCAATGGTGTGCACAGGAAAGACTACAACAAGCAGAATTAATCACCCTCCAACTCCAAACATAAGCCCAGCTAGAGATACTGTAAATGCCCAGCCCCAAAATAACCCTTTATCCCTTCATAGTTTTCAGATCTGATGGAAACTGATGGGAGTAAGCACTAGGGTGGAAGGTTCTCTAATGCCACTGGAAGACTAGGTGGGGCCAACAACATATTACTTAAATACAGTTGAAGTCGGAAGTTTACATACACGTAGGTTGGAGTCATTAAAACTTGTTTTTCAACCACTCCACACATTTCTTGTTAAAAAACGATAGTTTTGGCAAGTCAGTTAGGACATCTACTTTGTGCATAACACAAGTAATTTTTCCAACAATTGTTTGCAGACAGATTATTTAACTTATAATTCACTGTATCACAATTCCAGTGGGTCAGAAGTTTACATACACTAAGTTGACTGTGCCTTTAAACAACTTGTAAAATTCCAGAAAATGATGTCATGGCTTTAGAAACTTCTGATAGGCTAATTGACATCATTTGAGTCAATTGGAGGTGTACCTGTGGATGTATTTCAAGGCCTACCTTCAAACTCAGTTGCCTCTTTGCTTGACATCATGGGAAAAATCAAAAGAAATCAGCCAAGACCTCAGAAAAATAAATTGTAGACCTCCACAAGTCTGGTTCATCCTTGGGAGCAATTTCCAAATGCCTGAAGGTACCACGTTCATCTGTACAAACAATAGTACGCAGGTATAAACACCATGGGACCACACAGCCGTTACACCGCTCAGGAAAGAGACGCGTTCTGTCTCCTAGAGATGACAGCAAAGGACCTTGTGAAGATGCTGGAGGAAACAGGTACAAAAGTATCTATTTCCACAGTAAAACGAGTCCTATATCGACATAACCTGAAAGACTGCTCAGCAAGGAAGAAGCCACTGCTCCAAAACCGCCATAAAAAAAGCCAGACTATGGTTGGGGACAAAGATTGTACTTTTTGGAGAAATGTCCTCTGGTCTGATGAAACAAAAATAAAACTGTTTGGTCATAATGACCATCGTTATGTTTGGAGGAAAAAGGGGGAGGCATGCAAGCCGAAGAACACCATCCCAACCGTGAAGCACAGGGGGTGGCAGCATCATGTTGTGGGGGTGCTTTGCTGCAGGAGGGACTGGTGCACTTCACAAAATAGATGGCATCACGAGGAAGAAAAATTATGTCGATATATTGAAGCAACATCTCAAGACATCAGTCAGGAAATTAAAGCTTGGTCACAAATGGGTCTTCCTAATTGCCAATGACCCCAAGCATACTTCCAAAGTTGTGGCAAAATGGCTTAAGGGCAACAAAGTCAAGGTATTGGAGTGGCCATCACAAAGCCCTGACCTCAATCCCATAGAACATTTGTGGGCAGAACTGAAAAAGTGTGTGCGAGAAAGAGGCCTAAAAACCTGACTCAGTTACACCAGCTCTGTCAGGAGGAATGGGCCAAAATTCACCCAACTTATTGTGGGAAGCTTGTGGAAGGCTATCTGAAACGTTTGACCCAAGTTAAACAATTTAAAGGCAATGATACCAAATACGAATTGAGTGTATGTAAACTTCTGACCCACTGGGAATGTGATGAAAGAAATAAAAGCTTAAATAAATCACTCTCTCTACTATTATTCTGACATTTCACATTCTTAAAATAAAGTGGTGATCCTAACTGACCTAAGACAGGACATTTTTACTAGGATTCAATTTCAGGAATTGGGTGATTCCATGGCAGCGGAAAATATTTTTGGTCTCAGAATGTTCTGGCAATTCTCACATAGAAACTTAATTGGGAGGAAGCATGTTTGAAATGCTTTTTACATTTGTATCACAAATGATTTTTGATAAATTCCTGATGAAAGTGGCCATTTAGGCCCTTTTTAGACCTATACACTGAGTGTACAAAATATTAGGAACACCTGTTCTTTCCATGACATAGACTGACCAGGTGAATCCAGTTAAAAGCTAAGATCCCTTACTGATGTCACTTGTTAAATCCACTTCAATCAGCGTAGATGAAGGGGAGGAGACAGGTTAGAGGATTCTGAATCCTTGAGACATGGATGGCGTATGTGTGCCATTGAAAGGGTGAATGTGTAAGACAGAGGATTTAAGTGCCTTTGAACGGGGTATGGTAGTAGGAGCCAGGAGCACCAGTTTGAGTGTGTCAAGAACTACAACACTGCTGGGTTTTTCCACACTTTACAGTTTCCTGTGTGTATCAAAAATGGTCCACCAGCCAAAGGACTTCCAGCCAACTGGACACAACTGTGGGAAGCATTGGAGTCAACATGGGCCAGCATCCCTGTCAAATGCTTTCAACACCATATAGAGTACTTGTCCCGACGAATTGAGGCTGTTCTGAGGGCAAAGGGGGTGCAACTCAATATTAGGAAGGTGTTTTGTACACTCAGTGTACATGCCTCCTGTAAGGCCTTATGATCCGTGTATCATACATGATACAGACAACATCTTGGTATCTTTATAATCCTTATAGTGTATGCTAACATATTGGAGTATGTCTAGATTCTGAAATACACATTTTCACAGTAATTTATTCAACATTAAAACAATTAATATGAATATCTCAAATCTACCCTTTTTGAGATTGGAACAAAATACTCTTCAAAACACATATTTCCAGAGTGGGCTCTGATACTTTTTATGATTTTATAGATAGAAATTGACATTATAGGTCATTAACCAATCACAGCCCTCCTTTAGGATTGAACATTCAGCAAATCACCAGCAGACGGAGTTCGCTTCGAATCCATTTACCATTAACTGTGTTGGTGGTGCTCATTGATCAGAACTTCAGAATTAGCAAAGCCCTCTCTGGAAATGTGATGTACTTGCAGAGTATATTGTTATGAACAAAATGTCTTAAAATTAACAAAACCTAAAAGGGTTGTTTTGAGATATTCATATTCCTATTATTAATGTTGAATAAATTACATTGAAAATGTATATTTCAAAATCTAGCCATTACTCCATATGTTAAAGCACACTATAAGGAGTATAATGACACTAATATGTTGTCTGTATCATGTATGGTTCATGAATCATACGGTCTTACAGGAGGCATGTATAGGTCTAAAAAGGGCCTAAAATGCCCACTTTCATCATGATACAAATGTAAAAAGCATTTCAAACATACTTCCTCCCAAAAAAGTTACTAGGTAAAAATTGCCCGAACACTCCCTCTGGCGTGGAACCGCCCTATATGGCCCCTTGAGATGTACAGTAGGAGTAACTTAGGGGAATTCATGGGTTGTTTTTAGAGCAGAGAAAAGAAAATGGCAGGTAGAGTTTGACTGAGGTGGTCCATGAGATGACTGATCACTGACAAACAGGACACTTGCTGAGTGATAACAGTGCTACAGTAATACTGTAGTAGTCATTACGATGTTACTGCACTATTAGCAACTTCAAGGCCCATCAGAATCCACATGTGCTCTGTACTTTGAAGAAGTGAAGAACACAATGTGGTTCTATAGGACAACTAATGTATTTCCAAAACAAAGGCACTTGAGCATGGCCAGGTTGACAGCCTTGGCCCCTTGAAAAGAGCCCAGAAACAGATGAAAGCCGAATGCCAAGTCTTAAAAACAGCTTATGGTTAAATCTGGGGATGTTACCCCCAGGACAGGTCCCTGGAGCAGAGAGCTGTGTATCAAAAGCCATTTATCCCCCACCTTCACACTCACATTTTTTTCACCTCAACCTTAGAAATTGGATATGCTTCATAAGCTACTAAACAGTACATAAACATGCCTACATTTTGAGGATTGGGGGATATAGGGGAGGTGAGTTCAATCTCACTTCTGAAGATTTTTGGCCTGTGATTCCACCTAATGGGAACCAAAATGTTGAATAACTAACTGTTACTGACATAATCACAACATAGGCCTACATATTGATTCATACCCAACTTTGCAGCCTACTACTACACAAGGTCAGGTCACGTGCACACGGCCACCTTAGAGAGAGTGCATGGCATCACACATTCTTTGCCTCATCCAGTAGGTTGGTAAACATATTTGTAACACTTACCAGACCACCCCAAAAGCTCCATAGCCGATGGGTCTGTCGGGCTCTATGTCCAACTGCGGCTGTAAGTGGTGTGAGTGTTGATGATGGTGGTGGTGAGCTTTGACAGCCGCAGCTTGAACTTGGGCAGGTGCTGCTGCCGCCGCCGGGCCGGGGGCTTGTCCAGGAGCTGGCGAGGGAAAGTATGGTTGTTGCTGGCTCGGGTTCAGCATTACCGCGGCTGCCGCTGCAGCTGCTGCTGTAGAAGCGTGTTGTTGTACAGGGTGGACAGCGGCGGCAGAGCCGGGGTGTTGCAAGTGATGCTGGCCCGGGTGGTGATGGTGGTGGAGATGGGGAGGTGGGAGATGCGGTAGTTGGTGGTGATGGTGCGGGTGATGGGCAGCAACTGCCGAGGCGCCACCGTTGTATGCAGCCATCATTTTTGCGGCATTGGCAGCCGTTGTTCCGCACAAAGCCATTCACTCAATAACAATAAAAAAGAAAGGAAAAGGAGGGATATAGGTGAAAATGCGCCTTTTATTTTACGGGAAAATAATATCCCAGGTGAAGGTAGGCTATAGGATTGGGCAGATGGTGGTTAACTGGTCATTTGGTTGTGACCCGATGCATAAAATCAACAAAAACAACTTGAAAAGGTTTGAATTAAATAAACATGTCAGCTATAATTCTGAGATCAACCTCACTCTCCCTAAAAGCTTTATCATTACACGGATCTGACCTACTTCTCGTAATTACATTTTCTTCCGCATGCACCGGTTGCAATAGTTTAGTGGCCTATCTGCTATAACTAAAATGTAAATTAAGTATATTTTGTTAACATTTTTAAATAAAAAATGCGACAGAAAATAACCCGCACCCCCCACAATAAATAAATTATCCGCGGCCCTAGGTCTCCCTCATGTTGGAAGTGGCGTTCCCCTCTCCACAGACGAAACTCGGTCAATTTCCCCTTCTTGATATTAAAAGGGAAACCGATATGTATCACATGGGAAATAGCACAGCATTCATCTTTCATTACTCAAGTTTGCCATATTGTCTGTCCAGCACCGCCGTTGTTCCCACCGCCTGTGCTGCATGCAGTTTGCAGAAGTTATTCGGCTTTAGGTCAAGCTACCATTGTTTGCTTGATAGCCACTTGTAGTAGGCGTTGCAAGAACAGTATGGGAGACTTCAAATGTTCCGCATATAACAACAATTCCAATATTATGTAGCAGTAGACTGCAAGAACAAATAGACCCAAGCTAAGCGAGAACGCTACCGAGATGTGATACAATGTTGACGTTTACGATGTCTTGTAGAAATAGGCTACGGACCGTTGTCCTCCCTCAGATGTCACAATTCCCGCAACCCCAGACTCCAGAAATCCAAATCATGTTGATAAAATTAGCTATATTTTTTTCTGGAAACGAGGAAAACTAATTTTTCCGACAGCACAGTCAACTTATTTTCCCCATTGGATCCCGTGTGTTCAGCTTGTTCCGCACACTATCTCCTTACGCACCACACAAATAAATCCATTAAAGGAAAATATGAATAAAAACAAAAAATACCCAAAAGTCCCTTGTATTTAGAAAACAAGCAGCCAGTGTCGACTCCCTCCAGCCGGATGGTGCTGTCAGGACCTAGGAAACAAGCACAGCCAGAGTAACCAACCAGTCAGTGATGGACGGCTGTGGCTCCAATCAAAAGACGAGTTTGACGTTTTTTATGTTTTTTTAGCCAATCAGTTGCATCCAGATAGCAACCGAGGATTTACCACAAAAGTCAAGGCCTGTGGACACTTGAAACTACCGCCATTGTGGAGACCAAGACTTGTAGGTCGCAGTAAAATATGAATAGAACAGTTGAACCCGAATGGAGAACACGAGCTCCAGTTGCTCATAGAAATTACACGAGGAGCGCGACCCAATCATTATCCACTCAACAAGAACGTTCTCTTTCACGCACGGTGATAGACATTGGATGTAACCAATAACTGCTTACGTCTCTTCATATATCGCAAGGGTTATGGAAATTGCATTCAGTAGCCTAGCCTATATGCTATCTATACACATGCCGAAAAATATTAATTTATTGTATAGCCTACATGTTGTGATTATAGACACTTGGTAACAGTGTTACCCATCAAAATCACGGTCACACAACTTTAGCCAATGCGTTATCGACTACTAATGATTTATAAACTAACTAGGCAAATAATTAACTTTCTACAAACATCTTATAGGTTGAAAACCCCTTTACACGCCCATCAAAAATGGTACCTTAATGCAGTGTTAGTTCTACCATAATCATTCCTAAAAGACAATAGCATAACAACAAGTAACATTTTATTTTTGTTGCCCTTCTCTGAGGTGGTGTAACCATCACATCCCTGCAGAAAGATTGCTTTGAGAGATTCTGAACATCATGGTCTGACAGGTGCAGGTGAGCAGCCATAGACACCTGCAGTCCAAGTAAATATGTCAAACATATCTCATTAAATATTGCCACTAATTAGTGTCTGGGGAGTAGGCTACTATAGTCTCTCTCTCTCTCTCTCTCTCTCTCTCTCTCTCTCTCTCTCTCTCTCTCTCTGTGAGTCTGGGGAGTAGACTTACTATAGTCTCTCTCTGTGTCTGGGGAGTAGGCTTGCTATAGTCTCTCTCTGTGTCAGGGGAGTAGGCTTACTATAGTCTCTCTCTGTGTCAGGGGAGTAGGCTTACTATAGTCTCTCTCTGTGTCTGGGGAGTAGGCTTACTATAGTCTCTCTCTGTGTCAGGGGAGTAGGCTTACTATAGTCTCTATCTGTGTCAGGGGAGTAGGCTTACTATAGTCTCTCTCTGTGTCAGGGGAGTAGCCTTACTATAGTCTCTCTCTGTGTCTGGGGAGTAGGCTTACTATAGTCTCTCTCTGTGTCAGGGGAGTAGGCCTACTATAGTCTCTCTGTGTCTGGGGAGTAGACTTACTATAGTCTCTCTCTGTGTCAGGGGAGTAGGCCTACTATAGTCTCTCTGTGTCTGGGGAGTAGACTTACTATAGTCTCTCTCTGTGTCAGGGGAGTATGTTTACTATAGTCTCTCTCTGTGTCTGGGGAGTAGGCTTACTATAGTCTCTCTCTGTGTCAGGGGAGTAGACTTACTATAGTCTCTCTCTGTGTATGGGGAGTAGGCTTACAAAAGTTTCTCTCTGTGTCAGGGGAGTAGGTTTACTATAGTCTCTCTGTGTCTGGGGAGTAGGCTTACTATAGTCTCTCTCTGTGTCAGGGGAGTAGGCTTACTATAGTCTCTCTGTGTCTGGGGAGTAGGCTTACTATAGTCTCTCTCTGTGTCAGGGGAGTAGGTTTACTATAGTCTCTCTCTGTGTCTGGGGAGTAGGTTTACTATAGTCTCTCTCTGTGTCAGGGGAGTAGGCTTACTATAGTCTCTCTGTGTCAGGTGAGTAGGCTTACTATAGTCTCTCTCTCTGTGTCTGGGGAGTAGGCTTACTATAGTCTCTCTCTGTGTCTGGGGAGTAGGTTTACTATAGTCGCTCTCTGTGTCAGGGGAGTAGGCTTACTATTGTCTCTCTGTGTCTGGGGAGTAGGCTTACTATAGTCTCTCTCTGTGTCAGGGGAGTATGTTTACTATAGTCTCTCTCTGTGTCTGGGGAGTAGGTTTACTATAGTCTCTCTGTGTCTGGGGAGTAGGTTTACTATAGTCTCTCTCTGTGTCAGGGTAGTAGGCTTACTATAGTCTCTCTCTGTGTCTGGGGAGTAGCCTTACTATAGTCTCTCTCTGTGTCTGGGGAGTAGGCTTACAATAGTCTCTCTCTGTGTCAGGGGAGTAGGTTTACTATAGTCTCTCTGTGTCTGGGGAGTAGGTTTACTATAGTCTCTCTCTGTGTCAGGGTAGTAGGCTTACTATAGTCTCTCTCTGTGTCTGGGGAGTAGCCTTACTATAGTCTCTCTCTGTGTCTGGGGAGTAGGCTTACAATAGTCTCTCTCTGTGTCAGGGGAGTAGGTTTACTATAGTCTCTCTCTGTGTCAGGGGAGTAGGCTTACTATAGTCTCTCTCTGTGTTAGGGGAGTAGGCTTACTATAGTCTCTCTCTGTGTCAGCGGAGTAGGTTTACTATAGTCTCTCTCTGTGTCTGGGGAGTAGGCTTACTATAGTCTCTCTCTGTGTCAGGGGAGTAGGTTTACTATAGTCTCTCTCTGTGTCAGGGGAGTAGGCTTACTATAGTCTCTCTGTGTCTGGGGAGTAGGCTTACTATAGTCTCTATCTGTGTCAGGGGAGTAGGTTTACTATAGTCTCTCTCTGTGTCTGGGGAGTATGTTTACTATAGTCTCTCTCTGTGTCTGGGGAGTAGGTTTACTATAGTCTCTCTGTGTCTGGGGAGTAGGCTTACTATAGTCTCTATCTGTGTCAGGGGAGTAGGTTTACTATAGTCTCTCTCTGTGTCTGGGGAGTATGTTTACTATAGTCTCTCTCTGTGTCTGGGGAGTATGTTTACTATAGTCTCTCTCTGTGTCTGGGGAGTATGTTTACTATAGTCTCTCTGTGTCTGGGGAGTAGGTTTACTATAGTCTCTCTCTGTGTCAGGGGAGTAGGCTTACTATAGTCTCTCTCTGTGTCTGGGGAGTAGGCTTACTATATTCTCTCTCTGTGTCAGGGGAGTAGGCTTACTATAGTCTCTCTCTGTGTCTGGGGAGTAGGCTTACTATATTCTCTCTCTGTGTCAGGGGAGTAGGCTTACTATAGTCTCTATCTGTGTCAGGGGAGTAGGTTTACTATAGTCTCTCTCTGTGTCAGGGGAGTAGGCTTACTATAGTCTCTCTCTGTGTCTGGGGAGTAGGTTTACTATAGTCTCTCTCTGTGTCAGGGGAGTAGGTTTACTATAGTCTCTCTCTGTGTCAGGGGAGTAGGCTTACTATAGTCTCTCTCTGTGTCTGGGGAGTAGGTTTACTATAGTCTCTCTCTGTGTCAGGGGAGTAGGCTTACTATAGCTCTCTCTGTGTCTGGGGAGTAGGCTTACTATAGTCTCTCTCTGTGTCTGGGGAGTAGGTTTACTATAGTCTCTCTCTGTGTCAGGGGAGTAGGCTTACTCTAGTCTCTCTGTGTCTGGGGAGTAGGCTTACTATAGTCTCTGTGTCTGGGGAGTAGGTTTACTATAGTCTCTCTCTGTGTCTGGGGAGTAGGCTTACTATAGTCTCTCTCTGTGTCTGGGGAGTAGCCTTACTATAGTCTCTCTCTGTGTCTGGGGAGTAGGCTTACTATAGTCTCTCTCTGTGTCTGGGGAGTAGGCTTACTATAGTCTCTCTCTGTGTCTGGGGAGTAGGCTTACTATAGTCTCTCTCTGTGTCTGGGGAGTAGTATTACTATAGTCTCTCTCTGTGTCTGGGGAGTAGGCTTACTATAGTCTCTCTCTGTGTCAGGGGAGTAGGCTTACTATAGTCTCTCTCTGTGTCAGGGGAGTAGGTTTACTATAGTCTCTCTCTGTGTCAGGGGAGTAGGCTTACAATAGTCTCTCTCTGTGTCAGGGGAGTAGGTTTACTATAGTCTCTCTCTGTGTCTGGGGAGTAGGCTTACTATAGTCTCTCTCTGTGTCTGGGGAGTAGGCTTACTATAGTCTCTCTCTGTGTCTGGGGAGTAGGCTTACTATAGTCTCTCTCTGTGTCTGGGGAGTAGGTTTACTATAGTCTCTCTCTGTGTCTGGGGAGTAGGCTTACTATAGTCTCTCTCTGTGTCTGGGGAGTAGGTTTACTATAGTCTCTCTCTGTGTCAGGGGAGGTCAGGGGAGTAGGCTTACTATAGTCTCTCTGTGTCTGGGGAGTAGGCTTACTATAGTCTCTGTGTCAGGGGAGTAGGCTTACTATAGTCTCTCTGTGTCTGGGGAGTAGGTTTACTATAGTCTCTCTCTGTGTCTGGGGAGTAGGTTTACTATAGTCTCTCTCTGTGTCTGGGGAGTAGGTTTACTATAGTCTCTCTCTGTGTCTGGGGAGTAGGTTTACTATAGTCTCTCTCTGTGTCTGGGGAGTAGGCTTACTATAGTCTCTCTCTGTGTCTGGGGAGTAGGTTTACTATAGTCTCTCTCTGTGTCTGGGGAGTAGGCTTACTATAGTCTCTCTCTGTGTCAGCGGAGTAGGCTTACTATAGTCTCTCTCTGTGTCAGGGGAGTAGGTTTACTATAGTCTCTCTCTGTGTCAGGGGAGTAGGCTTACTATAGTCTCCCTCTGTGTCAGGGGAGTAGGCTTACTCTAGTCTCTCTCTGTGTCAGGGGAGTAGACTTACTATAGTCTCTCTCTGTATCAGGGGAGTAGACTTACAATAGTCTCTCTCTGTGTCTGGGGAGTAGGCTTACTATAGTCTCTCTCTGTATCAGGGGAGTAGACTTACAATAGTCTCTCTCTGTGTCTGGGGAGTAGGCTTACTATAGGCTCCCTCTCAAGACTGGATAATCCCTCTGACAGAAAAAGACCCCACAAGGATGGTCCACCCAGATTATTAATTAACCTCATTTTATGGACACTGGGAAAATAATCTAAAACCGAGAAAGTGGTAACCCGGAAAGTTAGCAACTCAAGATTTAGGTTTGTTACAGGGCCTCTATGTCAATACAGGGCCTCTATGTCTGGCTGGGCCCAATTCAAATATACATTCTTTGATCTTCTAAACCTCACCTCACAAAATTCTGGACAGATCTCAATTGAATGAGAAAAGTATTACATAATCATTGAAAATCTGTCTCCAGCTATATTTTTACTGTGGGGATGTCCTCTGTCCTCTACAGCAGAGCAGAGTGACCCAGGTATGACGACTCTAATGGGGAGCAATCACCCAATTAGTTTTCAACATGGACGGACAGTGCTGCTGGAGGCACAGGAGGGGAGGGGGTCATAGCACAGGAATGCTGGGGGGAATGTGCCTGGCAGAGTGGAGGCTACCATAGTTTGTAATTGGAGCAGAAAACAGATGGTCAGCAGCACGCACATCATGATAAAAATGAAATATTGGGGAAGATGGCGAAAGGAGACACAAATACACCTCATTGTTGACAAGTCCAATAAATACCAACAAATCTACTTTCAGTTATATTAGTGCTGTCTTGGGGCATTAGGTAATGCTGCTCTCGTTTAGACTTACCACACAAAGCTCTGCCAAAATGTTACAATTGTGAAAAGTGGTGATGTACTCTACTTTCTAAAAAGGCACTGTACAGATGCTGTATCTTAATTTGATCACTCTGTTTTTGCTGAAAAAATGTGCCTTGTGACTTACATAAATTCTCTCACTCGCTCAAATGCTAAAGCACCCGACAGAATAAATGTCTTACTACTGTAGGTCCTACTACTGCAACATTCAAATGTACAAAAATGTATCTGAAATGTCGTTTTATATAGCTTAATAACACAAGATAGATATTGGTCTCTAATAGGACATACAAGTGTATCTGAAATGCATCCGTAGCTTACACCCAAACTATAGCTTCTTGTAGCCTATCAAAATGAATTTCCCATTACAAATTATCACCTTCTTTTAATACTTTTTTTTACTCCTGCAATGAAACTGGTAAAATTAAGATACATTTAGATTTTTCACCTAGTCGGCCCGGGGGTTCGAACCAGCAACCTTTCGGTTCCTGGGCCAAAGCTCTTATTAACCGCTAGGCTACCTGCTGATCCCACACGTGTATATCAATAAACAAGATATAACATTATAAAATCCTATATACTACAAAGTAAAAGATGTGCATTGCCATGAAGACTAGTGCCAACATTACCTTCAGAGTTAATGAGGTAGCTACAATGGGAGAGTTTCACTGTTCCCCTGTCTTCTCTCTGTCTCTCTCTGTGGAAGACAGGTCTATTTAAAGCAGCAGGTCATTTCCGTCCGAGTCTGTTTTTAGGAACTCGCTTTCTTAAGAGACTTCACAGGAGAGGAAATGAGATGGAAAACCCGGCCAAATTATGACAATTTCTATCACACTGGAAAATCAGTAGCTCCCGTCGCCCATTTCATTTATCAGCCGAGTCAGTCACGATGCCACACTGAAAGTACATTTTTATGGGAAGTGGGGAAATGGTGGATGCTCATTAAGTGCAGGCTGTATGTGGAAAAGATTTGTTGAGGTGTGACTCCATACAGTATCTGTACGTGGATGAGCTTTGCTGAGGTGTGACTCCACATCTGTATGTGGACAAGCTTTGCTGAAGTGTGACTCCATATCTGTATGTGGACAAGCTTTGCTGAAGTGTGACTCCATATCTGTATGTGGACAAGCTTTGCTGAAGTGTGACTCCATATCTGTATGTGGACAAGCTTTGCTGAAGTGTGACTCCATATCTGTATGTGGACAAGCTTTGCTGAAGTGTGACTCCATATCTGTATGTGGACAAGCTTTGCTGAAGTGTGACTCCATATCTGTATGTGGACAAGCTTTGCTGAAGTGTGACTCCATATCTGTATGTGGACAAGCTTTGCTGACGTCTGTCTCCAGTCCATATCTATACTGCTCTAAACTTCATAATTTAAAGGTTCTCAGAAGAGAAGAGTATATCGGCTGTGAGTTCTGGGAGTTTGGGACATTGATCCATTCATCACTAATGTATTTCAAAGCACTCTCTCCCGATGGGTGGAGTAGTAGCATGAGCACAAGCATTGGTCACTGAATGTTTTATAGTGGGATGGCTGGCTATTCTTTTGAGATGCAAAAATTGTGAGGCCACGGTAGATCACGGTAGATAGCTTGAGCTTCCTAGATAAATATGAAGAAATAAACATCCATAATTTGTGCAATGTGCATAAAGTAAAGATTAGTATTTACAATATGAACAGTATCATCAGCTAAGGGCCTTTAAAGGGAGTCTTACATTGTTTTTTTTAAACTTTTATCCTTTTTTCTCCCCAATTGGTAGTTACAGTCTTGTCTCATTGCTGCAACTCCCCTACGGACTCGGGAGAGGCGAAGGTCAAGAGCCATGCGTACTCCGAAACACGACCCTGCCAAGCCGCACTGCTTCTTGACACACTGCTCGCTTAACACGGAAGGCAGCCGCACCAATGTGTCGGAGGAAACACCATCCAGCTGGCGACCGGCCAAACCCTCCTCTAACCCGGACACTTGTGTGCTGCCTCATGGGTCTTCCGGTCACGGCTGGCTGTGACACAGCCTGGGGTCGAACCTGGGTCTGTAGTGACGCCTCAAGCACTGCGATGCAGTGCCTTAGACCGCTGCACCACTCACGAGGCTTAAAGGGACAGTCTTAACAATCATTTGTGTGAGTGTTGAATTCAGAGAGAATTCACATTTTGTATGCATTTAAAAGGTACGGGTGAATTAAAATGTTTTAAAACAGACTCCTGTGAGAAAATGAAATTAAATTAAACTTCAAAGGATTTACATATAAAATGCAGATTATTGGCATGAATGGTTTGCATAATATCACCAAACTCATTTGACTAACAAATCACCCACAGACATTATTTTATATTGACATCAACAAGCACACACTCACGCACGCACACACGCACACACACACACACACACAGTGTGAGTTAATTGTCTCAGACTTATGCAAAATATTTTATTTGTGGATATAATAATAACTAACATAACAACATTGAGAGCATACTAAAACATCGGTCTTTAGTAATTATCATAAAAGTGGGATGTGCAAGTTGGATAGCCTACATTTATATGCTCCCACTTACTCAAGGACATGCTCACACAATATAAACCAACATGCTAGCTTTAATCACCAGACTTTGACCTAAGTCATCCCGAGAATATCTAAAAGCACAGCTGAGGGCAGTGCCTTTTCCTGTGCAGAGCCCCTTCATCATGGAACAGCTTGCCAGTCCATTCCCTGGTTTCAGACTGTCTCCATTTTTAAATCCAGATAAATCATGTTGAGCTATGGGTAGTGTATAGGTTCATCTCCCAATTTCCTGTCACCCTATAACCACAGATAGAACAATGAGTCAGATATTTCACTGTATGTATAAATGTAAAGCATTCGCTTGGTGTTTCCAGGAGGAAGCCCAGTGGCCGGGAGTGGGAGATGATGGAACGAGAAGGATTTTGGCCGACATTCTGCTATTTTTCCCATCGATTAAACATTTGATCTCAATACAGTTTTCTTCTCCCAAAACTGCAATATGTTACAAACAGAGTGGACTAAGTTTTGTAGACTTTACCCTTTGCCAAAGTTTCAGAAAATTGCATTGTTTAGGAGTGCAAAGGCACACACGCACTTCACAGAGGAGGCATTCCTTAATGGAAATATGCAAATGCATGCTAGACCGGGCCAATAGGATCTTGCTGGCTCCTGCTTGCCTCTGCCCACCTCCTTGCTTGTTCTGCCCGCTATGACTCATTTGTTCCTATTTGAAATGACAGTCTGTGGTCTACCTTGGTTTAGTTATACACATTTTTACTATAGCTCCCTCTTTTTGAAAGATAGTTGCAGCTTTACACTATTCTGTTGTTTCAGTGTCTTTTCCCCCACCTACCGGTAGATTAGATCTATTACATTATCCTGGGTATGTAATATCCAGGGAATCCACTTACCACATTTGCTCTCCTCCACTCTTCCCAATACTGAGGTGAGAAGTGGGATAGTGTCTGAGGCCGTCAAAAGTGTATCCTGGAAAGCAAGAGGAACTTGTCAGATTGAAGCATGAAACTATGGCAAATATGTGCCAGGTGGCATGCTCCATGTGTTAGCATTAGCGACACATGGAACACCTAGCAACTTAGTGGAGAGGACAGTAGCAGGGACCCGAGTTTGAGTCCCAATTCGCTACATTTGTGTCAGAAGTGGTATGGATGGCACGCCAGTGATGCCATAGTTCCATTAGATGCCTACTAGGACAACATTTAGGTAGCTCTAAAGTACCTACCAGTATCTATAGTACTTTATTTGTTCTGAATGAGGTCCCTGGGACAAAAACAACACCTAGCAAACACCAGTGGCGGCATTAGACTTGTGTATTTGAAGAGGATGGATGAAATAGTTTAATTTGACTACTATAAAATGGAGATAACCTCAATGGCGCTACCAATTCTGTCACCATAATGGCACAGATACATAGATGAGTCCTGTAACTCTATGCTTTCTGCTCATCATCTGAATCATACATGTAGCCCACTATAGCAATGATTTCTCTGCCCACAGTAGGCCTATTTGAGTTTTCAATCATTTGATTGGATGGGAAAGATGTCAATTGCTATTGCAAGAGAGCCGATTGGTAACCTGTTCACTCTCCCCTGACCTACGTCATATGTTTTTTTTTTCACCAATAAAGTCAAAGATGGTTTAAAAATTCTGTGGCAAAGTCTTTGCCTCTTCCTCTCTAGTTAAGTGACTGGAGCTAGTGGACTACGGTAAATACCTGTCCTTAAATATAGGGGGTGCTGTTGAGACTACAGTACACCATTGCAAACAGTCCAGGTATATACACGGAATATACCAAACATTAAGAACACCTTCCTAATATTGACGTGCAAAATAAATAAAAAAATGAACTTCTCTAACTGTATGCGTGGGCAGGCACTGACAGTAATGCTATGTGAATAATGATTGTTTTTTACCAGGGGCGCAACTTTCACTGGGGACAGGGTGGGGCTGGGCAATATGGCTAAAATATTATATCACAGTATTTAAAGAAAATTGGACTGTATGACGGTATTTGACTGTATTTTAGTTTTTTTATAATAAAAGTTCTACATTTGTTTTATAAGTAGTGAGTGATCCTAGGGTGGCAACAATGAGTCTTTCTCCATTCTGATTGTTTTATACTGTTAAATTCAACTTCAACCAAAACAAATTTCATCACTTTTATAATTTCTGCATTTCCTGCACTCAATTTCAGTGGTGGAAAAAGTACCCAATTGACATACTTGAGTAAAAGTAAAGATACGTTAATAGAAAATTACTCAAGTAAAAGTCACCCAGTAAAATACCTTGAGTAAAAGTCTAAAAGTATTTGGTTTTAAAATATACTAAAGTATCAAAAGTAAATGTAATTGATCAAATGTACTTAAGTATCAAAAGTAAAAGTATAAATAATTTCAAATTCCTTATATTAAGCAAACCAGATGGCACCATTTTCTTGTTTTTTTAATTATGGATAGGCAGGGGCACACTCCAACACTCAGACATAATTTACAAACAAAGCATTTGTGTTTAGTGAGTCCTCCAGATCAGAGGCAGTAGATGTACATTTCCACACTGCCACATAGGGCTGCATGATATGGGCAAATAATCAGGGACTTATTTTTAACCAAATGTTGCAATTGCGATTTGACTTGCGAATTAGAGAAAACTGTTAAAAATCATGGAAATAGAATGACTATTCTAATTATATAGTTAGAATATAATAGAGGGCACTTTGAATACAGTGTTGTTTGAGATGAAAACAAATAAAAATGCCAGGGAGGAGTTATTGTGACAGGGTATGAAATAAAGTGTTGATAAGTGTTTCCTAGGGGACCCTATAAGCTTTGGCTACATTGAACGTTTTCTCTTAGCTACTTCATGTAGCTAACATATTCTTCTTTGATTTAGAAGATACTGTTGCAAAAACAACATGCTGAATTAGGTCTACACCATTACTGGTATTATCAGGCTGTATTAGTTAGCTACGTTTGCTCTTACTCAGTACATTTATTAGCATTAGCGGCTAACAATTAGTGTCTCACAAGATTTAGGGCAACTTGCTAAGAAAAAACAAACTAGCTTTTTGCTGATGTAAGAAACACAAACTAATAGTGTCATTATAGAACGCTAGTGGATTTATATTAAGAAGAAAAGTGAAAACAGCAGTTGTCATCAACATTGTTGCGTGTACTGCATTGACCATGCAGACTGAACGCAAGTGTCTCGTGGTTGAGGAACATCAAATGCGCTCCTTGAGTGACAAGGGGCGTGGCTAGGTCTGTGTGGAAAGTGGCATGGAGAGAAAGAGTGGAGTGAAATGACTCAAGTCGCGAAGTAAACTATAAAAATTGACAATACTCATGGCTTAGCACATTTAACAAACCAAACATTCAAATACCGATATAGAAGGTAAAGTAAAAACCCAAACCAGTCCCTGCATCAATACCAGTATATCATAAAATATGGTATACCGCCCAGCCCTAGGACGGCAGTACATGTCCCCACCACATTCTGAAACTGCATTTTTGTCCCCCCCAGTTTTAGCATTGGAATGTGATACAACATTTACATTTACGTCATTTAGCAGACGCTCTTATCCAGAGCGACTTACAAATTGGTGCATTCACCTTGTGATATCCAGTGGAACAACCACTTTACAATAGTACATCTATATCTTATTTTATTTTGGGGGGAGGGGGGGTTAGAAGGATTACTTTATCCTATCCCAGGTATTCCTTAAAGAGGTGGGGTTTCAGGTGTCTCCGGAAGGTGGTGATTGACTCCGCTGTCCTGGCGTCGTGAGGGAGCTTGTTCCACCATTGGGGTGCCAGAGCAGCAAACAGTTTTGACTGGGCTGAGCGGGAACTGTGCTTCCTCAGAGGTAGGGGGGCCAGCAGGCCAGAGGTGGATGAACGCAGTGCCCTTGTTTGGGTGTAGGGACTGATCAGAGCCTGAAGGTACGGAGGTGCCGTTCCCCTCACAGCTCCGTAGGGAAGCACCATGGTCTTGTTGCAGATGCGAGCTTCAACTGTAAGCCAGTGGAGAGAGCGGAGGTGCGGGGTGACGAGAGAGAACTTGGGAAGGTTGAACACCAGACAGGCTGCGGTGTTCTGGATGAGTTGTAAGGGTTTAATGGCACAGGCAGGGAGCCCAGCCAACAGCGAGTTGCAGTAATCCAGACGGGTATGACAAGTGCCTGGATTAGGACCTGCGCCGCTTCCTGTGTAAGGCAGGGTTGTACTCTGCGAATGTTGTAGAGCATGAACCTACAGGATCGGGTCACCGCCTTGATGTTAGCGTAGAACGACAGGGTGTTGTCCAGGGTCACACCAAGGCTCTTAGCACTCTGGGAGGAGGACACAATGGAGTTGTCAACCGTGATGGCGAGATCATGGAACGGGCAGTCCTTCCCCGGGAGGAAGAGCAGCTCCGTCTTGCCGAGGTTCAGCTTGAGGTGGTGATCCGTCATCCACACTGATATGTCTGCCAGACATGCAGAGATGCGATTCGACACCTGGTTATCAGACAGGGGAAAGTAGAAGATTAATTGTGTGTCGTCTGCGTAGCAATGATAGGAGAGACCATGTGAGGATATGACAGAGCCAAGTGACTTGGTGTATAGCGAGTATAGGAGAGGGCCTAGAACTGAGCCCTGGGGGACACCAGTGGTGAGAGCACGTGTTGCGGAGACAGATTCTCGCCACGCCACATGGTAGGAGTGACCTGTCAGGTAGGACGCAATCCAAGAGTGAGCCGCGCCGGAGATGCCCAACTCAGAGAGGGTGGAGAGGAGGATCTGATGGTTCACAGTATCAAAGGCAGCAGATTGGTCTAGAAGGATGACAGCAGAGGAGAGAGAGTTAGCTTTAGCAGTGCGGAGAGCCTCCGTGACACAGAGAAGAGCAGTCTCAGTTGAATGACCAGTCTTGAAACCTGACTGATTTCGATCAAGAAGGTCATTCTGAGAGAGATAGCAAGAAAGCTGGCCAAGGACGGCACGCTCAAGAGTTTTGGAGAGAAAAGAAAGAAGGGATACTGGTCTGTAGTTGTTGACATCGGAGGGATCGAGTGTAGGTTTTTTCAGAAGGGGTGCAACTCTCGCTCTCTTGAAGACGGAAGGGACGTAGCCAGCGGTCAAGGATGAGTTGATGAGCGAGGTGAGGTAAGGGAGAAGGTCTCCGGAAATGGTCTGGAGAAGAGAGGAGGGGATAGGGTCAAGCGGGCAGGTTGTTGGGTGGCCGGCCGGCCGTCACAAGTCGCAAGATTTAATCTGGAGAGAGAGGGGAGAAAGAGGTCAAAGCATAGGGTAGGGCAATGTGAGCAGGACCAGCGGTGTCGTTTGACTTAACAAACGAGGATCGGATGTCGTCAACCTTCTTTTCAAAATGGTTGACGAAGTGAGTAGTGTTGGAGGAGAGCGAGAGGGAAAAGGATACAAGGTAGTGGTCGGAGACTTGGAGGGGAGTTACAAAACTTGGCAACGGTGTGCTTTAGGACCATGCGGGCACCTAGGAGCGGTCGAGTAGGCTGTTTGGAGTGTTTATCCGACTGCGCGGACACCACAGAGTGGGCTTACAGGTTGTGTGAAGGCAAAGCTTATGGAAGGCTGGCTGGACCAGCACGGGAGAGTTGAGCATGGTTCAGTGTGTAGATGTTGCGCTCTTTCAATTAAATTCAAGGGGCTTTATTTGCATGGGAAACATATGTTAACATTGCCAAAGCAAGTGAGGTAGATAATATAAAATAATATAATATTTCACAGAGTTGTAAAAGGTAGCAGAACAGAAACTGGTTACTCTTTAGTTGACTGATGTAGCTGGTAAGGTAACTGTTGTTTAACTTAATAGAAAAAAACTAAACTAATGTTTATTCACAGTGCTAAGCTAGTATTGTAACTGACATGTAACGTTAGCTAATGTTTCATCCCCTCTTGACTGAGGTGAATGAATAAGCTACTCCAGTGAGTAGCTACCACAGCCAGGTCAGCTCTAGCCTCTAGTTATCTGTCAAGTAGTAATAATAGCCAGCTCATATCGCTATCTAACAGCTGTTGTTTGTATGGACATGTTATGTAGCCTTTGTTTTGTCCAGTTTCAGAAGTAAATTAACTTTGCAAGCTTTCGCCTGTTGATGTACCGTTAGAGAGAGAGCTGGCCAAAAGTTGGCTTACATTAGCTACTATTTTTGCCTCAATCAAACTAGACCTGAATCAAACGATGAAACCATCTGCCAAACGATTGAAGATTGATATTCTGATGATTTTTCAGTGAAATGTGAGTTGTATGAGTCAATATGGCTATGTAACGTTCTTAATCTGTCAGTTTCCCTAACTAATTCCTTACTTTTCACACGGACACAGTAATAAACAGCTCTAACATTACAGGCTTCACTGTCATGGTGCACAGTAGACTTCTGCATAGGACCAATTTCTTCATCCCTCTCCCACCCGCACCCACTGGCTTTCTGTCCAACTCCCACCAGCTACCGGAAGAACTGGTACCAAATGCAGTCCCGCAATGTTATTTTAGGTGTATGTTACGCAGCTCACTTGCCAGCCATGGTCCCAGCAATTATGCACCCTATAGGCAATATCAAATGTGCAAAAATAACTTAAGAAATAGGTTAACTTACCGGAGATTCTCACATGGCCCTTACATTGTATTACTGGGCTATATCAGCCAATATGCTAGATGTAGTTTGAAGAGAGCAGAGTTGGAGAGACTTGCACTTTCTCTTGAGCTATGTTTATAGCCTACCTTTTAGGAGTGGGAAGATTCCCAGCACAGTCAGACAGCCAGGGAAGACCAGTCTACGGAGCTCAGGTGAAGTGTTCAGTATATTTGTGAATGATACAAAGCGCCATCTTGAATTGATGGGTAGACCTACTGTAGCTACATGACAGCAGTTTAAGCTTAAAGCTACAGTCTGGGATCTGGGAATAATGGTAATTTCAATTATTGAACCATTGATTCTATTATTGGATAATGTATAAATGTACACCAAGGTTATTCTTTGTCATGCCTCATTTTAGGAGGATCAGATGGTGATAAGGGTCTCAGCAGGGTCAGGCAAGACCAGTCTGTGACAGAGGTGAGGTGATTATTTGCAGATACAACACTCTATTCCCTTTGCTGGACAAGCCAGATGCTATTTTAATAAAGTCTGACAAAACTCCAGTCGATTTACGCTATTGATGACAATCAATGGATACAGATATGTTAGAATGCTCAGTCATGTTCATATAATCCCAGACATAAATAACTGCAGTTTAAGACCATCCATAGAACGTACTAAACTTAGCAAAAAAAGAAACGTCCCTTTTTCAGGAGCCTGTCTTTTAAGGATAATTTGTAAAAATCCAAATAACTTCACAGATCTTCATTGTAAAGGGTTTAAACACTGTTTCCCATGCTTGTTCAATCAACCATAAACAATTAATGAACATGCACCAGCAGGTAGGCAATTAAGGACACAGTTATGAAAACTTAGGACACCAAAGAGGCCTTTCTACTGACTCTGAGAAAAAAAAAGAAATCTGTGTGAACGTGACTCAGGCATGCTGCAAGGAGCCATGAGGACTGCAGATGTGGCCAGGGCAATAAATTGCAATGTCTGTACTGTGAGACACCTAAGACAGCGCTACAGGGAGACAGAACGGACAGCTGATCGTCCTCGCAGTGGCAGATCGCGTGTAATAACACCTGCACAGGATCGGTACATCCGAACATCACACCTGCAGGACAGGTACAGGATGGCAACAACAACTGCCCGAGTTACACCAGGAACGCACAATCCCTCCATCAGTGCTCAGACTGTCCGCAATAGCTGAGAGAGGCTGGACTGAGGGCTTGTAGGCCTGTTATAAGGCAGGTCCTCACCAGACATCACCGGCAACAACGTCGCCTATGAGCACAAACCCACCGTCACTGGACCAGACAGGACTGGGAAAAAGTGCTCTTCTTTGACGAGTCGCGGTTTTGTCTCGCCAGGGGTGATGTCGGATTTCCGTTTATCGTCGAAGGAATGAGCGTTACACCGAGTCCTGTACTCTGGAGCGGAATCGATTTGGAGGTGGAGGGTCCGTCATGGTCTGGGGCGGTGTGTCACAGCATCATCGGACTGAGCTTTTTGTCATTGCAGGCAATCTCAACGCTGTGCGTTACAGGGAAGACATCCTCCTCCTTCATGTGGTACCCTTCCTGCAGGCTCATCCTGACATGACCCTCCAGCATGACAATGCCACGAGCCATATTTCTCGTTCTGTTTGTGATTTCCTGCAAGACAGGAATGTCAGGGTTCTGCCATGGCCAGCAAAGAACCCGGATTTCAATCCCATTGAGCACGTCTGGGACCTGTTGGATCGGAGGGTGAGGGCTAGGGCCATTCCCCACAGAAATGTCCTGGAACTTGCAGGTGCCTTGGTGGAAGAGTTGGGTAACATCTCACAGCAAGAACTGGCAAATCTGGTGCAGTCCATGAGGAGCAGATGCACTGCACTACTTAATGCAGCTGGTGGCCACACCAGATACTGACTGTTACTTTTGATTTTGACCCCACTTTGTTCAGGGACACATTATTCCATTTATGTTAGTCACATGTCTGTGGAACTTGTTCAGTTTATGCCTGTTGTTGAATCTTGTTATGTTCAGACAAATATTTACACATGTTACGTTTACTGAAAATAGACACAGTTGACAGTGAGAGGACGTTTCTTTTTTTGCTGAGTTTATATTCCAGTGAAACTGAATATCATTCACTCAGAAATGTTATTATTCTGCTGGAGGTGTAAAGCACAAAATGGGACATATTTGCATATGTTGTGGTCTTGTGAAGGCTGGCTGAATTCTGGCAAAGAGTAAGTTCTTTTATCTCAGCATGTCTACAGATTCTCTCTTCTCCCTGTTTTTGCTTGCTTGGAAATGTTTATACTGGAGAATGTTATCAGAAGAAACTGTGTAACTTAGCATTTATAGTGGCTGATAAATGCATTGCCATTAATTGGAAGGATGGTTATCCTCCCACAATGTATGGAATAAATGTCAATCCATGTACAGTATCACTAGATTTGTTTTAAGATTAAGGGTATACTGTGCAACTTTCATAAGGTCTGGATGCCTTATATGGAATATAGTACGAGAAAAGGAGTCTGTATTGAAATTTCCCAGGTCAGGGGAGATACACTACCGTTCAAAAGTTTGGGGTCACTTAGAAATGTCCTTGTTTTCCATGAAAACATACATGAAATGAGTTGCAAAATGAGTAGGAAATATATTCAAGACGTTGCCAGGGTTATAAATAATGATTTTAAATTTAAATAGAAATTGTGTCCTTCAAACTTTTCTTTCGTCAAAGAACCCTCCATTTGCAGCAATTTCAGCCTTGCAGACCTTTGGCATTCTCGTTGTCAATATGTTGAGGTAATCTGAAGAGATTTCACCCCATGCTTCCTGAAGCACCTCCCACAAGTTGAATTGGCTTGATGGGCACTTCTTACGTACCATACGGTCAAGCTGCTCCCACAACAGCTCAATAGGGTGACTGTGCTGGCCACTCCATTATAGACAGAATACCAGCTGACTGCTTCTTCCCTAAATAGTTCTTACATAGTTTGGAACTGTGCTTTGGGTCATTGTCCTGTTGTAAGAGGAAATTGGCTCCAATTAAGCACCGTCCACAGGGTATGGCATGGCATTGCAAAATGGCGTGATAGCCTTCCTTCTTCAAGATCCCTTTTACCCTTTACAAATCTCCCACTTTACAACCACCCCCAGACCATCATATTGCGTCTACCATGGTTGACAGATGGCGTTAAGCACTCCAGCTCTTTTAATTTTTTCAGTAACTCACGAATGTTCTTTGTGATCCGAACATCTCAAACTTAGATTTGTCTATCCATAACACTTTTTTCCCCAATCTTCTTCTGTCCAGTGTCTGTGTTCTTTTGCCCATCTTGATCTTTTCTTTTTATTGGCCAGTCTGAGATATGGCTTTTTTTTTTCAACTCTACCTAGAAGTCCAGCATCCCGGAGTCGCCTCTTCACTGTTGACGTTGAGACTGGTGTTTTGCGGGTACTATTTAATGAAGCTGCCAGTTGAGGACTTGTGAGGCGTCTGTTTCTCAAACTAGACACTCTAATGTACTTGTCCTCTTGCTCAGTTGTGCATTGGGGCCTCCCACTCCTCTTTCTATTCTGGTTAGAGCCCATTTGTGCTGTTCTGTGAAGAAGAAAGGTCTTTGTTTCTGGCCATTTTGAGCCTGTAATCGAACCCACAAATGCTGATGCTCCAGATACTCAACTAGTCTAAAGAAGGCCAGTTGTATTGCTTCTTTAATCAGCACCACAGTTTTCAGCTGTGCTAACAAAAGGGTTTTCTAATGACCAATTAGCCTTTTTAAAATGATAAACTTGGATTAGCTAACACAATGTGCCATTGGAACACAGGAGTGATGGTTGCTGATAATGGGCCTCTGTACGCCTAGGTAGATATTCCATAAAAAATCTGCCGTTTCCAGCTACAATAGCCATTTACAACATTAACAATGTCTACACTGTATTTCTGATCAATTTGATGTTATTTTAATGGACAAACAAAATGCTTTTCTTTCATAAACAAGGACATTTCTAAGTGACCCCAAACTTTTTAACGGTAGTGTACCTATTTAGGCAATCCCTAGCCGCTGGGCTGCTCAATCCCTAGCTGCTGTCCTGTGTGGTGTCACTCTGGCCTAACACACCTGAAACCAATAATGAATGTTTCACCAAGATCCTAAAGCTGAGTGGGGTGTGTTTGGGTTGGGGCGCTACAGGGCCATAGACCACTAGGGGCAGGACGGGGTGACCCAGCTATATTGTGTGCAAGTAAAAAGATCTCTACAGTACTATTGGTCATATGATATGAATTATATTTACATTTACATTTTAGTCATTTAGCAGACGCTCTTATCCAGTGCGACTTACAGTAGTGAATGCCATACATTTTTCATTAAAAAAAAATATATTTTTCGTACTGTTCCTTATATGGAGGGTGTACTGTTTCTGTGTGTTAATGTGTAGGTGTATGTGTGTTTTCATTTAACTTTTGTTTTCCATACCTTGGGAAGGAACTTGTTGTGAGAGAGTTCAGTTATTGACTAAACTGGTGGGGGTCGGGCGTGTAGGTGTCTCGGATTGGCTGGGTGGTCTGGCTGAAATTTGATATATTTATAATATATCTTGTTGTTCTTTATAGTGTTGAAATAAACATGGTTCCAACACCTCATATCACACACTCACAAACTGAAATTATACTTAATGAAGTCACACTTGTGTACATTGTACAATCAATGAGTGATTGAGAGAGCATCAACTATTACATGTATTTGTCCGTGTCCACTGTATACATGAATCGCAGCAAACTTGGTTCCTGTTTCAGTCACGTTCGCGTGGGTCAAACAAAAACATCATAATGATTGAATGGCAATAGAGCCTCCCACAATGCAGGCAATGGCTGTAGAATCAAGTTGGTACAGTCAAAACGTAATGATTTTTACAACACCATTTTTGTAAAAAACAATTATGCGCAAGTCGGACAATTGTTAAACCCCATAATGCAACACACTGAAAGGTCACCGACTTGGCAGAAATGATCCGCTTGTACACGCCCAAACGTAGCTCAGAAATGAAGTCATGGGCGTTGATTGGGAATGTTTTGGCTATGCGACTGGCTAGCTAGCTAGTTTAACAGGGGAAGCAGCCTTCGTGGATTTGCATTTAATTTGCACTTCAATGGAGGACCGGACCGGTGGATGGTTATCTGAGGGCTGTTTGAAGCATGTAGACGAGAGTCACCCCGGTCCACCGAACGCATGGGTAGAAAATGATCAACAACACCAGTACGAGGAAGCGCAGACGGAGAAAACGGGTCAGAATGTCCCTCCATAATCTACTACAGTACAGTAGCAACAAACTTTTGAGCCGTCACTAGCCAGCTTGCTGCTAGGTGACTAGCTAGCTAACTACACAGCTAGCTATTCAAATAAAAAATGAGCTAGCCCGATGGCTAATTAGGGTCTTTTTAGAGAACGTTGTTAGGGAGTGTTTAGTTAGTTATCTAGATTGTTACGGTTAACTAAGTTAGTGAACGTTGGCTAGCTAACGACAGTTCGCTGGACATTGACCTTGTGCACCGTCTAATAACCGGACCGCTAACGTTAGTTAGCAGCATTGTAAGCCAGAAATGATTTAAGAAATGTGCCAGCGAACAAGTCTGATGTAATTACTTGATACTAACGTTAGTCAACTGAGTGTCACTTTTGCTAACGTTAGCCTTTTAGGAATGTAGATAATGCGTTATCTAACGTTATTGCAACACGAACCGGCTTCTCTGGAATGTTCCGCTAACATTTGCTAGTTAAGTAACATTGGCTATTCTTTTTAGCTAGATACGGTAAACAGTAACTTTTTCCTACGTTTATGTAATTGTAAGAGTTATGGTCTGAGTGTTGACATCAATGGTAAATGTGTTTGATCAGCTGTTTTTCAAGTATATCGTAGCTAGCTAACAGCTATCGTTCATTTTGGGCCTGTTGCTCTTGTCACTTGATCTTCTCTGGCATCATTGGCACAGCCAGTAGATCCGACCCACTTGCTTACAGCTGTACTATGTCTATGGCCGGACGGCATTCCTGTGTATATTAAGACCCCAAGGAGCCGCTGAAGATATAGCTCAGAACGTACCTCAATCCAGGGATGAGAAATGCATTGTACTCAGAATTGTCCCATTATCCCAACTCTTCCATGGAAGATTGAATGACTGCTATAAAAACTAGCAGTCGTTCAATCTTCTTGGTGTAGCAGTTGGAATAATGGGACTTTGGAGTACAAAGCATTTTTCATCCTTGGCTTGAGGTAAATTTTCCTAGTCATATCTCCCTCCAGTAGTGTCTTAATATACACAGGAATGCTGTCTGACCCTAGTGCCACTATAAGCAAGATCAGATCTGCTGGCTAGTATTGGCAATGACATGTATCAAGTCATGTGAGTGGGCCTGACTGTCTTTCAAATGTATTCATGTTTTAATGTTTAAAATAAATGAAAACATACTCATTAATTAACACTTTCAATATCAGATTTTGAATTGTCTGCAGGAAATATGTCAGGGGCATCAGAGTTTATAGCCATACAACTTCATTGGATAGCCTGTATTGTTATGGACATAGAAAAAACAGGCGTGTATTCCGTTGGGTGAAGATAGTTTAACAAATCTAGGCCTACTCTATGCAAGTACAGTGTATTTAATTGTGTGTTTTTTTTTGTCATGTCATCAGGTAATGGAAAAATAAATGGAAGCCCAGTGGAGAGGGCGAGAGAACACCCCTTCTGTTCCTGTGGATGCCCTTCATTACTCAAGCTGCAGACAACTTGAAACCAAAACCTCCCAGGAACCTCCTCGCCGCACACACAAAAGGCAGTAGCAATAGCCATTTTAAGAACAGTATGAACTGCAAAAATGACACGCCTTCAGAGTTGAAAACATGTGATGGCAAGAGCGAGTCCATTGCTTTACCAAATGGCGTTGTGCTCCTCAACCCTGACCTGTATGCTAACGGCTACCCCAGCATGCCTGGACCAGACAGTGGTGGCAGTGGTTCTGAGAGTGGATACATCACTCCCAAGAAACGCTGGGCTCAGCGGAGTGCAATGGCAGAGGAGACTGTGACTGCTCAGCAGGAGAAGGCTGCGCTTCAGACAGTTATGGTCACTAACAAACATGACACGGAGCCTCACACTCCAGAGGCTGCCGATACAGCAGCAGGTTCTCAGTCTCCCACCTCCATCACAGGTGTCCCACCTGTGGCTCAGGCCCCTGTGGCTCAGGCCCCTGTGGTTCAGGTTGGTGAACTACAGTGTAAGAACTCTGACGGCAAGGCTGCTGCAGGCTCTGTTAAAAAGCTGGAAGACAGACTAAGCAAAGCTAAGCTTACCTCCACAAAAAAGGATTCATGGACCCTCTTTAAACCACCCCCTGTCTTTCCTGTGAACAATAGTAGTGCCAAAACAGTGCCCAAGGTCAGTTATGCAAGTAAAGTGAAGGAAAATCTAAACAAAGCAGGTGACACCTCACCTCCCCAGTCCCAGGTGCCCACCAGACTCTCCCAAGTCCCCATGTCTGCTGTCAAAACCATCACCTCCCCTAGCTTCACCAATGGACTCCTATCTGGAGAGGGGAATAGCTGCCCCCTCCCTGCGCCACTTTTCACCACTACTGTTTGCACTGGAGCAATGCATGTCTCCCTTCCCCGCAAGTGGGAGAACGAAGCATCCTTGTCCAGCAACGGCGCTAATATGTCAGGCACCCCCTCCGTTACTACCAGAGAACTGAGAAAGCCCAGTCTCCTTGTTTACCCCCTGGTCACTTCAAATATGCAACCAGCCCTCCCCAGCGCCCGCCAAGTGGACTCACCTGCCTCTAAGACAAATCCCAAAGCTCTGGTGGACATTTTCCAGAACCAGTGGGGGCTGTCGTTCATCAACGAGCCCAGTGCAGGGCCTGAGGTGGGGCCGGCAGTGGGGCAGCCAGCCTTGAAAGGCCAGATCGTGGAGATCACCTTTCAGGGAGGCGGCCCTACAGCTTTGCCTCTGCAGGTCTCTGCCACCTCCACTCTGAGACCTGACAACCCCCTCTTCCCAAGAGCTTACAAGCAGGACAAACAAACTATCTCCCAAGTCCATAGCAGTTTTGGGAAATCAGGCCCTCACTTGGTTCCTGGCCCTGATGCTGCCCTGGGAGGCCAAGCCCCTGGCACAGACACTCTGATTGGTGAGGCTGGTAGTAGATGTGCCATAGTTTCCTCTTCTAAGGACCCTGGTGCTGAGATGCCTCTTGCCTCCCCTGCTCATCCTGTGTCTGCTCTGGTGAAGGAGCACAGCCACCACAAGGGTTGTGACCCAAGATCTTGGGGGGCGTTCGATCTAAAAGCTGCTGTTATCTATCACACTAAAGGTAGGTAGCTGTTGCCTCTGATCATTCGAAGTTAAATAATTGTCCTGCTATGGCTGGTCCTTATAACAGAAAGAGAATGGTGCATGTATAACTACTGTATTATGAATCACTCACTGTACTAAATACATTGTTTTTATATTTTTACAGAGATTGAATATATTCAAAATTTACAAAAACAAGGTAAGCTTGTAATTTCTGCTGTATGATTGTGGAGAGATTTTCAAGAACCCGAAAAGCCTTATTGGTATAGTATGTCTGAGCTAAGCAAATCTGACGTGTCCTACTTCCCTCCGTCTAGATTCAAAAGGAGTCGTGTTCTATGAGCAGTCCAAGGATGGGCCTGTTCAGTTAAGTCATGACTGAGTGTTACGCCCTCTCCTGGCCGCTGCCTCATGAATTGGTTCCCTCTCCTTTCTGAGACTCGTGTGCAGGACTAATTTGATGTGAGCAGCTTGTGCTGTGGGGGGGGGGGGGGGGGCACAGTATAGCAGCACCACAGACAGAGACCACACTGAGCCTCTTACAGGGATGCTGTCATTCGTGAGATTACAGGTTGGTTGAACAGTGGGGGAACAAAACTGTTTGACAGGAAACGTGTCAGCAAGAGTGACTCCTACATTTCGCCCTCAATTCCCATGTTCAGAGAGAGCTTTGTTGAGGACATCAAGTGACGTGGGATGCTCAGACAGTCAATCACCACCTCGGCATTCCCGCCCCATCTTTGGAATCACAGGATACTTGAAAGAGATGACCTCTCCTCTCTCAGCCTGTCATGGAAGATGAAACATTTTTATTTCTTTAGGAATTTAAAATGTTCACATTTGACCTGTAAGTTATCACAGATTTAAATGGGAAAGGCTTGAACGTTTTAGAATGGTTGCCTTCTAGATGTGTGAACAGTGTGCTGCAAGGTGAAAATAAGTTGAGGTTTTCTGCTTGTATTCTAGGTTGGATGCAAGCAACCAAATATCATGGGGGAGGCTTTTGTAAGCCCCTGCAAAACATATATATTTTTGGGACTTTTGGTTCACATGTTATTTTTCCCTGTTAACAGAATTACACTAATTAGAAATCCCAGGTCATTGGGTGGGTAGATGGATGGAACTTGTTAAAATGAGTATGCATCCGTCTCCCATTGAGGCCTAGGTCTACTGCCTCAAAGTTCTGTTTCAATTCTTTGGGCTCTGTTAATACCGGACTGTTTTTCTCAGGATGTGTGGTGGTGGTTACCAACACTGCAGAGGCTATACTTTTCATTTTTATATTTTCTGTTAATCATCCAGTTTATAAATCCAGGTTATGCTTAACATGCTACATCTACTTACCATCTCAGTGCCCCATATTTGCGTACATTTTCTTCTAACATTTCGTTTTTGAAGTTCTAGGGAGTCTTTCTCATTGGATTTTGCACAGGATTGGCACTTAGGCAGTGACCACTGTTTTGTACTGTAGGAACGCTCTAGAGATTCATGCAGAGCAGTATTTTAACCAGAACTATGCAAATGTTCGTGTTACAAATCTGCTATTGACATCAATGCAGGATTTAGCGTAAATTTAGGACAGACGTCTCAAGTCTGTTTCGCCTCCAGAGGAGAACTGTTAGTATTTAGTTATTTCTTATTCATAGGGAAAGGAACAGTCCTTTCTGAGACCGTTAGTTGAGGATTTCTCTCTCCCGAGTCCCCATACGTGAATTTAATCAGCCTACATTATGATAACTGATCAGCACTTTAAATGTAGTTTTATCTATTTTAATTCCAGTCAAATTTAGTAATTAACAAAATGAAATGTCTATTTATCCCAGCCAAGTCTTTGGCCCCTAACAATTACAGCATATTTTTAAATAGGACAGTCTGTTAATGATCTAATATAGTTATTGCCAAAAAGTTTTGTCCATGTTAATAATCAACTATGCCAAACTAAGCCAGAGTACGTCTTTGAACATTGTTTGTCTATGCTTGGGTATTCATTTAGTTTAGCTCTTTACTTGCTCTTAATTTCACTTCTGGGGATTGTCAGGCTATGATCCGTTTTTGAGAATTATAACTAACTTTTTTTTTAGGTTGGTTTCTCAGACTGGGTCATGCTTTTTAGGAGGTCAGTGTTTTTATTGTCAGGGTTAATGTGAAAATATAAAAGTCTATTTGACTGATAATGGCTCATTTATGGCATCTTCATTCCTTTAGTTTGTGTCACTCTAAATCGCAATTCAAATATTAGAAAACAATCTAATAGCTCTGACGTTTGCATTTGGTACTAAAATTATACTACAGTACAGTGTATTTAGAAGTTGTGCCATGTTGTCGACTGTTCATGCTGTCATGTATTAAGTTACGTTAATTGTTGCTCACTTTTCTTTTCCTGCTGTAGTTATGCTAAGGATTAACAAAAGTTGTCACAGTTTCTAAATCTATTAAAAATGTGATGATAATTAGCTGAAACTTCCTGTATTCTTGTTATTTAGATGACTTATGGCTGTACACTCAAGTCTATTTACAATAACTGCCCCATAAATGAAATCAGTCCCATTAATTTCCATACATAAGTAGTTGTTTTTCCTTGTCTCAAGATCTGAGGTTTGAATGGATTAAGAGATGCACACAAAGCCAGGAATGTATAGAGCAGGGGTATTCAACTCTTACCAACTCTGGACCTTGGCGTTGAGGTTTAGAATTGAGTTTGAGTGGTATAGAGTAATACTAGTGGACCTAGCAGATTCTAAACATGCTGTGAGTGTTCCACTACAGTGGTTAGACAAGGACGTTTGAGTCATAGCTCAACACCCCCTTTTACCAATGGAATGAGTGTGTCAGTGAGTAGAAAGAGGACAGACATCTGAAAATGGAGGTACTACCTCTTTAACCAGTCACTTTAACAGAGACTAGTTCTGTTTTCTCTTGCTGTCGGTGCCTCCTGTTAGATGTGATGTTTGGAGACTAACATGCCTGAAATTGAGAAACTTAGGAGATAAAAATAAGGGAAACAATTTGTTTTACATTGTATTAATAAAACCTTGTTGACATTTGTATGCAGTTAGACATGCTTTTGTTAAGGAAGTAAAATATTGTTAGTTAATGAATGAAGATCAACATCACAGAATGACCAGACAAAGAGCAAAAATACAGATTTAATATACCATATACAGCATTATCTGACAATAGAAAAACATCCACAGCAATCAAAATGCTTTTACTGGATCAATCAATAAAATATCAACATTAGGCTACATAAAATGAGTGATGTGATCCATGAACAATTTGATTGCTTCACCTGTTGATAAGACCAGGGTCAGAATCCATTGAATCATTCTTATAGAGCTGAGTGGGTCTCTCTAAAAGATAGTGGAGACAAGTCCAATGAACACCTCTCCAACACTCAGGGCTATGAGTAGAGTGCTAGGAAACAGTGTTGTGGCAGTTATTACATCAGTTTGTGCTGTATTTAACTGTATTGTCACACTGGTCTTCACTGGTAAGATCCTCAAAGTTTTATCATGATGAAATATAGGGTAGACTGTCTTTGTGAAAGTGTGTGTGATTGTGTGTATGTGTGTGTTTTTATCAAGGTCAAAGAATGACAGCTTTCCCTTGGTCCAGTCCAGATGCACTCTCATCTTTTGGGAAAGGGATCTACTGTGAGGTGATGGAGATGTGGCTTTGGGGACATTTCTAGGTATACACCACAAGTAGTCCAAACATCCCAGGATTCATTTGGCATACCGCTACAATTATTAGCCCTGTTGGCATGCATAGTGGTCACACCTACACCATCCAAATTCTCAATATCCCAGCTGTCTGTTCCAGAGTTAAAACCTTCAGAGCCTAGGACACATCCATCAATCCTCTCTGGGTTGTCAGGAAGCTGTAGTACTCTATAAAGCATCCCTTAAGCTGGTCAAGTCCTCGGACAGAATGAGACATGTGCCTTCAGTATTCAGGTCCAGGATTACAGGAGCTGATGAGAGAATTTAACTTTACCATTTACTCTGGAAATTACCCACAAGTTTAATTGATACTGACATCTAAATATGAGCATTGCAATAGAAAGAATAACATCGTTTTTATTATTATTCAGAACAGTATGGGGGTCACTACTGGATTTCATCTGAATTTGCCTTTTAAACTCCTTTGACTGATACTGTTCTATGACTAAGAACAAGGCGCAGACGAAACCTACTGTTGTTGTTGCTGTAAAACACTCATTGTAATGAACAATCCCTTGCATCTTCACCCAGACTCTGAACTGCAGGTTGCCCAGGTGTTTGGCCACTTTTATCAGCGCTGCGGAAACCCTCTCTGCATCCGGCAGTGGGTGCTGGGCTCCGGAAGAACATTTAGTGTTCAATACTGCTCTGATGTTGGGTTCTGAACCACAGAGAGGAGATACAGGATTAAGATCACTTACCTTTCACAGAGGCCTTGTAGTTCTGAAGAGGAACAAGAAAGCAGGTGAGATGCAAATCAGTGTGATCAATAAAATAAACAGCAAATAATACTGTAGAGAACGGCAGGGCAGGGAAGTAAACTCAGGTCACCGGCATCTATCCTACTTGGTAGGAATTGTAAATTGGCTCATATAGCGAGGATCGCTATATTGCCTCCTCCAAACAGGAAGGAACATGCTTTAACTACTTAACACATCCTGGGCTGTGCATTCCCATTCCCACTTCTGACACCAATGTGGTGAATGGGGGCGCAGAGAAGTGAACCCGGGTCACTGACATGAAAGGCAAACACCCTACGCATTGTGCCAATAGGGTTAACCCACTTGGTGGGAATTGTAACGTGGCTCATATAGGAAGGATTGCTACAATACTCACAATATACAATATCGACTCATAAGATCAGCTGTTTACCTGCAAGAATGAGAAGTCTTCAACTCTCAGCTGTTGTCGATGGCTTTAATTGTGTCTGAAAGTGATGATATTTTTCTGTTCATCTCTATTATATTGTTCTTTATCCCCTGAGTCTTCCGTACCTCTTCCATCCTCACTGCATCTATCCTGGCCGCCTCTTCCTCTCGCAGAAACTGGTACAGCTTTTTAAACTGCTCCTTAATCTGCCTCTCTGTGTACTGGGCTTGGATCTGGAGACAGTGAGAGGAATATCAAGACATACTCTATCCCCCCCACAGCTGACGGCATACAATCAAAATTGCTTCACCTCAGTCTTCTGTTACAGTATGATGATGATCTAGAACCGAGTTGACAACAAACTAGCCAAAATGAGTACAATGTTGTTGCGTCAATACTCAAATTTCATACCTTGATATGTTTTGCTGTTTTATCACAGGTGAGTTTGATTTCATTAAGGAGCCTCAGTTTATCTTTTAGGTGGTTCAATACAGTCTTGAGTTTCACCTGAAATTAAACATGGGATTCACAAACTTGTTACTCTATGTGAAATTGCTGTGTAGGAAAGACATTTGGTTAAGAGTAAAAAACAAACAGATTTCACAAGCTGTATCTTAGCACCAACTATTGTAAAGCACCACAAAATAGTGCTACATGTTAAAAATAATCCAAATAGAAACAGCTACTACAAAGGTATTTCTTTCCCACTACCTTCTCCAAATAATCCTACCTTATGTTCCTGTACAGCTTCCTGTATGGGGATGCAGTCATGCGTTTTATGTTTCCTTGAATCACGACACACCACACAGATGGGCTCTTGATCCTCCATACAGAAGAGCTTGAGCTTCTCACCGTGCAGACTGCAGAGCACCTCAGACCCTTCTAAAAAGTTCTGACTCCTTTCCTTTAAGACAGCCTCACACAGGTTCTTTAGAGCCCGGTTACAGAGTGGATTACCCATTGAAAATACTTCCCTACAAACTGGACATTCCTGAAATCCTCTCAGTCTCCAGCACTCCTGTAGACAGGCTTTACAGAAGCTGTGGCTACATGATAGGAGGACAGGATCACTGAAGATGTTTAAGCACACAGGACAGGAGAGATCATCTTCTGGGAGAGACACTCTGGAGGCCATTTTCTCAGTCACACTCATAATGCCCCACTGTAAGGAATCAGTTCACTTTCACTTTTAAAGACTCACAGTTGTTTGGTAGCAGGCATCTACTATAAGACTATAAACTAAAGGATGTCCTCATCTCCTTCAGTAAGTGATCTGAAAGGTCCTGTGTCATGTACATTGCCCTTTGTTGAACAAAACAGGCAAATAAATAGAGTTCTGTCAAAGAGTGCTGTGTTTACTTCCTGTAAAAATACTTCCTGCATTCTGTGTATTACATGTGTATGAGGGGAGGAGCTTCGCAGCTACACAAACATACGCAAAAGTCTGTACATAAATATCATAGCAAAGAAACTGATTTGTTAATGTTTCTTCCTTCAATCATTATGAAGAGGGGCTGACTACCCCCTAAATTGTTAGTGGTAGATGTTGAGGGTCTGTGTGTGAAGGCCTCAAGTCCCTTGTTTATTTCCAAGTTAACCACTGGAGGGCAGTCAATGTTTCACAGAGCTTGTGTTTTGAAGACACACTGCCCTTTACAATGAATAATTTACCCTATAGCGCTTTTTGTGTACAATAACTTAATTCATTCAAATCATCTGGAAAGGAATCTATGAATGAAAATACAACTTTATTTCTCTAGAGCAGATTTTTATTTTTGCATCATGCAATTCTAGCAATTTGATTAGAGATTAGGTTGTTCAGAGGTCACTTGTTTTTATTGTTTTAATTGCAGGATGTCAACTGCATCTATTGTCTCAGGGTTGTCCCATTGTCTCCCTATTACCACCGTCAGAGGGACAGAGGGTCTTTACCATGTTTCTGTGTGGGAAGAGGACAAGGAGCCCTTGGCCCTTCAACCTTGACCACCGTGTGTTTGAGGCCATGATGACTACTGTGTGTAATTATGGTGTGAGGCAGGTTAGCATGGGACTTCCAAAGCGTCTCCCTACTCTTGTCATGTTGAGGGTGGAGGATTTGTGAAAATCTTTATTTCATATTTATTTATGTTATCCTTTTTTCCAAATGGGCAGGTCTGTAATGCATGTAGAAGCAGTGTTAAGGTGTACATCTTGCATTTGAAGAAACATAAAATATCATACCATTGTCATTCCTCAAACCATTGTCATTACAATAATATTTATACATTATTAATATTTATCATACAGTAGATTCAGCTCTGAACACAGAACTGTCACTAAATGGTTGATTCTATTCATTGTGAACATGAGTATTTGTGAGCCTTAATTGACTCAACTTCTGAGGAAATATAACTTGGTTTCTGACTTCCTCAGAGCCTCTAAGCTCAAGGTGTTGTTTGGCCAGTGCCTTTACACATGGATAGGGGCAGAGAGGGTAAGATTCCTGCATCACTACAGGGGTAAACAACAGGACTTGTCTTGTAATCAGATCAGAGCATTTTACTGCAGTCCCGACAAAGAAGCTTTTGCCATGGTGTCAGTGAAAGCATAACTTATCACTTATCAGGGTTCTAATATTTTCCTTGAGTGAAAGGCTGCAGGGTTTGAATTGTAGAGCGCTTGCATGGATAATGCTAGACCGTGGGATGTGCAATGCTGGAACATAGCTACTGTAGGCCAGTTTACCTTGAGCGTGGCACTTCACTTACAACAATACACCAGTGGGACGCTAGTGATTTAACTCTCCTTGTGTATTGATGATAGACTCTCATGTGTGGAAGATTTGTGTTATTAACAGCTCATATTTCACTCTGCTGGAATACATGGCTTTCTCATTGAAAGCCCAGGCATAGGAGGCCGTCTCTGAAACAGTACACTGTAAAGGTAAATCATTTGTTCAATGTGAAGGCTTTGGCCAGCCAGGTATTACTTTAGTTATTGCATGTAATTAGAAGGTCCTGTCATATTTGGAATGAGGAAAGACTCATTTATCTAATATCTTTCTGATATTTATCATTACCTTTGTTTGCAAGTGTTCTTTTATTGGCAGATGGGAATGTTTGCTGCATGTTCTCACCATGGAAATAATCCAACAGAAATACAACAATACAACTCACACAGTGATGACAACTTGGCTCTGTATGTGCACAGACTGATGTGTCATCTAACTTGATGATAGGCAGACAGACAGTTTTAACGGGCACTCATGGCCGAATCCAAACTTCAGATCTGCGAGCGTTACAAATGTTCTCACAAATCTCCCATTGACAGTGCTGGATTGAAGATGACAGGTGATTGATGCTGATGTACTGTAGATACTGCATTTACAGTAGTAGGTTCTAAACTGAGTCCTTTGGGACCATCAAGCATTTAATGTATAGAATTGAATAGAATAATAAAAATAACTTTATCGTGTGTGTGTGTGTGTGTGTGTGTGTGTGTGTGTGTGTGTGTGTGTGTGTGTGTGTGTGTGTGTGTGTGTGTGTGTGTGTGTGTGTGTGTGTGTGTGTGTTTGTGACTCAGCCATGTGCCATTGGGTCACTCTCTCTTTCCACAGGTAGAGCCATGCATGCAGACAGACCCTTGGACCAGCAGTGTCCTCCACCTTTACACATTTACAGCTGCAGGGAAAACTAATACCTGGCTGCTATGCTGACTTTCTTTCTATCACACCCAGACAGACTCCCTCTATTTAACGAGATCTTGTGAAGCGCATTGAATAACAAAGAGTAAAATAACATCTCACTTCCCAGATACATTATGTCCATTATGCTGTCTACCTCCATTTTTCTGTTGTTGTTGAAGAGCACAATTATGTTTTCATTGGTTTGACACATGAATTAAAGCAATACTATCAATAATACACGTCTTCACTGGAAACTGTTTTTCCTTCCATTGCTAGATTACAAATAGATTACAAAAATCTGTTCTCAAAGTAGTGTGAAAATTCCTTCACCATTCAGTCAACATACTGGATCCCAAGTCTTCCTCCTTGCTTATTATCACAAATTACCTCTGTGTAAATATGTATCGGTAAAGAAATATATGTTATTCATGGCGAGAGATAATTGCTGGTGTCTTGTCATCTGTCAGAAACACTGGGCCAAGGGATGTTTCAAACTACAGTCAAAGCTTTTTGTGTTCATACCATAAATCTGTCAAGCTCTGCTATAAATCCCAGGCCTCTGAGGAAGCCTATTTGTGCACTGTACGGATGTAGGGTCTTAAATTGATCACCCTGCAAAGCAGGACATTTAAAACATGTCGTTTATTTGAGGTTTAAAAAGGCTTCTGAAAAGGTTTATTTCCACGTAGAAATGTTCGACTTGATTTTCCCTTACGAAAATTGTATTAACCCCTACAAAAATATCAGTTAATTAAAATCCACATAATAATTCACATTTCCTATTGCTGCAGGAATATTTTCCTGCTGTAGCAAACTGGCACAAATTAAGATCCTACATATGGGACTATAGGCTACATGACTCAACACACTGTGCTGTGCTAGCCCCAAATCCTTTCTGTTACAAATTAATCAAAGACAGTGCTGGACTACCTGGTGCTGTAATTACAAACGCAAGGTGTGACACGCTGACGGAGGGAATCAGACACTTCCAATTTCTCACGGAGCAAATTACCACCCCATAGGTAGAGGTGGGAATGGAGATATTGGTGCAGACCATAATCCACTGGCTCTGTATGTTAGTTTGCTTACAAATAAGATGGCTTGGGGCAGCAGCTCCAGTGACCCCGCTGACATTTAAGATGGCTTGGGGCAGCAGCTCTAGTAAATCCGCTGACATTTAAGATGGCTTGGGACAGCAGCTCCAGTAACTCCGCTGACATTTAAGATGGCTTGGGACAGCAGCTCCAGTAACTCTGCTGACATTTAAGATGGCTTGGGACAGCAGCTCCAGTAACTCCGCTGACATTTAAGATGGCTTGGGACAGCAGCTCCAGTAACTCCGCTGACATTTAAGATGGCTTGGGACAGCAGCTCCAGTAACTCCGCTGACATTTAAGATGGCTTGGGACAGCAGCTCCAGTAACTCCGCTGACATTTAAGATGGCTTGGGACAGCAGCTCCAGTAACTCCGCTGACATTTAAGATGGCTTGGGACAGCAGCTCCAGTAACTCCGCTGACATTTAAGATGGCTTGGGGCAGCAGCTCCAGTAACTCCGCTGACATTTAAGATGGCTTTGGACAGCAGCTCCAGTAACTCCGCTGACATTTAAGATGGCTTGGGGCAGCAGCTCCAGTAACTCTGCTGACATTTGTCTCAGCCGGGCTCGTCGGGCTCCCACGCCTCTGCCAGCTCATCAGGCTCCCATCCCGGCTCGTCAGGCTTCTACACTTCACCCGGCTCGTTGGGCTTCCACGGCTCGTCCGGCTCGCCCAGGTGGGACATCGGGTGGCTCGCCTAGATGGGTAGGGTACTGTCACGCCTGCTCCTGCTCCCCCTCTCTGGCGCTCAAGGGCGCCAGGCGGCCCATCATTACGCACACCTGTCACCATCGTTACGCGCATCAGTGCTTCATCGGACTCACCTGGACTCTATTACTTTATTGATTGCCTACCCTATATGTCACTTCCTCAGTTTCTTCCCCGTTTCTGCATTAATGATGTTTTGTTTCCGCTGTTCAGACGCTGTCCTTGTTTTGTTCCTGTCCGTTATTTATGAAATATTCTCTCCCTGTACTTGCTTCTTGTCTCCCAGAGTCTGTCCTCACAATTTAAGACGGCTTGGGACAGCAGCTTCAGGAGCTCTGCTGACATTGCTCATTCTAACCCCTTGTGAAAAATGAAACAATCGATTGATCATAATTTGATTGGAGTCCACTTGAACTGGCAATCTCAGTTGGTTTAGAGGGCGTAAATAATGCTATGATTTAAGGTGGAACAATTAAGGTGAAGTGTCTTGCTCAAAGGTACCTCTTTTTAAAGGTCAAAGGTAGACTTTGGTCAAAGCCTAGGGCACTATGCCTTCACTAGCCTCACAGTTTATTATTTAAAACAGTCATTGCCTCATACACTAAGAATAGAGAAGCAATGTAGAATGTATGACAACTTGCCTATTGTAATAAGGCAAGCTTAAAGTTGCACCAAAACCTACTTCACAAGACTAGGCTACTGTAGGATGCCTCGTTCCCACTGTGTTCTCTCAGACTCCAGAGAGCCAGTCCTGCCAAAACACTGAGCTTCAGTTCCCACGCTCAAAGTCCTCAAATAGTCTTGCATTATCTATGACTTGTTCATCAGACACTCTACCTGTACAGGTCCTACCAAGTAGATTCTTCAGATTCTCCTGGGATCATTCTGCTAAGATGACATCAAACGAGTGGTGGCATAAAAAGTGAGTGAGAATGATGGATGAAAATAACATTGATAAAAAAGATAATTATGGCAGCAGATGTATAGTTTTATTTACAAAGATGATTGTGGAATGTTTCATATGTTTTTTATTCCCCCCCTCCCTTCAGATCTCAGACGAGGACCATCTTGCGAGGATCCTCGTCTGCAATCAAACCAAGGGGCCACAGAAAGAAATGTGTCACGATTCCCACCGACGGTGGCGCCCCCTCCTGCTCGGGTGGCGCTCGGCGGTCGTCGTCACCGGCCTATTAGCTGCCACCGATTCCCTTTGCTTTTTCCTTTTTTTATTTTTCACACCTGTGGTAAATTAGCCATTAGAAGGGCTATTTAGGTTAGCTGGCCCGCTCCTTTTCGTGCGGGATTAATTGTTGTGTCAGACTGTCTTGTTCATGTTCGGCTTGGCATTGTCATACTTTATTTATTCCCCTGTGTTTGGGAACTTTGATTTTCTTTCTCAAAGTGTTATTAAAAGAACAACACTCCCTGTGCTCGTTGCTTCCTGCGCCTCATTCCTAATCACGACTACCAACGCCGTTACAGAATCCCGCACCACCATAAAGGTATGGAATCAGCGGAAGCAGCGAGCACTCCTCTGCCCTCGATGGAGGAACACGTGCTCCACCACACGACAGTCCTACATCGCATTGGATCGGCCATGGACCAGATGATGGAGAGGATGGACCGATGGGAGAGAAATGGTATCCTCTCTCCACCTCCACCTCCCCCGATACAGCCATCTGCGCCTCCCATGACGTCTGGCTCTGGCGCGCTTCGTTTGGCGCTCCCGAGGGAGTACGATGGGGCGGCGGCTGGGTGCCAGGGGTTTTTGCTCCAGCTTGAGCTGTACCTGGCCACCGTCAGACCTGCTCCCACGGGGGAGGAGAGCGTGAGTGCCCTCGTTTCCTGCCTGACGGGCCGAGCTCTGGAGTGGGCTAATGCGGTCTGGAACGGTCCAGACTCGGCGAGGGACCACTACCAGAGTTCACCCGCCGCTTTCGGGCCGTGTTCGACCACCCTCCGGAAGGAAGAGCGGCGGGTGAACGGCTGTTCCACCTCAGGCAGGAGACGAGGAGTGCGCAGGACTTCGCGCTGGAGTTCAGGACCTTGGCTGCTGGGGCGGGGTGGAACGACAGGGCCCTCATAGACCACTACCGCTGCAGTCTCTGGGCGGACGTCCGCAGGGAGCTGGCCTGTCGGGACACAGCTCTGTCCCTGGACGAGCTGATTGATATGTCCATACGTCTGGACAATTTGCTGGCTGCCCGCGGGCGTTCGGAGAGGGTCCTGCCCGTTCCACCCCCGTGCACCCCCCCTCCTACCCCTATGGAGGTGGGAGGGGCCGTGCCAAGGGGCACCGGAGGAGGTGGCTCCTCCTGCACCAGCTGTGGTCGGAGAGGACACACGGCCAACTGGTGCTGGAGGAGCCAGTCTGGGAGTCGAGATGGCAGGCAGAACACTTCTCGGTCACCTCAGGTGAGTCAGCACCAGATTCACCCAGAACCCCCTGTTGGTCACGTGTTTTTTCCTGTTTTTTTTACAAAATTTTTCCCCTCTTCCCAGCATAGGGCGCTAGTCGATTCAGGCGCAGCTGGGAATTTTATGGACCGTGGACTTGCCATCAAGCTGGGCATTCCGCGGGTGCCGTTAGATTCCCCCTTCCCCGTGCACTCCCTAGATAGCCGACCATTAGGGTCAGGGCTAGTCAGGGAGTCTACGGTGCCACTGGACATGGAAACGCAGGGGAATCATATGGAACGCATTCGTTTTTTCCTTATTGATTCACCTGCGTTTCCGGTGGTGCTGGGGGTCCCCTGGCTAGCTGGTCACAATCCCCGTATTTCGTGGAAACAGGGGGTTCTCCAGGGGTGGTCAGAGGAGTGTTCAGGGAGGTGTCTAGGAGTTTCCATATGTGCCACGTCGGTGGAGAGTCCAGAACAGGTGTCCACCGTGCGCATTCCCCCTGAATACGCCGATTTGGCGATCGCTTTTGTAAAAAGAGGGCGACTAAATTACCACCTCATCGACAGGGGGATTGTGCGATAGATCTCCAGGTAAACGCTACGCTTCCCAGGAGTCACGTGTACCCCTTGTCACAGGAGGAGACGGCGGCTATGGAGACATATGTCACGGAATCCCTGGGACAGGGGTACATTCGGCCCTCCATCTCACCCGCTTCCTCGAGTTTATTTTTTGTGAAGAAAAAGGAGGGAGGTCTGCGTCCGTGCATTGATTACCGATGTCTAAACGCTATCACGGTGGGATTTAGTTACCCACTACCTCTCATCGCTACGGCAGTGGAATCATTTCACGGAGCACAGTTCTTCACAAAATTGGATCTCAGGAGCGCGTATAATCTGGTGCGGATCAAGAAGGGAGATGAGTGGAAAATCGCCTTTAGTACCACATCAGGCCATTATGAGTACCTCGTCATGCCGTATGGGTTGAAAAATGCTCCAGCCGTCTTTCAATCCTTTGTTGACGAAATTCTCAGGGACCTGCACGGGCAGGGCGTGATTGTCTATATCGATGACATTCTGATATATTCCGCCACCCGCTCCGCGCATGTGTCCCTGGTGCGCAAGGTGCTTGGTCGACTGCTGGAGCATGACCTATACGTTAAGGCTGAGAAGTGTGAGTTTTCCAAACGAGCCGTCTCCTTTCTGGGTTATCGCATTTCCACCACGGGGGTGGTGATGGAGTGTGACCGCGTTAAGGCCGTGCGTAATTGGCCGACTCCAACCACGGTGAAGGAGGTGCAGCGGTTCTTAGGCTTTGCCAATTACTACCGGAGGTTTATCCAGGGTTTTGGCCAGGTAGCGGCTCCCATTACCTCACTGCTGAAGGGGGGGCCGGTGCGTTTGCGATGGTCGACGGAGGCGGACGGAGCCTTCAAGAGGTTGAAGGCGCTGTTCACCGACGCACCCGTGTTGGCGCACCCGGACCCGTCTTTAGCGTTCGTAGTGGAGGTGGACGCATCCGAGGCTGGGGTGGGTGCCGTGCTATCACAGCGCTCGGGTACGCCATCGAAACTCCGCCCCTGCGCTTTCTTTTCGAAGAAGCTCAGTTCGGCGGAGCGTAACTACGATGTGGGGGACAGGGAGTTGCTAGCGGTGGTTAAAGCTCTGAGGGTGTGGAGGCACTGGCTTGAGGGGGCTAAACACCCCTTTCTCATCTGGACCGACCACCGAAACCTGGAGTACATCCGGGCAGCGAGGAGACTGAATCCACGTCAGGCGAGGTGGGCCATGTTCTTCGCTCGGTTTAGGTTTACCATCTCCTATAGACCGGGTTCCCTGAATACTAGGGCCGACACGCTGTCCCGTCTCTATGACATGGAGGACCGGCCCATCGATCCAACTCCCATCATTCCAGCATCTAGGCTGGTGGCGCCAGTGGTATGGGAGGTGGACGCGGACATCGAGCGGGCATTGGTGTTGGAACCTGCGCCTGCGCAGGTGCCCGTAGGGCGCATGTATGTGCCGCTCGGTGTTCGTGATCGTTTGATTCGGTGGGCGCACACGCTACCTACTGCGGGTCATCCTGGTGAGGCGAGGACAGTGCGGGGTCTAAGGGGGAAGTACTGGTGGCCCACCTTGGCTAAGGACGTGAGGTCCTATGTCTCTTCCTGTTCGGTGTGTGCCCAGAGTAAGGCTCCTAGGCATCTACCGAGAGGGAAGTTACAGCCCCTCCCCGTTCCACAACGACCATGGTCGCACCTGTCCATCGACTTCTTAACAGATCTTCCCCCCTCTCAGGGGAACACGGCGATTCTGGTGGTTGTGGATCGGTTCTCTAAGTCCTGCCGTCTCCTCCCATTGCCCGGTCTCCCTACGGCCCTGCAGACTGCGGAGGCCCTATTTACCCACGTCTTCCGGCACTACGGGGTGCCGGAGGACATTGTCTCTGATCGAGGTTCCCAGTTCACATCCAGGGTCTGGAAGGCGTTTATGGAGCGGCTGGGGGTCTCGGTCAGTTTGACCTCCGGTTATCACCCCGAGAGCAATGGGCAGGCGGAGAGGGTGAACCAGGAGGTGGGCAGGTTCCTGAGGTCGTATTGCCAGGACCGGCCAGGGGAGTGGGCGAGGTATATTCCCTGGGCTGAATTAGCCCAGAACTCACTTCGCCACTCCTCAACTAACATATCACCCTTTCAGTGTGTGTTAGGTTACCAGCCGGTCCTGGCTCCATGGCACCAGAGCCAGACCGAGGCTCCTGCGGTGGAGGACTGGGTCCAGCACTCCAAGGAGACCTGGAGAGCCGTCCAGAACTCACTAAAGGAGGCCAGTGCGCGGCAGAAGAGGAGTGCTGACCGCCACCGCAGTGAGGCGCCCGTGTTCGCACCGGGAGACAGGGTCTGGCTCTCGACCCGGAACCTGCCCCTCCGCGTGCCCTGCCGGAAGCTGGGGCCGCAGTGTGTGGGGCCCTTCAAAGTCCTGAGGAGGATAAACGAGGTGTGTTATCGGTTGCAACTCCCTTCCTATTACCGTATTAACCCCTCGTTTCATGTGTCTCTCCTCAGGCCGGTGGTAGCTGGTCCCCTTCACGAAGATGAGGTGCCGGAGGTTCCTCCACCCCCTCTGGACATCGGGGGGTCCCCGGCGTACAGCATACGGGCCATTCTGGACTCGAGACGCCGGGCGAGGGGCCTGCAGTACCTCATGGACTGGGAGGGGTACGGCCCGGAGGAGAGGTGCTGGGTGCCGGCGGCGGACGTCCTGGACCCAACTATGTTGAGGGAGTTCCACCACCTCCGTCCGGATCGCCCTGCCCCTCGCCCTCCGGGTCGACCTCGAGGCCGGTGTCGGCACGCTGCAGGAGCCGCGCGTCAGGAGGGGGGTACTGTCACGATTCCCACCGACGGTGGCGCCCCCTCCTGCTCGGGTGGCTCTCGGCGGTCGTCGTCACCGGCCTATTAGCTGCCACCGATTCCCTTTGCTTTTCCCTTTTTTTTATTTTTCACACCTGTGGTAAATTAGCCATTAGAAGGGCTATTTAGGTTAGCTGGCCCGCTCCTTTTCGTGCGGGATTAATTGTTGTGTCAGACTGTCTTGTTCATGTTCGGCTTGGCATTGTCATACTTTATTTATTCCCCTGTGTTTGGGAACTTTGATTTTCTTTCTCAAAGTGTTATTAAAAGAACAACACTCCCTGTGCTCGTTGCTTCCTGCGCCTCATTCCTAATCACGACTACCAACGCCGTTACAAAACGTGAGTAACAGGGGTCAGGAAAAAGAGAGGGTAAAGTCTAACATTGACGTCATTGTGACTGAGAAGGTCATATTGTTATGGGTATAAATTGATAAGATATGAAGACATGGGCATAACAGTCTTTAGGGAAAAGTGTAGTTGTGACCCTCCCACCTTTTCAAAACCCAACCTATGATTAGCATGGAAAGTTATTGCTTTTACAACTCATTTCAAATTATAGAGCGAACACCATGCCAGAGTGTGCAGACCTGTGTTTATGAAACATATATATTACGCCCTAATTGCAAAACAAGAAAAGGAAGGGTGATGTTGTAATTCTCACCTAAACAACTTTTTTTCCACCAACAATAACTATCAGCCTTTTACTATTGAGTTGCAATGGGGAAAACACATTGCTCTCACCATGTCAGTACAGGAAACAATCTGAAAAATACATTTGCATGACATAAACCTGAACATTTCTCTTTCAAACTGTTTATTTGACCAACAAGGCATTCTACATTGTAGAATTCTACAGAATTGGTCCAAATTAGCACCCCCAAACTGAAAAGTCCAGCTACGCCTATGATAGCAGCTTAAACATTAAACTTTGGAATGCTATCGCTAAATTAGTGTGCATTTCCATTTACATCATTTAAAGCCAAATCAGCTAACTGTTGGGATAGCTCAAAATAATGCACCTTATACCTCGTGGGCCTCATTTATTTTTTAAGCAGCGTGCTATAAACCCAGGCAAGAAGGAAACAATGTCTTCAATAACCTCTCAATGGGTGTGTGATAAGAGTTATGACCCCCAGCAGCATTTGGGCTGATATGATCAGCGGAGTCCAGTCTGAAGGGTGAAGCTACAGAGCCTTAGAGAAGTGCTGTTGTAAATCTATATATAAAAAAATACATGTTTTTGAAAGCATTCACTCAGCAGAGTAATGACAGTGCCTTAGAAGTTAAAGAAAAATAATGTCAATGTTCTTTTGGGAGATATATATCATTTGCCAGTGCGTTTGAACCTAAAAAACAATACCTTGTAATGGGGATGCTTGTAGGTACAGTACCAGTCAAAAGTTTGGACACACCTACTCATTCAAGGGTTTTTCTTCATTTTTACTATTTTCTACATTGTAGAATAATAGTGAAGACATCAAAACTATGAAATAACATATATGGAATCATGTAGTAACCAAAAAAGTGTTAAACAAATCAAAATATATTTTAGATTTGAGATTCTTCAAAGTAGCCACCCGTTGCCTTGATTACAGCTTTGCACACTCTTGGTATTCTCTCAACCAGCTTCATGAGGTAATCAACTGGAATGCATTTAAATTAACATGTGATCCTTATTAAAAGTTAATTTGTGGAATTTATGTCCTTCTTAATGCGTTTGAGCCAATCAGTTGTGTTGTGACAAGGTAGGGGTGGTATACAAAAGATAGCCCTATTTGGTAAAAGACCAAGTCCATATTATGGCAAGAACTGCTCAAATAAGCAAAGAGAAACGACAGTCCATCATTACTTTAAGACATGAAGGTCAGTCAAAGCGGAACATTTCAAGAACTTTGAAGTTTCTTCAAGCGCAGTCGCAAAAACCATCAAGCGCTATGGCTCTCATGAGAACCGCAACAGGAAAGGAAGACCCAGAGTTACCTCAGCTGCAGAGGATAAATTCATTAGAGTTACCAGCCTCAGAAATTGCAGCCCAAATAAATGCTTCACAGAGTTCAAGTAACAGACACATCTCAACATGAACTGTTCAGAGGAGACAGTGTGAATCAGGCCTTCATGGTCAAATTTCTGTAAAGAAAACACTACTAAAGGACACCAATAAGAAGAAGAGACTTGCTTTGGCCAAGAAACACGAGCAATGGACATTAGACTGATGGAAATCTGTCCTTTGGTCTGATGAGTCCAAATTTAAGATTTTTGGTTCCAACCGCCGTCTCTTTGTGAGATGCAGAGTAGGTGAACGGATGATTTCCGCATGTGTGGTTTCCACCGTGAAACATGGAGGAGGAGGTGTGATGGTGTGGGGTGCTTTGATGGTGACACTGTCTGTGATTTGTTCAGAATTGAAGGCACACTTAACCAGCATGGCTACCACAGCATTCTGTAGCGATACGCCATCCCATCTGGTTTGCGCTTAGTGGGACTGTCTTTTGTTTTTCAACAGGACAATGACCCAACACCCAACTTAGACATCCAAATTACACTGTACCTTAGTCCAGCCATGGCAAAGTAAGAATCACTCAATAGAACGTGGCTAATTGTTGCCTTAGATATAGCTTACACGTGATGATAAGTGTTTTTACTGTCTTTCCTCAGCTATAAGGTGTAAAGAGGAATTTATTAATGTAGCTTATCTGATGAAGTCACCACGTGTCAGGAGTGAAGCCATAATTAGTTATTTCTTTCACTGAACACCGATGAAAAAATACTTTACCCTTGACAATAAAAGAGTGTGGGTGAGAAATAAGTGATTATTTGTAAGGTTGATTTGTAACAAACTTTTTATGATAGTGTTATAACATCCTGATAGCATTTTATAACACGTATTTACATGGAAATGTTATGTTAATCTCTTTCAACTACTGTGTGTTTGAGATTCCTGGCAGGCGAGACTTAGGGGAGGGGGTGTGAGTGTCTGAGCAGTTGACTAATCTTTCTCCTGTTTGCCTTCAGGGCCTTGTAAACAGAATACAACTTTGCTTTTAGGTAGACCTTCCTACAATGTGACACATACAAAAAGACACTGAAAGGAGCTAAGAGACAGTAGAGAGATTTGGGCTTGAGGTATGGCTGAACACTAGCACTGTCTGCCGTTGCATTGGAGTCACGTAGGATAGGACAGGAACTTGGAACTTCACTAGTTTTACCTCAGCTTGGAAGATAAACATCTGCAGTGTCTGCAGAATGAGGCACCAGTGACAGACCTGAGCCTGTCTTCTCAGAGTACAGTACACAGGGGCGGGGGCACCAGGCCAGCCATGAGCAGCCACGCCATTCTTACAGAGTCAGAGTTCTCTGAGGAGGAGCAAGAGGGGAGTCTGCTGGGTTTGGAGGAGGAAGAGGAGGACAGTGGCAGAGAGGACAGTGAGGCTGTTTCAAAGTCTTCTCCAGAGAGCGAGGGGGGCACGGCTGGCAGCTGCCAGGATGAGAAGAGACCCAGTCGCCCCATCCGCTCCAAGTCCCGTCCTGCCGTGTGGCCGCCAATGTTCGTGACCATAAATGCATCCTGGACTACAACCAGTCATTCAATGCGCTGCACATTGTGCTCAAACGGCTGTCCAAGATCGCCACTCTGAGGCGTGCCATCAATCGCATCTCTTCGTTGACCGTCTTCATGCTCTCCCACCCCAGCCCTAGCACCCTGCCAGGAGGACAGAATGCCACACAGAATGCCTCAGAGCGCAGCCCTCGGCTGGGATTGGAGAGGCCATGCTGGACCTGGGGAAGGACAGGGAGAGAGACAGGGGCTTCCAGACCCCGGTGGAGACCTACTGTCTGCAGTGTAAGCCTCAACACCACCAGCAGTCCCTGCTGGATCACGGTGCCCACAAGTCTCCCATCACTCTGCTTCCAGAGCTCCAGCTCTATACAGACACCTCAGGGGGGACACACCCCAGCCCATCGTGCTTGCCCTCCCCATCCTATGCCCACTTCTCCCCCACTGAGACCCAGCTCTACACACCCTCGCACCCTCACGAGGAGTTAAGCAGCCCCCCGTACTTCAGCAGCAATGAGTGGAGATGGGGGTCAGGGTACCCATTTGGAATGAGGGCAACCTGTCACCCGTACCACACTGACAGCTTCTCAGACTCCTATCCTGCCGTGCCCTTCAAGTGGCAGCCGGGTTACCTGCAAGGATCAGCTGGCTACAAACAGTTCCTTACAATGTACTGACTCTGAGTGAACCCAAGACATGAAAAGTATTGTTGAAATGAAATGTTACAGCAGAGGTTTGTAGACTACAGTACACGTTTTACATCCAATAGTCTCTAAAAGTGAAAGGAATGTGTTTAACATTTCAACATGTGTTTGTAATTCAGAATATAATGTAATAAATATATCTACTGAATGAGCTGTATGAGTTTAGTCTTAAAACAGAGCATGAGGGACTAAACACAGAAAACATCTATATGTATGTTTACCTGAGAAAGATGACTGTTTTCTCAATGAGAGAATCGTAGCGCTTCCTTCCCCGGCAGCACAAATCTCAGAAAGCAACTTATTATTATAGAAGTGTCAGAATTGTGCCAATGCAATTTGTATTTTTGTAAGAAATGAAAGATAATTATGTAATATTAAAGAGAATAAATCATGTTCTGAACATTATGAATCCCCCATACTTCTTTGAAAATGAATAGAGGCATTGCAATCAATATTTCTAACATAAGATGGTTGTTTTCCATGATTACTTATACAGTTGGGCCTTATTGATAATTATTTGCATGGTGGATTTCTTACCCCTGCATCTCTCCTTTGAATTGAGTAGGTTACAATACACCTCCTTGGCTCTTCTCTGAGACATTGAATGTCACACTCTGTCTCTCATTCTATAATTAGCATTGCCAACCGCATTCCTTTTCGGTCAAGGACTGTCATTCAACTTGGAATGATATGAATGAAGTAATTATGGATGTAGACATCCTTGCAATGTAATTTACCATGAACTAAGCTGTTTTGAGCAAATCAAATGACCCCATTTCTGATTCTCACCAGAAAAGTGTGTGTGCGTGCGTGCGTGCGTGCGTGCATGCGTGTGTGTGCCTGTGTGTGTAGGGGGATAGAGTGATAGAGGGAGGTGTTTATGTTACAGCTATACAGGTCCTTTACATCCCTGATTCAGGAAGGCCTGTGCCGTAAAGTCTCTGACCTCTAAGTGTTTGTGAGTGGATGAGCAATTGGCAGCATGCCTTCTCTTGTCACAAAGCAAGGAAACTCACTCGTGAATGAATGCCTGAGGTGTGCAAACAGAGGAAACGGGCTGCAGGAGAGAAGTGATCAGGGGCAGGTATACAGTAGGTTGTGGTCAGGATCATAGTGTAACAGTGTAGGTTCCGTCCCTCTCTTCGCCCCAACCTGGGCTCGAACCAGGGACCCTTGCACACATCAACAACTGACACCCACGAAGCATCGTTACCCATCGCGCCACAAAAGCCGCGGCCCTTGCAACGCAAGGGGAAACCCTACTTCAAGTCTCAGAGCGAGTGACGTCACTGATTGAAATGCTATTAGCGCGCACCACCGCTAACTAACTAGCCATTTCACATCGGTTACAATAGCAAACTGATTCCAGTAAAAGCAAGACAAATCAGGAAGGAAATAAAGTAGGAGGAGGAACAGAGGCGAAGGGCTTTAGTTTACTAGGACCAAGGGCCGTACTCCCTTCCTAGTTCCCTCCTCTCCCCCCTTCTCACCCTCCCGTTTCCTAGGGACGTGAAACACTGTCTATTCCAGACAGACAGGCAGACCTAAACTGTGAACTTGTGTGCCTTTTATATATGAGCTGTAATTTAGTATGTCTCCATAACATGACTTGACAAGCATGGACACTTACATCATCTCTAGTACAAAAACCTTATCAACTATTTAGTTTTTACTGTTAGTGCCTCCCAGAGGGCAGTCACATCATTCATACCTACTACTGTACAGTACATATAAGTCTCAATCCTGAAAATGTTGTGTAGTGTTATAGATACAGATATGGAGGATGAGGTTTCACTGTTACTATTACGGTGGTGATTATGAGTAATCTGATCGGTTGGTTTACTTTTACAGTTCTACATTGGTGTTGCCCTTTCCTCGGCCACCCACCTAGGCTTCACTCATATCAACAACACGAGTTTCGGAAGGGTGACCCTGCAAAACTACTGTTGCCCAAGCAACCCCCATACCTGTAAGGCTATGAACACAGATACCTACGGATATTTTGCAACAAACCTGTTTGCAGCGAACATGTTGCCAGAGTAACAATTTGAATGAACATTCCAAAATGTTACAGTGAAACAGCAAACATCTACTTTTTGTAAGGAATACTGTGGCTTTTTAGCAACAGTATTAAAACTGAAAACGACTTAGCTATTCCAACTAAATATAGTATAAAGTCTACATGGCCACTTTATTATTTTTAGCGGCAGCTTAGACCAGAAACAGACACTTACGTTAGTCGCTCACTATCTTCTCAAACAGTCGTGGCTAACACAAAACAAATGGAATATGTTAGCTAACGTTACCCAACGTTTCTCAACTTTTCCCTTGTTGAACGCACCTCAGGTAAGAAACCAGACACAACAGTGCCACAGGGAAAAAACAGGCCTTGTGTTGAATGGGGGAGGGGGGGTATTTCATTTCAGATTTAAAAGTGAAATATTGACAAACCAAAATACCTACATTTGAAGTACTCCTTCATATGGAGTCATTTTGGTCAAATGTGAATGTTGCTTAATGTGAATTCCAGGCTGAGAGACACAATGTCCATGGTACTTCCCATCTCTTCTGTTATGCAGTCAGAGTGAGAGCCTTCAGAGGGGAGGGAACGCCCTTTTTAACAGTAGAGTGGTGTGTAGAGTGACTGTGTCTGTCCTTCCTGCAGCATGCTCAAAGTCACCGCTGTCATTTGCCTCTCTGCAGTGACAGATCAGCAGTTGTGCTGGCTGGCTACCTGTCACTGTCACCCCAGCCCTGATTAATGCTGTGGAGTGTGGCAGTTACACTTGGGAAAAGGAGTGCAGAAAAAACGCCTGTCCTAGACGATTGTCTCATTCTCTCCTCTCCGCTGCACGCTCTCCACTGGCTCGCTAGTCCAGTCCTGACATGTGGGAGACGGGAAGCGATTTTCACGATGCCTTCCAGCTCCTACCTGCCTGCCTGCCACCCACTCCCTTTCTCCCATTCTGAATCCTTCACCTGTGATAAAATTACAGCATAAAGTTGAGGCCGCCCAACGAACCCATCGGCCTGTGGCCCTCAGATACAACCATAATGCCATGCCCCCTCTCAGAGCCTCGCCTCACACAGCATTAGTAGTGCTGTCAGCTCATACTGAACCTAATATAAATATACATATCCTGGTATTGTGAATAACAATGCCCTGGAGCCTGATCTTCCTGCACCTTCGTGGCTCTGGGCACCTGTGTCTGGAGCCTGATCTTCCTGCACCTTCGTGGCTCTGGGTACCTGTGTCTGGAGCCTGATCTTCCTGCACCTTCGTGGCTCTGGGTACCTGTGTCTGGAGCCTGATCTTCCTGCACCTTCGTGGCTCTGGGTACCTGTGTCTGGAGCCTGATCTTCCTGCACCTTCGTGGCTCTGGGTACCTGTGTCTGGAGCCTGATCTTCCTGCACCTTCGTGGCTCTGGGTACCTGTGTCTGGAGCCTGATCTTCCTGCATCTTCGTGGCTCTGGGTACCTGTGTCTGGAGCCTGATCTTCCTGCACCTTTGTGGCTCTAGGTACCTGTGTCTGGAGCCTGATCTTCCTGCACCTTCGTGGCTCTGGGTACCTGTGTCTGGAGCCTGATCTTCCTGCACCTTCGTGGCTCTAGGTACCTGTGTCTGGAGCCTGATCTTCCTGCACCTTTGTGGCTCTGGGTACCTGTGTCTGCGGCCACTGAGCCTACGCCTACCCCTTCCCCTACGACGTCGGCAACCTTCCGTCCCTGCTCTGGATCGAGCAGGTTTCTCCATTTGTCGGAGGCCTGCACCACGTTGTGAAGCGTGGGAGTGGGTGGATGTCCTCGTCCTTCTTGCCAGCCATGATTTTGGGCAGCTTCGTGGTAAGAAATATAACTGTTCCTGGTGCAAAAATAATTTCCTATCCCGGAGCTCGAGTAAAAAACATTACTAAGCTGCTCCCGAATGTACTATGGACATCGATTCTATCGTAGTCCATGTGGGTTTTAATGACATCATGAAGGGCAGTTCTGAACAGCTGAAACTGGATTTCAAAGAGCTGATTGACTCTCTGCTAGACACGAATAAAATACCCATCATATCTGGCCCTGCGCCCTCTCTGAATCGTGGCATGGAACGCTTTAGCAGGATTCTTTCTCTTCACAACTGGTTATGTGATTATTGCAGCTCAATGGGTGTAACTTTACTTGACAATTTCGATACGTTTTGGAAACAAAACACGTTAACATATGTAGCTTAAAAAACAAGGTTCATGAAATGAATAACTTGCTAGTAACAGATGACATTCATATTCTGACTCTCTGAAACTCACTTAGACAATACCTTTGATGATACAGTGGTAGCAATACAATGTTATAACATTTACAGAAAAGACAGAAATGCCCGTGGTGGAGGTGTTGCTGTTTATATTCAGAACCACATTCCTGTAAAGATTAGAGAGGATCTCATGTTAAATACTGTTGAAGTAATATGGCTACAGGTTCATCTGCCTCACCTAAAGCCCATTCTTGTGGGAAGCTGCTATAGACCACCAAGTGCTAACAGTCAGTTTCTGGATAACATGTGTGAAATGCTTGATAATGCTTGATAATGTATGTGATATCAACAGAGAGGTATATTTTATGGGTGATTTAAATAGTGACTGGCTATTATCAAGTTGCCCACTCAGGAAAAAGCTTCAAACTGTAACCAGTTCCTGCAACCTGGTTCAGGTTATCAGTCAACCTACCAGGGTAGTTACAAACAGCACAGGAATGAAATCATCAACATGTATTGATCACATCTTTACTAATGCTGCAGAAATGTGCTTCAAAGCACTATCCAGATCCATCAGATGTTGTGATCACAATATAGTAGCCATATCTAGGAAAACCAAAGTTCCAAAGGCTGGACCTAATATAGTGTATAAGAGGTCATACAATAAGTTTTGTAGTGATTCATATGTTGTTGATGTAAAGAATATTTGTTGGTTTGTGATGTGTAATAAGGAGCAAACAGACGTTACACTTGACACATTTATGAAATTGCTTATCCCAGTTACTAATAAGCACGCACCCATTAAGAAAATGACTGTAAAAACTGTTAAATCCCAGTGGATTGATGAAGAATTGAAAAATTGTGTGGTTGAGAGGGATGAGGCAAATGGAATGGTAAATAAATCTGGCTGCACAACCGATTGGCAAACGTACTGCAAATTGAGAAATCATGTGACTAAAATGAATAAAAAGAAGAAATACACTATGAAACAAAGATAAATTACATAAAGAATAAAATACACTATGAAACAAAGATAAATGACATAAATAATAATAGTTAAAAAAAAGCTTTGGATCACCTTCAATGAAATGTTGGGAAAAAAGGCAAACTCATTCATTGAATCAGATGGCTCATTCACTACAAAACCCACTGATATTGCCAACAACTTTAATTATTTTTTCATTGGCAAGATTAGCAAGTTTAGGCATGAGATGCCAGCAACAAATGCTGACAATAAACATCGAAGTATATCTGACCAAATTATGAATGACAGATAGCAGGTAGCTTAGTGGTTAGAGTGTTGGGCCAGTAACTGAAAGGTTGCTGGATCGAATCCCTGAGCTGACAAGGTAAATATCTGTTGTTGTGCCGAAAACGTGGCTGTTGATAATGGAAGCCCTCCGCACCTCTCTGATTCAGAGGGGTTGGGTTAAATGCTGAAGGCATTCAGTTGTACAACTGACTATGTATCCCCCCCTTTCTCATATTACATCATCCATGCAGCAACATACAATACATTTTAGGACTCACCTTGTTGTACTGTGCTCACTTGAAGAGGAAGGTGGTGACTTTTTCTGGTGTTATTGGAGACTTTTGGAGACTCTGACGTGAAGGCACTTATCGTTCTTACTCTTCTCAACAAGCAGCGGGTGCTGCCGTGGGCCCCACCCCGTCTCAAAGCACTCACAGGTGGCCCAGGCCTCGCGCAGCAGTCCCTTCCAGCTGCAGTCAGAGCAGGAGATGCTCACCCCTCCGCGTCCAGACTGCATATGAATCGCGCATGCGGGAAGCCGCCGCTGGCTGATCCCGCCCTGGCTTACATTAAACTTTGTTTTTTACCTGAATTATGGCCAGACTAGTTACCATAATTTTCTCACATTGCCATTGACAGTTTTTTCTATTGTCTCTTTTTGGTCCATTTAGATTGTTAATGTAGATTGTATACAAAAAAATGTAAAAAATGTTATGGTTAAAAATGTTCATGTTTTACTGTGTCTTCTTGTAGGCTCCTAAGTGGTAAAAAAAACAATGTTAAAAACCAAACCAAATTAAGAAAACTAAACTTCAAAAATAAAAAATAATAAAATAAAAAACGAAGTAACTCCGCCAGAGTGTCTCTTTTGGGTCACTTCTGCCGGTCCCAAGCCCGGATAAAGGAGGACGGTTGGAATTGTGACATAAAAAATAATCGACAGAGGAAAGTTCATTTGTAGTTCTAAACATATTTAAGGTGTTTTTTACTCACTTTTTGTCTCTCCCACGACGTTATTCCTCTCTCCTACAGCGTCCATCACAATTACATGCACATGGCCAATTATGCAAATTAGGTGATGACATCATTTAGCAACTTTTAGGACAGACAATAGCTACTTTCCTTACTGAGGAGTTGGCAACACTGGAATAGCAGGCTAATGATTGCTTTGCAATACTTGCAGTTAGCCACACTGATTCCTTCCAAACCACTCCTTGTTGAATTTGTGACTTCCAACTTGTTGTGTAATGTTTATGTCCAATGGCCGTTGAGCACCGATACGTTTTATCTATAATTTCTCTTCATTATTTCTCTTCATGTGACAAGGATTAAAAAGGATTTGCCAGTAGATTGTTGACTTGATTAATGAGGATGACTGCTGGCTAAGATTTTGAAAGTATGATGTTGACATGATCAGTCCAATCAAAGCTTACTGTAGATATAATGTGATTTGACGTAATTTTATTTGTAGCACCTCTATTTCAGTCTATTTCAGTCTTTTAGTTGTACTCAATCTCTGACACTAGCACCTCTATTTCAGTCTCGGAAAATGTTTATTTTTCTACGTTTTTTTTGGGTTGCGCCGTTGTAGGGTATTTCATGATACGGCGTTGTATGTTCTCCACAGGCTTTAAAGGGATGATTTTGATCATATATGGTTAATTATGGACATTTCAAATGCAAATAGCCAAGGTCGTGCACGAGCACTGATTTTGAGAACAATTGGTATTTATCAACAATTATCTCCTATCGCTGTACGTATGACGCTCATAGGATTGATAAATCACACTTTTCCTATGCTTACGAACATTCTAAATTCAGTTGGTAAGTAGTATTTTTGAATAGTTTCTACACAATATTGATTTCTGGAGTGGATTGAACAAGCAGAACAATTCCCATGGCAGTGTCCAACTCAGCAAAGAGAACCCTGTGTCTTTACAGTAATGTTGGAAACAGCTAGGGTAAGGTGGTCATTTATTTTACTCATGACAATCCACAAGATATATACACATTTCAAGTTTTTTTTCTCTTTATCCATATGTAGCATCTACCTTTCATGACAGGGAAGAAAGCAACCCTGTTCTTGTGATAACTCCTGGACCTTTTCCATTATAGTCTCTCAGGGTCCCCCCCCCCACAGCCTTCTCTCTCTCTCTCTCTCTCTCTCTCTCTCTCTCTCTCTCTGCCATGTCTCCCTGCCGTGTACCCCTGCTTCAGTGCGCAAGTGAAGTGAGAGTGTCAGTTGTCAGCGAGTGCGGCGCTCTGAGCCAGTCACCCAGCTCTTAGTCCTGCCCTGCTGCCCTGAGACCATGTCAGTGGAGGAGGTGACAGCTCAGGCTTCTCCCTAACCAAGCACAACCCTCACATCCCAACGGAGTCCCACAGCTCTCCTTCCTCTCTCTGTCTCTATGAGTCAGCCGATCTATGAAAGGGCTCCTTCTGAATATCTCTATAATGATAAATCTCCGTATAATCTATAATCAAAGCAATTGTGGGGTTGAAAGAGGGATGAGTATTTGAACTAAGCTCTGAGTGATTTCAGGGAGCTGAATGATGTCTTCATTATCTTAGCATATCTTCATCAAAATAAATGTTACAGAATCAGATTCGTTATAGTTTCTTGATCCAGAGGCTCAAATCCATTATGTCACAGTAGAAATAGAAATTAGCATGCATCTCCAGTGTCCATACTAATAACTTCATTAATGCTGGATCAACAACATGGACACATCTATCAGACTAAGCCAGCTCCACTAAAAGCAGCATTCATCTCCCCACTACTGAGAGGTACCTGTAATAGCAATTTATAGCAATGTCATTTCATCTCATTACAACTCATGTGTTTACCAGCAAATAATGTAAAACTAAGTAAAAAGCACCACAGAATAAATCGCATCTCTGGCCCGCATGCCAGAGTTTACACATGATAGTCATCAAGCAACAACAAAAACATCATTTGCAACACACCCATCCCTTTTACATTTTAGACCATGCTAAACAAAACATGACACTCAGAGTGCAGGCCAGGCAGGCAGTGATGAAACGGAGTCTGAGAAGGAGAAGAGTCTAAATGGGAAAAGTAGAGCATGGACTGAGGCTGCATTTTTCAAGCATCCAATCCCTCAGCTCCGTCCAAGTGACTGCTCTATGGTCAAGTGAGTGTGGAAAGCAGACTTTAAAGTTCACTTCCCCCTTCGCCCTTGGCACCAACAGACAGACATATCGCTCTTGGCTCATTGTATGATAAAAGGCCAACTCCAGCAGCACTGTTTCAGTTCATCCCTGCAGGTAACTAGAGGGCAAAAACCCTCCCTCCCTTTCATTCCTGACGTGTGAATGTACTCCGACTGAATGCAAACAAAGAAAGAGGAAAGGGCAGAGAGAAATAGCTGATGGATGCTAACAAACATGGAGGAGGAGTGAGGAGGATGGGGGGAGCAGACCAACTCCTGACATTTCATATAGTAAAGGAGGTCAATGTTGAACTGAGTTATCCCTGGATTCATTCATTACTAATATGCATTGCTTCATTCAGTTTAGCCCCTGGGGATAAGCTGATTTGTATGTCCGGACCAGATGACAAACACATTATCTTGGACATTACTGCACGGCAAACTGATGAACATATCTGTCACTGGCAGGCAGTCCATGTACAGACTAGAGTCAGATGCATTGTCCCACATTTGCTTATAGAGGGTAATATAAAGCCAAGGAAAGGACACAGGGATGTCATGCTATAAGCCTTTGTGTCTTATATCCGTGTTATATATGCAGCCTGCATTCATGGATGGTAACCTGTAGTGTATAGTGTAGTGTATTAATCCAGACCCAGGGTGAGGTATAGTCTACTTTACAGAGGACTCCTAACATTAATCCTCTTTATCCCCTGGGCCCAGTTTTTCTAAATGTATCTATCTGAATTTCACCCATCGGATAGGATTGAATGCATAGAAATAGAATGAATAGAACGGATGAATCATTGAATTGAATGGGGACTCCCATTCTATTTCTATGCATTTAATCCTATCCGATAGGCGAAATCCAGTTAGATAACTTTAGAAAAACTGGGAACAGATCTCTTCCTCTTGATTTAATTAGAACCCTTAGAGTTCTGGAGAGTTCATACCAGCCTGGGGTACATCAGGAGCTATGCTAATTCTTTGTCCCTGCGACAGTTACAGGATTTCTCATCTGCATCAAGGGCAAAGCAGAGGCATCCATTAGCATCTGTTTAATTGGTATTAATTAGGTTTTATATGACTGCATACCTCTGTCAAGGCTGTGGTCGGCGCCAGGCAGAGTCAGCTGTAATTACAGTACTTGTAGTTTGCATGGTGTTGTGCACATTGACACAAGGCACTCTGGGTAATAAATTAGCTTTTTTTGTCGATACAAGCAGAATGACTGTACAGGAGTGAAATGTAAGTGTAAATACGAGAGCTTCTCCAAAGGCTCAAGATAGCATAAAGGTCATATGAAGCTCATATACCCATGGGAGAGGTGTGTGGGAGTTTGCACTGCAGTGAGGATCTGTGACGGATGAGATGTTTTACAGTAATACTTGACCTGCTGTTCTATACAGAGACCCTTTCCGTGTGTCTGTTTCTAATTAGGAAAAGTAATCAGTGTGTTCATTACGAGCCAACCACTCAGGGATGAACTATTTCAATCTAGCAGGGGAGGCAGGGAGCAATGGCCAGAGCTGTCACCAGTGCAGTGTGATGCTCTATCTGATCGGTTCTATAACTATCCATTTCTAATTGCACTAAGACCTGTTCCTTCTCCAGCCACTATATTCTCCATCTACAGTAAAACCAAGCCTATCGACTAGCACCAAGTCCACTGGAGAATTCAGTTAAACAATCATCTGGTGTGTGTGTGTGTGTGTGTGTGTGTGTGTGTGTGTGTGTGTGTGTGTGTGTGTGTGTGTGTGTGTGTGGAGTGAAAAATAACTATATTTTTTTCTCCTCCGTATTTCACTCTGTTTTTCAGGTAAACAAGCGAAGCCAGCAGAAAGTCTTCCCTCTCCTATGTTCCAACCATCCTCATTAACAGGTCAGTCAGGCTGCGTTTACACAGACAGCCCAATTCTGATATGTTTCCCACTAATTGGTCTTTTGACCAATCACATCCAATCTTTTCACATCAGATATTTTTCAGAACTGATCTGATTGGCCAAAATACCAATTAGTGAAAAAAAAAGATCAGAATTGTCCTGAACACAGCCTAATAGACTAGCACTACAAACTGCCAATGTAGCATCCACAGCTGCACCCCTTTCCATCATCCCTTCCACTCTGTTTGTCATTTCAGGCTAGCGCTGATCTCATTGATCCATCGAGGTCATAACACCGATGCAGCTGTTGGAGTCTGCTATTTCAAATTCAAGCCACACATATTCCCCCGCCATCGGACGCTTCCAGTCTACAGCAAAAAAAAGATCAGAAGCCAACCTCTATTTTCACCGATATTTCACAGACATTAATAGGTGTCTGTTAAACCAGGGGCACCTGTCTAGAATTACAGTATTTAAACAAATGAATGACAGCGTTCCATGATGTAGCCTAATTGATATATCACAATGAACGTGATGACAGAAAGTAAATATACTTATTTTTTATATTTGATATGATTCTTACAAATAATGTAAATATTATCGAATGCAATAGAATGCAGGTTTACGCTGTATTAGGCAGACAATGTGGAAAACGTGCACAGTGGACATCGAAGCCCCAGTGAGCTGTGAGGAGTATACTTGAAGAGCATGCGCGCTGTATCCCTATCTCTGTCCGCTTAAACAGTTGGGTCTGTGCGCGAATAGAGACAAACGTGATGCTGCTCTGCTGTGTGTGTGACCGAGGCGACATGGCGAGGATTAACATATTGGGATTATTGTTTTTCTAATGATTTCGCGTTAGAAGGCATTACATAAGAAAATAAAAGGAATGAGACGAGGCCGACGAAGAGGAGACATAAACATCGCCACATACAATGATGAGCGCCAATTCGACTCAGAAACACTGAAGGACTGAACACTCGGATGCCATTTATGAAGGATGTGCAGAATTTGTTTAACATATGTAGCTTTTGTTAATGATTCGTTTTTCGTTCGTTTGTTTTAGCCTAGCCTACTATCGAGATACTGGCGTTATGGTAAGACCTACAGTATGTTTGTAATTGTGGAGCTGTATTGATTTAGGGATGATTCTATGTTGATGTCCTAACGTGTTAATAAGTCATTTGTGCATGGTCTAACCCGTGAACTTTTATAGACTACTGAACAGCAATTGAAAACATAGCCTCAAATGTGACTTTGGTGATTTAAAAGGGTTGTTGTAGGTTATTGTTAATTGATGTGATGCATAAATAATGCATCGAGGCCATGCGAAAATCTACATGATGCAAACAAGTGGAATTATAGATACTAGATTGTTTTTGATCAGTTGAAATTAAACCTATGATTTATTGGCAAATATTTCCTCATATATTGAGTCCCACTTTTCCCCAACTTATAACGGCATTTAGAAAGGGCTCTACCACAGTCTTAATTCAAAACCATTTTGAATATGATACAGCATCGAAGTGGGAGTCCTTATTGCTGCTAGGTTGATCCCCAAGACACAACAGATCATTACACAGCTCTCAGTGGAGAATTTCTCCCTCTGTTTTCTTTCCACAAAGCCCAAGAGAAAGACCCCCCCTCTCTTGTACACACACACACACACACACACACACACACACACACACACACACACACACACACACACACACACACACACACACACACACCCTCTCCCTCCAATCTAGTATTGAATGGGGTATTCAGTGGGCTGTTTGTGTAAGCTGATTTGTGTTCCAGGGTGGATCACAAGCTACAGCCTCCTGGGCATTTGGGTTCAGCAGCTGGGGCCATGGTAGGAAAAGGGGAATGGTGGAAGGTTGCAAGGCAGAATGGTTGGAGGCTAGTTGTCAGGGTTCGGAAAATGGAGGTGGAAATGAATGTGTCAGAGGATCAGGTATTATGCCAGCATGCCACCAGTCACATGTGGAGTAGACAGAAGACAAACATGTCCTCCTCAAAGCCATAACTGGCTATATAAAGGATGAAGGAAAAAACAACAACTTTGTGCTATGTTGGATCATAGATTTACAAAAATACTAATCTTCAATACAAATTCAATAGAAGACCCAGTAGGGGATTCATACCATTTCCAACATCAGCTATAGACAGATGAAGCAAAATATTACAACAGAACATTCTGTAACTGCAGTTAAAACTTTCTGCAAATCACTTGCTAAACACACTTGCAGGCATAACCAGGTGTTCTTCAATAAATACAGTACACGTTTTGTTGCAGCAGAGCTTGGTGCAGCTACTCATTCTTTACATATGGATCCATTTTATTTCAGTAGTCAATATAAATGTGTCCAGGATGTGGCATTTGCAATCATCTTTGCAGCCATTTATTGAGTGGTTTTTAGTGACTGTGGTTTGTTTATGGCTTGGCCCATCAATCTGCAAATGGAAATGAAACACAAAGTGTAAATAACCCAAGATGGTCCATTTACTAACAAAATATTAATGCAGCACTACATATATATCCCTTGCTGGCTGGCTCTTAAAGGATTGGTAAGTGCTGGCCCTGGACCACTCTCAGGAGTGGCTGAGTGTATTCCACACAGGTCACGCATGCAGAGGCTGTCCTTGGCTTAGCATAGTCTCAGCTCATACCCTAAAATCTGGGTCAGAATTTACAGAAATATATACATATAAATAACTGATACTCTTGGACTGATGCTCCTGTCTTATAAAAACAAATACATTTATATAAATTTGGTCACAAAAAGAAAAAGATTTGCAGAAATGCCACAGTAAGGTTTTTTATTGGAAAAAACAAAATTAAAACTGGCAAAATGTACAAGATTGTCTAAGATGTGAAAGTAGGCTAAAGCATATGAAAGGGAGCTTACTCTAGAGCACAACTATGTTTATGATAATCACCTTGTCTGTACTGCACTTGAAGACAGTCCGTGGGTTCCAGGAAGTAAGGAGCACCATGAAAAGAAAAACAAAGAAGAGCAACTAAAGAAGTGCCTCAGTGCTTGCCTGGGGCAAGGCAGTTCCTCTGAGGCGAAACAAATAAAATGTGTAAGAGGGAGCTCTGTCTGGCATATCGGGATATGAATTTGGATGAAAATTCGAGAGATTTGTCTGACTCTGCAAGAGATTTATCTTGTCCTGAAACTTATTAAGAGATTTGGCTGGTTTTTGGAAGGATAAATGTATCTGTCTGTAAAGGCTCTCTTAGTCACGGCAGTGCTTTATTGCCAGGCTTCCTATACTTCTTAAATCTGGTTTCTAAAGTTTATTCTCCATTTCAAAGTAGCCTATTTTGCATGTGATTAATGCCTTAAATTGTTAATGCCATACACAAAGTCCTGGTTAAACTGCTTTGTTTGAGCAATAATTTACATTCATTAGTGAAAGGTTCAGCTTTAAACTGAAGGGTTCCTATTTTTTATTCATTTTCAAGAAAGAAGATGCTACCCACAACTCAGTGGAAAACTGTCATTACCTCTATAATGAAACACATGGTTTAAAAAGTATTGTATGGCCCAGTTGAGATTGACGAATGCAATCTGGTTCCTGCAAATGCAAGTATGTTATTGCTGAAAGGGAGGGGGTTGAAAAGCTGACTGAGCTAAATGTGTTAACCTCACACTGTTGGTTCATGTAGGTAGAGGGCCTGTATGAGTAGAGGACAAGTATGTTATTGCTGAAAGGGAGGGGGTTGAAAAGCTGACTGAGCTAAATGTGTTAACCTCACACTGTTGGTTCATGTAGGTAGAGGGCCTGTATGAGTAGAGGACAAGTATGTTATTGCTGAAAGGGAGGGGGTTGAAAAGCTGACTGAGCTAAATGTGTTAACCTCACACTGTTGGTTCATGTAGGTAGAGGGCCTGTATGAGTAGAGGACAAGTATGTTATTGCTGAAAGGGAGGGGGTTGAAAAGCTGACTGAGCTAAATGTGTTAACCTCACACTGTTGGTTCATGTAGGTAGAGGGCCTGTATGAGTAGAGGACAAGTATGTTATTGCTGAAAGGGAGGGGGTTGAAAAGCTGACTGAGCTAAATGTGTTAACCTCACACTGTTGGTTCATGTAGGTAGAGGGCCTGTATGAGTAGAGGACAAGTATGTTATTGCTGAAAGGGAGGGGGTTGAAAAGCTGACTGAGCTAAATGTGTTAACCTCACACTGTTGGTTCATGTAGGTAGAGGGCCTGTATGAGTAGAGGACAAGTATGTTATTGCTGAAAGGGAGGGGGTTGAAAAGCTGACTGAGCTAAATGTGTTAACCTCACACTGTTGGTTCATGTAGGTAGAGGGCCTGTATGAGTAGAGGACAAGTATGTTATTGCTGAAAGGGAGGGGGTTGAAAAGCTGACTGAGCTAAATGTGTTAACCTCACACTGTTGGTTCATGTAGGTAGAGGGCCTGTATGAGTAGAGGACAAGTATGTTATTGCTGAAAGGGAGGGGGTTGAAAAGCTGACTGAGCTAAATGTGTTAACCTCACACTGTTGGTTCATGTAGGTAGAGGGCCTGTATGAGTAGAGGACAAGTATGTTATTGCTGAAAGGGAGGGGGTTGAAAAGCTGACTGAGCTAAATGTGTTAACCTCACACTGTTGGTTCATGTAGGTAGAGGGCCTGTATGAGTAGAGGACAAGTATGTTATTGCTGAAAGGGAGGGGGTTGAAAAGCTGACTGAGCTAAATGTGTTAATCTCACACTGTTGGTTCATGTAGGTAGAGGGCCTGTATGAGTAGAGGACAAGTATGTTATTGCTGAAAGGGAGGGGGTTGAAAAGCTGACTGAGCTAAATGTGTTAACCTCACACTGTTGGTTCATGTAGGTAGAGGGCCTGTATGAGTAGAGGACAAGTATGTTATTGCTGAAAGGGAGGGGGTTGAAAAGCTGACTGAGCTAAATGTGTTAATCTCACACTGTTGGTTCATGTAGGTAGAGGGCCTGTATGAGTAGAGGACAAGTATGTTATTGCTGAAAGGGAGGGGGTTGAAAAGCTGACTGAGCTAAATGTGTTAACCTCACACTGTTGGTTCATGTAGGTAGAGGGCCTGTATGAGTAGAGGACAAGTATGTTATTGCTGAAAGGGAGGGGGTTGAAAAGCTGACTGAGCTAAATGTGTTAACCTCACACTGTTGGTTCATGTCAGAAAGTAATGGATTAGATGATGACACAGTGAATCTCGCATTGTGGTGGAAATAAGTCATTCTTGTTAAAAAACGTAATGTAATCACTGGCTAACGCTACTAAAACTATTATTTTTGTGAAGGAAAACTTGCATCTGCAAGTTACTCTATAAACTCATGAAAATAATGTTTCTCTAAGCTTATTTCCATTCCACTCTGGTCTCCCTTGGTGTTGGCGAGAAAGAAAGCCACCACATGTCAAGCCTTTGTTTAGGACTGGGCCGTGTTCCAAAGCTGAGTCTGAGATGAAGGTGAGAGGTTACGCGAACAAGAGCAGGATCTAGTTTTGAGACCATTCAGGCAATTGGTTTTGTGTCATGCATGTCAACTACGTATTGTAAACAAGTAGACATGGAACTTATAGTTTGCCAACTTGTAGAGGAGGAATTGGTGACTTAGGCTCACCTCCTCTCCTTTATAATAGAGACATGTACAGTGAGGGAAAAAAGTATTTGATCCCCTGCTGATTTTGTACGTTTGCCCACTGACAAAGAAATGATCAGTCTATAATTTTAATGGTAGGTTGATTTGAACAGTGAGAGACAGAATAATAACAAAAAAATCCAGAAAAACGCATGTCAAAAATGTTATAAATTGATTTGCATTTTAATGAGGGAAATAAGTATTTGACCCCTCTGCAAAACATGACTTAGTACTTGGTGGCAAAACCCTTGTTGGCAATCACAGAGGTCAGATGTTTCTTGTAGTTGGCCACCAGGTTTGCACACATCTCAGGAGGGATTTTGTCCCACTATTCTTTGCAGATCTTCTCCAAGTCATTAAGGTTTTGAGGCTGACGTTTGGCAACTCGAACCTTCAGCTCCCGCCACAGATTTTCTATGGGATTAAGGTCTGGAGACTGGCTAGGCCACTCCAGGACCTTAATGTGCTTCTTCTTGAACCACTCCTTTTGTTGCCTTGGCCATGTGTTTTGGGTCATTGTCATGCTGGAATATCCATCCACGACCCATTTTCAATGCCCTGGCTGAGGGAAGGAGGTTCTCACCCAAGATTTGACGGTACATGGCCCCGTCCATCATCCCTTTGATGCGGTGAGGTTGTCCTGTCCCCTTAGCAGAAAAACACCCCCAAAGCATAATGTTTCCACCTCCATGTTTGACGGTGGGGATGGTGTTCTTGGGGTCATAGGCAGCATTCCTCCTCCTCCAAACATGGCGAGTTGAGTTGATGCCAAAGAGCTTAATTTTGGTCTCATCTGACCACAACACTTTCACCCAGTTGTCCTCTGAATCATTCAGATGTTCATTGGCAAACTTCAGACGGGCCTGTATCTGTGCTTTCTTGAGCAGGGGGACTTGCGGGCGCTGCAGGATTTCAGTCCTTCACGGCGTAGTGTGTTACCAATTGTTTTCTTGGTGACTATGGTCCCAGCTGCCTTGAGATCATTGACAAGATCCTCCCGTGTAGTTCTGGGCTGATTCCTCACCGTTCTCATGATCATTGCAACTCCACGAGGTGAGATTTTGCATGGAGCCCCAGGCCAAGGGAGATTGACAGTTCTTTTGTGTTTCTTCCATTTGCGAATAATCGCACCAACTGTATTCACCTTCTCACCAAGCTGCTTGGCGATGGTCTTGTAGCCCATTCCATCCTTGTGTAGGTCTACAATCTTGTCCCTGACATCCTTGGAGAGCTATTTGGTCTTGGCCATGGTGGAGAGTTTGGAATCTGATTGATTGATTGCTTCTGTGGACAGGTGTCTTTTATAAAGGTAACAAGCTGAGATTAGCAGCACTCCCTTTAAGAGTGTGCTCCTAATCTCAGCTCGTTACCTGTATAAAAGACACCTGGGAGCCAGAAATCTTTCTGATTGAGAGGGTGTCAAATACTTATTTCCCTCATTAAAATGCTAATCAATTTAGAACATTTTTACATGCATTTTTTTGGATTTTTTTGTTGTTATTCTGTCTCTCACTGTTCAAATAAACCTACCATTAAAATTATAGACTGATCATTTCTTTGTCAGTGGGCAAACGTACAAAATCAGCAGGGGATCAAATACTTTTTTCCCTCACTGTACAACCATAACCACTCTGCCTCAATAACACAATATCTCTCCTGTGTCTCCTATCTGTAGTTTCATCTTTGAGGATGAGAAGAGAAAGCTGAACCTTGACCTCATTCAGACTGCCTTCCATTGGCTCCGGGCTGAATCATCCTGATTCAAGAGGCTGTGTCTTTGCATTACAGTCAAGATACGTACAGCAACAAGCTATGGAGCGGAACCTCTTGCTTGAGTGGATCATGGTCGAGGTACATCTAAGGACATTTGACGACTAGGCTCCACCAACTCCTGATTCCTATTCCTCTCGTGGTGAGAAGTATTGTAGTCCACAATAATCGTATTGCTGAGATGACTAGACAAGAGAGTATGTTACTGAGATAGAATGCTTTACACCAGAGCTCTGTATATGTTTGAAGCCAGCGGTAGACTGAGATAAAGAGGGGATCGATGGCCAAGCTCCTCTACAGACTGCAGCGTTTCCTCCGGAGGACCCAGCTGTTCCTGCTCTTCCTGGGTGTGGCCTACATCATGGCCGGGAGCGTCCTGCTGCTCCAACGGGCCAACCTGGTGGTGACCCACCGAGGGGCCACCAGCCCTCCACTGTCCTCCCTGCCCTCCTTACCCTCACCACCCCGGGCCCTGGGGATGCCACCCGTCAGGGTAGGAGGCTACGGGGGCAGGAGCACACAGATCATGGCTAGGGGGCAGGGGTACAAGCCTGGGAGCCCGTTGGATGACAGGACTGGAACACGCTGGCTCATGTCGAGGAATCTGGAGATCCGACACCTGCGGCGGCGCTGGTTCCACAGCCTGATGACGGAGAAGGATATGTCGCAGGTGGAGAGGAGCACCCCCAGGAGGAATGTGCCTCAAAAAGGTACCTACCTGTCCCAGAAATGAGGAAAATTATTCACTGCCATTTAGAGTGGAGATTCTGAAGGGGTATTGTATTCTACTTGTGTCAACTTCTCAAGTTTTGGAGACACTACCTGAAAAAGTGGTTGACAAAATGAAGTAACACAATGGCAAACTACTTAACCTGTAACTAATGATTTGCTGATTTATGTATATGTGTTTGTTTGTTTGTTTGCTCTCATGGCAAGGTTCTTACATGGGCTGCTTCCTGGACAATTCCAAGAAGCGGGCTTTGAAAGGGTCTGTATCCACTGATTTCCGCAAAATGACCAGCACCATGTGCCAGGATACCTGCTCAGCGAGGTAATTGTCTCTCCATCCTGCCTCAACACACTATTATCAGATCTTTCATAACACAGGAAGTATTTCACATCTCAGGAGGAGCATTTCATCAACATTATATAACCCCCATTCCCCTCCTATAATCTCTGCAGATTAAACTGCACAGAATCGGTGTATCTGGAATGCACCCACAGGTAGGCAGACCATACAATTAGCATAGCATAGGCATAGGCTCACCCGAGGAGTTCCACGATACTTGACTTGTATTAACTAGTAATGGAAGAGATTTTGGGGGGAAGAGAGCAAGCACAGACCTACCGTTGCAGGAGCAGAGCACTAGGTGGTTTGTCCCAGGCTGAGAAATTGAAGCCTCCGAATTAAGGATGTGTGAGCAGAGGAGCAGCGAGGAGTGTTGTAGTCTCTGGTCTCCCAGGGCAGATGTTGAGGGAGTTGAGGAGGGGGGGTTGGAGAGATGGAGTGATCTACAGTGAGGGACTAGGGAGTGACAGGCAGGCAGACTGCTTCAGTCTCTGTCAGTATTAATTGTGCAGCAGAGCAAAGGGAGCGAGACATTCAGTGCTCCCCTAATTAACCCCTAGGGTAGAGGAGCGTGCTGCATTTGCATTGCTGTTGAATTCATTATTAACATACTGTATGTTCTCGTGTTATACGTATGATTCAGCATAGTTATAGACAAAGATTCCTCTTGAAAAAGGAAGACTCTTTAGGCAATCAATATATAAAATATGTTTATTTTACGAAGAACCAGATTGTTTAGTGATTACGGATGTGTTGTGAATACTTTGTGTGTTGATGCAAACTGTTACCAGAGTTTTATATCTATCTGAATGTCATTTATTACAGTGGCTACCAGTTTGCTGGTCTGGAGTATGGGTCGGAGTGTTACTGTGGCAACCACATCACCAGCCTGCGTGTGAGAGACGAGGAGTGTAACTTGGACTGTAAAGGGGAGAAAGGCTCCCCCTGTGGAGGTGTTGGGCGCCTGTCAGTGTTCACGGTGGAGGATGTGCTTCCAGGCCAGAGGAGATGTGAGTATCAGGGACCTGGTCCAATCTTGAGAGCTGGGGAACAGCAGGAGATGTGAGTATCAGGGACCTGGTCCAACCTTGAGAGCTGGGGAACAGCAGGAGATGTGAGTATCAGGGACCTGGTCCAACCTTGAGAGCTGGGGAACAGCAGGAGATGTGAGTATCAGGGACCTGGTCCAACCTTGAGAGCTGGGGAACAGCAGGAGATGTGAGTATCAGGGACCTGGTCCAATCTTGAGAGCTGGGGAACAGCAGGAGATGTGAGTATCAGGGACCTGGTCCAACCTTGAGAGCTGGGGAACAGCAGGAGATGTGAGTATCAGGGACCTGGTCCAACCTTGAGAGCTGGGGAACAGCAGGAGATGTGAGTATCAGGGACCTGGTCCAACCTTGAGAGCTGGGGAACAGCAGGAGATGTGAGTATCAGGGACCTGGTCCAACCTTGAGAGCTGGGGAACAGCAGGAGATGTGAGTATCAGGGACCTGGTCCAACCTTGAGAGCTGGGGAACAGCAGGAGATGTGAGTATCAGGGACCTGGTCCAACCTTGAGAGCTGGGGAACAGCAGGAGATTGAGTCAAGCTGATAAAGCATCGCATTCACTGTCAGTAGAACACGCATCTGCTACACACCCACACAGACACGTCTAGGGCTCTGCTTACAGGGAATGTTCACATATGTTATAGGTCTGTATTGAAGCCATATGGCTGAGACTTGCAGCTGTGCAAACTACCTCTCCTGTGTTTGCAGACAGGAACGTGCGCTACCGCGGCTGCTTTAGGGAGCCTGAGATCAGCTCCTCTACATCTCTTGTCCATTTGCTCCAGCCCAACCTCACCTCCCAGTCCTGCATAGAGGCCTGCATTAACAAGGTTGGACCCCTAGGGTGCCGTTGTCAAGATTTTGCAGTATGACGTTGCATATAAATAAATTGTTTCAGCATTTACGATGTGCTTATGAAGACTTTTTGAATGCCCTATAAACCCATTATAAGTTTTAGTTTGTTTAAAGTGTGACCAAATTTGCCTGGCCTAGGAGTTTCCTCTGGCTATGCTGAGGAGTTTGGACTGTTTCTGTGGTTACGCTACTCCTGACTTCACTCTCCATGAGCCGGCCGAGGAGGAGCACTGTTCACAGAGCAACACCACTGAAGCCTCCTTACCATCAACCCTCCAGCGCTTCTACCAGGTCTACCAGACACCTGTCCAAGGTAACACGGTCAGACAACCAAAAAAGCATTCTTCCTTCAAATCCAGGACAGCCAACCTTGTGAAATAATTTTAAGCACCACTCCAGCATGACACCAAACTCCACTTTGCACCACGCAAAATAAAAATTCCACTCAAGTTGTTAAAATTGTGTTGGCTTTTGTCTTCTGCAATTCAGTATGTTTCTGAGCAGACTATGTACAATTCCCATCCTGATTTAAAATGTTAAATTCCTTCTTTCTCCCAGACTCCAGATGCACAGAGAGGAAGTTCCTACCGGAGAAGTCCAGTTCATTGGTAGCGCTCTCCAGCTTCCCAGGAGCAGGCAACACCTGGGTCAGACACCTCATAGAGTTGGCCACAGGATACTACACAGGCAGCTACTACTTTGATGGAACCCTTTACAACAGAGGTCAGCTCCTATACTGTACAGCCACTTCTGTCCTTGGCCATCTGGTGTGCAGATCCAGCTATTTGTCCATAATAAATTCAAGATTTAAAAAAATGTAAGATATCACCTATACCCCTCTGTCTGGCTTGGCTTATACGGCCAACGACGAAAACAAAATATTTCCCATATGGTGTGTGTATCTGTGTCTTGGTGTTGTGTAGGCTTCAAAGGCGAGAAGGATTACTGGAAGAGTGGTCGGACCATCTGTGTGAAAACACATGAGAGTGGGAGGAGAGAGATAGAGATGTACGACTCTGTCATCCTGCTGATCAGGAACCCGTACCGTTCCCTCATGGCTGAGTTCAACAGGAAGTGTGCAGGACATCTGGGATACGCCTCTGATCAGCACTGGAAGACCAAAGGTACAGAGCCAGCCTGGAATCTGGGTTTGATTGTGGCTTGTATTAGTCATGTACAGTATAGTACACCAGCCAAAGTAGGAGACCTCCTGGGACCGTGTTTTTTTTATTGCAGGAGGGAGGGTCTGTGTGTCTGTCAGCATTGTGTGAGTTGACGTTGTTCTTTCTGAAAAGTACTGCACAATAACTTGCTCCCCCCTTGTAGAGTGGCCTGAGTTTGTAGGCAGCTATGCCTCCTGGTGGGCGTCGCACGTACTGGACTGGCTGCGGTTCGGCCGGCGGGTCTTAGTGGTCCACTTTGAGGAACTCCAGACAGCGCTGGTGCCACAGCTACGATCCATCACCTCCTTCCTCAACGCCACAGTGACCGAGGACAGACTGCTTTGTGCCGAGAGCAACCAGGATGGACACTTCAAACGCTCCGGGGCCCGGCAGCCCACCTTCGACCCCTTCACACCCGACATGAGAGGACTGATAGATGGACTGATCCGTGCGGTGGACCAGGCTCTCCGGGACAGCAACCACACAGGCCTTCCACTGGAGTACCTGCCCAGATGATGGACAGCTAAACTCTGATCACCCTAATCTCCACCTTGTCCACTACCCTGTCCCTCCTCGGTTTACACTGCCTTTTAGCTGTGGTGGCACGGATGGATGGGTACCCCCTATCCAACCCAAGAGAAAGTGTTTCAAATCAGGAGCGTGCCCTGCAAAGGAAACATAGTCATATACACAGAGGCTATTCTCACAGAACACTTTCTATGTTTTAGAAGCACTGGTTTATCAAAGAACTGCCTTTCTGTTTTAGAAGTGTTAGGCTTTTTGGGACATTGCCTTATTGGGGGGTGAACTTATAAGTGTACCAAACAATGGAAATGGTTTCCTCTGTTTTAAATAAACGGTACATCCTATAAGAACTATAGGCTACATCCTGTGGTTCAACCCACTTTTGAATTTTGTTATTGTGATTAAAATATAAAAACTCTATATATTGGATTACAACATAATAAAGTGACATTTAAAATATTTAATGCAAGCAACGTCTTCAGAAAGGGATACTGTTGTAATATGAGTTAACATTGGAGTGTTTGTAAGGTGGTGTTGTTAATACTGATAAAACATAATTAGACCATCAAGTAACCGAATGAAACAAAATATACCACTATTCAAAAACTATCTTGAGGGATCAACTACACTACAGCCAAGGGAAGTGGAAAAATGATGTCATGTTGTATTTTGAGTGCTACATCCCTAGAGAGAAGGAGAGGGAGAGTGAGCAGGCCCATGACAGAATGATCTGTCCCAGCTCAAGAGAGCAGCCCTGGACAAGACCAGACAGACATACAGTCCCAGCCTGCAGGTTTAGCTCAGGGAAGAGGGGCAAGTCGCTAGTCCTCTAACTAATCTGTACTGAGCTGATAAGCGCAGCAGCACTGGTTGTGTGGGCGATGCACTATGTACCAGAGTGTCTGGATTTACAATTGTGTAATATGGTACTCTCTCTCTCTCTGTATCTTTTCTCTCTCTCTCTCTCTCTCTCTTTATCTCTCTCTTTCTCTCTCTCTTTATCTCTGTCTTGGTCTCTCTCTCTCTGTCTCTCCCTGTCTGCAGCATTCGACACTGATAGAAAATATTTGCTTAATGTTTTTTCGAAAACAGATTAAAGTGATAGTTCAAAATACAGAACTACATGTATTCCTATTAGGCCTTATTACACAAATACACATTATAAAGCTTGTATATCCTGAAAATGAAAAGGTTTATTTGAGCAGAAACCATGGGTATAAAATATTGACGTGGGATTCTGGGAAATGGGGAATTCATGCTGACTGCATTTTTCTAATTGGGGGCCGAAGTAGGGTTGTTATTATCAGTGGCGTGTATTCATGGACGCCAAGGAAAGCCAGGCTTCCCAAACAAAGTACAAAAAACATTTTTTTATACATAATCTTTCTATCTTTCATAATTTTCCTTCAATTCGCAAGAGGCTGAATGTATCTCACAGGAGAAAGCATCAGAGTGAGCGAAACAGCGCCCCTCTGTCTCTCTACATGTAGGCCATCTATCTGATGCTGTCTGGTCCAAACGAGTATGACATTGTTGCCACACGTAGCATTGAATGCAAGGGAAGCCAGCGAGAATTTGGCCTCCCTTGACAAAAAAAGACAAAAAATGTCCAATCAGTGTTGATCTGTGCGAGCTCAACTGTGAATGGTCCTGGAAGTGAAAAAAAGTGTCAAGGGAAGCCAGCTTGGATTTGGTGTCCCTCCTATCAAATCGCTTTGAGAGCATACATCATTAATAGAAAGAATTTGAATTGTTCCATCTAGTTGTGTTGTTGTCCTCCTGTGGCTAGTCCTAAATTAGCCATGGATGGAGATAGGGATTTGGACTTTTACTTAATTCTCTGTACTGGCCAATGACTATAACAGCAGTTCTGATCCAACCATTAATTCATACATTGTTGTGCCCCTGGCCTGAGAGGATGGAAGTTCAATATGCAGCTAGATGTAGAAGGCTAATGTTAACTAGCTAACGTTGCCCATGAATGGAAGTTAGGCTACCAGTAGTGAGCAAGCATTTTAGCCAGGTAGCCTAGGACAACATAAAATAAAAGCGTGTATTGTATGACAGAGTGAAAGACCGTTTCATCAGCATGAAAGAGAGGAGGATGGCATTGGTGTTTCTCTACAAGTAGGGTGAGTCACCATGTTTTTGTATTTGCACGAATGCCCGCCCACACACACAAACAGAAACCGAACCATAGACAGCTGCATCATATTTAGCTTATGTTGATTGGACTAAATTGTTTTTGGTATCTTTTAGTTGTCACTGTATTTTACGAAGCAGAGGTGATTTGATGATGTTGAAATGTTGAAGTTTAAATGGTGCTGGAATAGTGGAGGCAGCTCCTGTTTTCTTTGGGACTTGCGGTAACTCTGGGGTTCTAAATCAATAGTTGTTTAGTGGTCCGAAAATGTGGGAAACATTAACTTGCTTAACCATGCTGTGCCACCAATGCCATTCAAGGCCACAGTGTCTCCCGACCCCTCCTGTCTCAGCCTCCAGTATTCATGCTGCAATAGTTTATGTGTCCGGGGGCTAGGGTCAGTCTGTTATATCTGGAGTATTTCTCCTGTCTATCCGGTGTCCTGTGTGAATTTAAGTATGCTCTCTCTAATTCTCTCTCTTTCTTTCTTTCTTTCTTTCTTTCTTTCTTTCTTTCTTTCTTTCTTTCTTTCTCTCTCTCTCGCTGGACCTGAGCCCTAGGACCATGCCTCAGGACTACCTGGCCTGATGACTCCTTGCTGTCCCCAGTCCACCTGGTCGTGCTGCTGCTCCAGTTTCAACTGTTCTGCCTGCAGCTATGGAACCCTGACCCGTTCACTGGACGTGCTACCTGTCCCAGACCTGCTGTTTTCAACTCTCTAAAGACAGCAGGAGCGGTAGAGATACTCTGAATGATCGGCTATGAAAAGCCAACTGTAACGGTCGTTGTACGGAGTAGACCAAGGCGCAGCGTATTGAGTGCTCATATTTACTTTTATTGAACACTTACAAAACAAGAAAACGAACGACAACCAGTCTTGCAGGCTACACACAGCAATGCAAAAACAACTTCCCACAAAAGACAGGTGAAAAAGGGCTACCTAAGTATGACTCCCAATCAGCAACAACGATGTACAGCTGTTCCTGATTGAGAGCCATACCAGGCCAACAAAGAAATACACAACATAGAAAAACCATAGAAATACAAACCATAGAACAATACCCAAAAACCCCGGAACACATAAAACAAACACCCCTCTTACATCTCCACCCGGCACAGCCAGAAGAGGACTGGCCACCCCTCATAGCCTGTGTCCTCTCTAGGTTTCTTCCTAGTTTCTGGCCTTTCTAGGGAGTTTTTCCTAGCCACCGTGCTTCTACACCAGCATTGCTTGCTGTTTGGGGTTTTAGGCTGGGTTTCTGTACAGCACTTTGTGACATCAGCTGATGTAAGAAGGGCTTTATAAATAAATGTGATTGATTGATTGACATTAGGTCATGTAACTAACTGTCTGTTACATGCAATATGTGTCGTGGACTTCACTGGACAGAAGTTGCTATCCGGTTTTATCATAAAATAAAGGTGTGGTTGAATTTATTCTGCCACTGTCTTCTTATTGTCTCGGCCTATAGGCCTATATATCACGGTTGTAAGGCATATGAATTGACAGAAAACAACACAATTATCACAACACATACAGTGTAGGTTGTAACATGGCTTGGCTTCCCCAGTGATTTTACCCACTCACCGCTACAGGTTAATATTATCCAGTGCCACTTGGTGAAAGTGAATGCTACAATACAGATTGGAGATTGGTATTGGTATGTGCAAGTCTATTGTTTTTCCAGTCTAATGTACACTTGGCGCCATCGTGTGGACATGAAATAATATTTTGGGATTATAGGTAAAGGGATAGTTCCATCAAAATATACTTTTTTCCGCTTATCTTGTCTGTGGTCGATTCATCATCGCCATACCACTACTGTGACTATGGAAGAATAAACAAACATTTAATCAAGAGGTTACTAAGACGTGTTATGTCTGAACCTGCAAGTTACCTCAACATTAATAAATACATATACCTAAATGCTGTCCCAGGGACATCAGACCTAACTCACCAGTTCACATTCTCCTGTCTTTATCGGTGATTATATATCAAATCCACCAGATTGGGTCAGGGTAAGACCTATAAAGCATTCGAACAGGACAAGTAATGCACACTATAGCCATTCCATAAGCATATACTGTCCAGGTATGACAATAATAAATATTAGTTGTATCCATGGACTAGTTTTTGACAAAACTGCACGATAGAAAAGCATGTGTACACATTCATTTCATGAGTATGATTTGTGTGTGGTGATTTTGTATGTTTAGTTGCATGGTGTATTCTGCTGAGCGTCATTTTTCTCCCCTATTTCTGGCAGCAGGAGAGAAGTGTCAAGGTGTTATATTTAAGAGGCTCATCAGCTTATTCGGGATATGGGTCAGCAAAGGTGGAGTTGCTTTTCGACCCACCTCCCAGCACTTTCTCTCTCCTTCCCTTTCTCTCTTGCTGTCTCTCCCTCTCTTTTTTCACTCGCTTTCTCTCTCGCTCTCAATCTATCTCTCTGTGTGTCTCTCTCTCAAACACAAACACACGCACACACAGCCATAGCCTACCACCCAGGATTAAATGAAATAATAAAGACTTATCTAGTCATAGGAGATAATCCATTATACACTGCTCAAAAAAATAAAGGGAACACTTAAACAACACAATGTAACTCCAAGTCAATCACACTTCTGTGAAATCAAACTGTCCACTTAGGAAGCAACACTGATTGAAAATACATTTCACATGCTGTTGTGCAAATGGAATAGACAACAGGTGGAAATTATAGTCAATTAGCAAGACACCCCCAATAAAGGAGTGGTTCTGCAGGTGGGGACCACAGACCACTTCTCAGTTCCTATGCTTCCTGGCTGATGTTTTGGTCACTTTTGAATGCTGGCAGTGCTTTCACTCTAGTGGTAGCATGAGACGGAGTCTACAACCCACACAAGTGGCTCAGGTAGTGCAGCTCATCCAGGATGGCACATCAATGCGAGCTGTGGCAAGAAGGTTTACTGTGTCTGTCAGCGTAGTGTCCAGAGCATGGAGGCGCTACCAGGAGACAGGCCAGTACATCAGGAGACGTGGAGGAGGCCGTAGGAGGGCAACAACCCAGCAGCAGGACCGCTACCTCCGCCTTTGTGCAAGGAGGAGCAGGAGGAGCACTGCCAGAGCCCTGCAAAATGACCTCCAGCAGGCCACAAATGTGCATGTGTCTGCTCAAACGGTCAGAAACAGACTCCATGAGGGTGGTATGAGGGCCCGACGTCCACAGGTGGGGGTTGTGCTTACAGCCCAACACCATGCAGGACGTTTGGCATTTGCCAGAGAACACCAAGATTGGCAAATTCGCCACTGGCGCCCTGTGCTCTTCACAGATTAAAGCAGGTTCACACTGAGCACATGAGACAGACGTGACAGAGTCTGGAGACGCCATGGAGAACGTTCTGCTGCCTGCAACATCCTCCAGCATGACCGGTTTGGCAGTGGGTCAGTCATGGTGTGGGGTGGCATTTCTTTGGGGGGCCGCACAGCCCTCCATGTGCTCGCCAGAGGTAGCCTGACTGCCATTAGGTACCGAGATGAGATCCTCAGACCCCTTGTGAGACCATATGCTGGTGTTGTTGGCCCTGGGTTTCTCCTAATGCAAGACAATGCTAGACCTCATGTGGCTGGAGTGTGTCAGCAGTTCCTGCAAGAGGAAGGCATTGATGCTATGGACTGGCCTGCCCGTTCACCAGACCTGAATCCAATTGAGCACATCTGGGACATCATGTCTCGCTCCATCGACCAACGCCACATTGCACCACAGACTGTCCAGGAGTTGGCGGATGCTTTAGTCCAGGTCTGGGAGGAGATCCCTCAGGAGACCATCCGCCACCTCATCAGGAGCATGCCCAGGCGATGTAGGGAGGTCATACAGGCACGTGGAGGCCACACACACTACTGAGCCTCATTTTGACTTGTTTTAAGGACATTACATCAAAGTTGGATCAGCCTGTAGTGTGGTTTTCCACTTTAATTTTGAGTGTGACTCCAAATCCAGACCTCCATGGGTTGATAAATTGGATTTCCATTGATTATTTTTGTGTGATTTTGTTGTCAGCACATTCAACTATGTAAAGAAAAAAGTATTTAATAAGATTATTTCTTTCATTCAGATCTAGGATGTGTTGTTTAAGTGTTCCCTTTATTTTTTTGAGCAGTATATTTATCCGGGTTCAAATATAGTAGGCCTGTCCATATTCAAATATATGTTGTCATGTCGAAATGGATTCCCTAAAAACATGATACAACTTTTTCGTAGCAGGTTAGGATAATTAACGTAGCAGGTTAGGAGAATTAGGTTAAGGTTAGGAAAATGGTTAGGGTTAGCAAAGATTCTCTCCTGACCTGCCTACGAAATGTCACCTGCATCGAAGTGCAGTGTTTTTAGGGAGTCCCGATGCCAAAAGCCAGATGTTTGTATCTAGGCTAGGGCCAATCCTCAAAAAGGGCTTTAGTTTTTGAAACACTCCTACCAAAGGTAGGATAAAACACAACCATATTTTTTTACATCTCTAATGTCTCCCATTTAGGAAATGGATGGTTGTGTAAAAAAGGGCAGAACACGGGCCAAGTGGAGATGGGCCACATAAACTCATGTAACCCAATATTGCAAGCACTGATATTGCTAAAAATGTGCCCTCATTCAGTGCTGTATGGTCCTGCCTGACAAAAATACATACAGTTACACATGTGTTTTGATGTTGCGGCTATTGTAATAGCTCTAAGGAAAACACCCCTTAAACTAGGTAAGTGCAGAGTAATTATTGGCTGGAGGAGGTGGGGGGTTGTGGTTCATACATGCATAATCTATGAGCAGAATTACTGTTTTACCTCGATTAGCCACAAAATCCCTAGTTTGAAAGTGATTGTTTACTGGAAGCTGTGTGGCGCCATTTTCCCCACATTTCCCCCCACGTGGGCCAGCCCCCTAGCAATTCGAGTTCCAACCAATGAGCTTTAGCCCCTCGCTATTTGAGTGACAGCTGGCAATGACATGGTGTAGTATGCAATTTTCAGGGACCACTTTTGGCTAGTGGGCGCTATTTTCAGAACTACTGGCTAAAAAGTATACAAAAGTACCAGAGAATATCTTTGATAGAGAACTTGACAAGTCAAATGTGCTCTAATTCAGTGCTGTATGGTCCTGTCTGACAAAAATACATACAGTTACAGGTTTTTTGATGTTGTGACTATTGTAATCTTATCAGATTTAAGTAAAACAAGTGGGCTGAGATGGTGAAAACTGTAATTTCTTTTCAGTCTTATATTCCTCTTTGGATTTTATATGTTTAGCCTCTTGCAATTATGTTAAGGGGCCCCCCTAGATTTGACTCCAAATCCATAATGGAGTCCAAAATACAATATGGCTACCGCAATACCAATACCATGAGACTCTCACAAACTTGATGGTTTTCTTCATTTTGCTCTACGACCCCCACAAGTGTCTTGGGACTCGTCTGAAGTTGGTACAGACGATCTGACAACTTTTGTCTGTAGTGTCCAGTTTGGGCTACACACTAAAATGACCACTCTGCGGAAAGGTGAGACTCTCACGAACACATACATGTCGCCCACAGGCCTGACAAGACCCGTCTGAAGGTCCCCGGTACCAGTTGAAAACATGAATTAAAGTATATATGGAGACTGTTTAGTTTAAAAAATAAGGGGTTAAATACATGTTAAAAAAACAAGAAATGTTTCCTGATCTTTCAGATACAAGGACAGACACTTCAGAACAAACTTCCTTTTGGGGTGGACTATCTGTTGTTCCATGTAGTGAATCTCTTATTCAATGCATTTGTATGGGCTAAAAGCAGTAAGGACAAAAACACATTTTCATCAAATAATGTTTTTATATTTTGCTTTGATACATCAATGGGTCTTAAAATTCTAAATCAAATAGCAAAATGATCCTTGGTATGACCTTAAAACAATTCCAAGTCACAAGTCTCTTTGAGCATCAATGATGCAACTCGGAGGCTCCCACAAATGGAAAGAGAACTCTGAACACCCTCTGCCTAGGTCTACAACTTGTGGTATACCAACTGTGGTATAACTTGTGCCTCCATTATTGGGCTCTTAAGTCACCTCCTTATTATTTAGAAGTAAGCTTTAATTTGTTGTGAAGCTTTGATTCATTGCTATTCCAATATGGCTGCCTGAATCCAAGATGACCTCCCTCTGGCTCACTGCATTGTGATGCACGTTGAGATGTGCTGGAACCTTGGGCCCCAAAACATTTCCTTCGATGTCTGAGCCCACTTGTTTTCCTTAGAGCCAGTTAGAATAGCCACAACATCAAAAGACGTGTAACTGTATGTATTTTTGTCAGGCAGGACCACACAGCGCTGAATGAGAGCACATTTGTCTTCTTGAGTTGTCTATTAATCAGCTACCAAACATTTTAGTTTACATAAATCATAAATATTAGTAGTTGATATTTCCGCCTATTGTATCTCTGTGTATACATGTCTATATTTCCAAGATGCATTAAGATATCCTAATGCAGTTTATTTGTGTATGTAGGGCAGGCAACTGATTACTTGTATTCCACATTTGAGCAATATCAGAGCTTGCAATATTGGGTTACATTAGTTTATGTGGCCCATCCCCCTCCAATCTGCATTTTTTTAGTTTAGTTTTGGAGTAAAATATTTTTACACAACCATCCATTTCATAAATGGGAGACATTAGAGATGTGAAAAAATATGGTTGTGTTTTTGTTCGACCTCTGGTAGGGGTATAATTTTTTGGGGAGGCCCTGCCACTAGCCTAATCTGTCTAAATTGGCACTGGGTTCCTGAAACACGTCGTCAAAACAGCTGAAATGACTGACGCAGGCAAATATTGAGGAGCTCAGGGGATACACGCGCAGGGAAAACCCTTCGTTAACGTTAATTATTCCCTCTACACCTGAGAGCAAATTCAACTTCAGTGTGAGGCCTATCATTGTCACATAAACGCATCAGACCAATTATTGTTCGGTGCACAGTGTTCATGCAACAAGCTGTCTCCATGGCAAAGGAAATAAATCAGTTATGTGACCCTAGATAAAATACTTTGTTTTTCATCTTCATCACTGTTATTAGTGCCAAATAGAAAACATATAATTATATTTCTTTAGAGCCCTCTATTTAAATTAAAATGTGATTTTCTGCAGAATATAGGCCTAGGCTATTATCTTGACAAGGCGTTGTGAGATGAGATGTGTTTCTGAGACTCCAACGTACGTTGGCAATCCTCTTATAGTGTGCCTTACTGAATATGGATTAGGTCCGGGTGCAGCACCCGTTTTGCCTACAGGTCACTTTGAAAGGGCTTTGATTGAATTGGCGTGGTTGATCTTGGCCTGCTATCATTTATAATATATATTCATTAGACATTCAATATAAATACGTTTTACATTGAAGACAATATCGCTTTATTTTGCATGCTTTTGTAGTCTACGTTTCTGCAACCTGTTGAGCATCAGGTAACCTTTGCTTGTCAAGAAGGATACTTTACACGGATACATAATGTTAGTCTGTTTGATTCTACTGAGCTAACATTATAAGGTGAGAAAAATGTTGCTTGTGTGGGGTGGAGCAGACCTGTGTAAGGCGCGCTAGCCTCTTCAAGCGCCAACAGCGGCATGTAAGGAGCTCTCCAGGGTGCTGAAGTTGACAGACAACGGAGCTCCTGCCTCTGCCTCACTCTATCATACAGACCAGAAAGATAATGAGGTGTTGTGGCTTCAACTGGGCAACGGTATGACATTTCACATGAGTGAAAATATAGAGAATACTGGAATGGTGAGGTGAGGATTACTGCAAAAAAACAAGAGTGTTAACAAAACTATCCTCAGACTTCACAGCTTTGAAAAAGGCCAAAGAAAGCAATGGTAAGTGCGACATATTATGATTAAAGCTATGCTATTCAAGAGTGTCTCTTTGAGATAACATGCTATCAAATCCAGTGATCTCACTCTCACATAGCCTACTTTGTGTTAACACTATGCAGTTTATAAAACGTTGAAGTAGCCTAACCCTTATTAGAAGTTATGTTAAAATGAATAGGCTAACTTAATCTTTTTTTGCAGATGTTTTTGGTTTGGTGTATAATGCTTTGATGTAGGATCAGATCACAGTTCACCAATACGGATACTCCAGCAGGATAATGCAACATATTCCTCTAAATGTTAGAGGTGTGCTATGGGACTTATCCAACTATCCCTATGGCCCCATCTTCAAGAGCAGACACAGCCTTGCAACTCTGCCATTCTATAACTTTCTGCTATGGGTCCTGCTCGGGGTTTTGACGTTTCCATGCTGTGTCCAGTGTTTAATCTTCAAAGTTGGGGTCCTTGGGCCCTGGAACTGCGACCCGGTCTACTCCAAGGCCCTACCTGCGCTGGCCGCTAAACTGGCCGTGGGCAGAATAAACGAGGATTTCAGTTTAGATTTGGGCAGCAAATTGGACTTTGTGATCCTGCAAGAAGCATGTGAAACGTCTAAAGCATTGACAACATTTGTGTACTACGAGAAGATGGTGGACGGTTTCGTCGGACCCACGAATCCAGGATACTGTGACGCAGCCTCACTTTTGGGCAAAAACTGGGATAAAGCGATCTTTTCCTGGGCTTGTATTAACTATGAGTTGGATCGAATCAAGAGCTACCCAACCTTCACTCGGACACTGCCGTCACCCACACGGGTGTTGTTCACCGTGTTGAAGCATTTCAGTTGGGCCAACATCGGCATCGTGTCTTCCAATGAGGATATCTGGATAGACACCGCCGGTAAAGCGGCCAACTCCCTGCGGAGCCAGGGACTTCCCGTTGGCATCGTAGAGTCGGTGGGAATGAACGAAACGGAGATGGAAAGCACACTGAGCAGAATCCAGGCTGCTGGAGAGATCAAAGGCAAGTGTTTTTAACAACATATTTACCTTCTATTTGATAAAGTTTTGTTTACTGAAAAGATACGAGTGAAATAAGTGCAGGCTATGCTATCAAGCCTCACAAGACTGTTCTTTATGTTGTGTTTATTTAACTACGCAACAGAAAATCTGAGCCTGATCAGTTTAAAGGCGTAATCCGCAGTTGAAACAATAACAAATCACTGAGGGATGGGGCTGGAAAAATGTAACCACTCTCAAATTCATAGAAAGAGCTATGGATAAGTACTAACCATCCATGATAACAACATTATAGTTTTAACCATGTTTTGAGGCTATAAAGTGTTTGTTTACATTTACTTTGTTTACAAACATTGGAGTACTACAAGCAGTGGCGATTTTATCATGTAAATCTTGGTGGGGCAAACTTTTTTATGCATGCCAGCAAAGCCACTACACAACACTAAACAATACATTAATTGCATTATAACGGTGACAAACGGTGCCCACAAACTGTTAAGGCCTACATAAAGCTGTCCCACCAGCAGATCTTTCCTTTCAGCACCATGGAGTGAATCCTTACCACGGCTTCACCTGGCTATCAGCGGAGCCTTGTCTGGCAGCGAAACAGTTAATTCAGGATTATTTACTGCCTTTTTAAAAACCATATCTGATATGGCTGACAAATGTGGTTACTGCTGACTCCTTGTGGATTTGTGTAAGTCGATAAGAACCACATTCTCCTTCAATAATAACAAACTCCAAAATGAGTTTAGACTTTTGAACCATGCACAAACATTATTACATTTATGTTCAGTAAATTCATCATGTTTGTTCTTATATCATTAATACTTACCTCTAAGTATAAGCAAGTGCAAGCAACAAGCTGAGGTAGGCCTATTTGTTCAGCACTTTCAAGATGGACACCAACAAAAATTCAGATGTTATCTCAGATAAATTCAACAAGATGTTGAGGCCTTAACTTTACTCTGCTTTAAGTCACCACACACACACGGGGAGAGAGAGAGAGAGAGAGAGAGAGAGAGAGAGAGAGAGAGACTCGGTTCGCCTACCATTTGAAGTATTTTATTAGGCCTATGTAGTCTAAAAAGAAAGGAAAATACGATCATGTGGATCCACTTTTATATACAATATACTGACGCACAGACAGCTCTCTACTGGGTTTTGCTGTGCTTACTTCCTGCAGGAGATTGGTGGGCAGAGTAGGAGAGGTGTGTGAGCTGGGAGGGTTGTCACTGCTGAGGCGGCACACCTATGAAAGCTCAGCTGTGGCATAAAGCCACTGTTTTCCCGTTCAGCAAGAGATTCCTCTCTCCATGCATACCTTTAGTTGTTTTGTTGTGTCTTTGGCAGTTGACACCTAATTTACTGACCTTCATGCCTCATCTGATTATTGTTGTTAGTGTTTACTTCATTAATGGAATAAATTAATTTAGTAATTTCTTTACTCAGTGTGTAGTTTCCCATTGTTTGTTACAGTCTTGAGCCAGGTTGTAACAAGTGGGGGCTCATCTGGGATCTCTGTGGAGTTACTCCCTGGAATTGCATTTGTTTGGTAGCATTTGCTAACTGGTTAAGGTGGTATTTTAAAGTAAAGTGCTTTGAGATTATTGTTTGGCTAACCCTTCTGTCTATGGGGTTATGTTGTGCGATGTTAGCTGTGAGAGATTGTTGGGGTAGCGTGGATTGGCTACCTGGACTCTTGTCTTCTCCCATGGTAGGTTTAGCAACGCGTGTCCTTTACGACACATGTTGGGCAGTGTTAATTCTTTGTTATTTTTGTGTGGTGACCGTGGCTGGAGAAGTTGTCCCGGGAGCACGTCTGCGGCTCAGAGGGGTAACCAGCTTGCTGGGAGCTTCTTCTGTGACAGCGGGCTGAAGTGCATAAATACCCAGCGCCAGTAACTGCATGAAGACGAGGGTTGAGCTAGTAATAGGTCTTGGAAGTTTCATTCTTTTTTTTCTCTCCTGTGTGGTTGGCACTGTGCTTCTGTTTTGTCTGGTTTGGTGTACTCAATTGGGGTGAGAGCAGATTGTTGTTTGTCCATAGTTGGTTGACTGTTTGACTATGGCTAACATTGAGGAATTCAAGATTTTCCTCTCGAGGTTCGTCATATTAAGGGGGCGGACAATGTTTTGGTGGATGCGTTGTCCCGCGTGCCCTCTCCTTAGCCGTCCTGTTAAATACTGTTGTCTGTTCTCCGACAATTTGGTCTCCTCTCTCTTGGTCTCGCTCTTCCCTCCTTTTCTTAATTTGCATCCAGGCACCATGGTTGCTGAAGTTGGAGGTGTGGGTTGAGTTAAGTGGTGGACCTGGGTGGTTGGATGTCAAGGAGTGCAAGCATATTTGTGCTTGTGTTTATTAAAACATTTTTGTTTTGTTTCAGGGACATGGGAGGTCCCCATTTTTATGGGTGGGGGTGTGATGGCCCCTCCCTGCTCTGTCTCCTGGGTTTTGCTGTGCTTATTTCCTTGGTGGGCGGTGTAGGAGATTGGTGGGCGGCGTAGGAGAGGTGGGCAGAGCTGGGAGGGTTGTCACTGCTGAGGCGGCACACCTGTGAAAGCTCAGCTGTGGCATAAAGCCACTGTTTTCCCGTTCAGCAAGAGATTCCTCTCTCCATGCATACCTTTAGTTGTTTTGTTGTGTCTTTGGCAGTTGAGACCTAATTTACTGACCTTCATGCCTCATCTGATTATTGTGGAATAAATTCATTTTGTTATTCCTTTACTCAGTGTGTGGTTTCCCATTGTGTGTTACTATCTTGAGCCAGGTTGTATCACAGCATATTGCGCAAACAAAACAACCCTCGCAATATCAACTGGAATTACATGGGTCTGTTACTGTTTATAACAAATATTTGAACGGTGAGAATGTCACTGGCAAACATGGTTACAGACACAACAACATTATATAGTATCTCCTCAAGAAAAGCACATGAGCTAATTATAATACATAAAGTAAGATAAACAATGAAATCATTCCAACATTGCCTAAATTGATGAATAAGGTACTAATGAGAGACCTATATAAGCAATAGGCCTATAACAATTGAGATGTACAAACTAGGGCATAAGGGAACGATGAGGGCATAAGAGGCAATCCATAATGTCGATTAAGACATTAATGAGTGAGCTAAGATGGACTAATCAATATAACTTTGTTCAGCACTTTTGAAATGTACAGCGACAGAATTCAGAACATGGGCCGTTCTTACAGTATTCTCTCTGTACACCAAGTCAGAACTGTAGGATAAATAGAGGGCGTATAAGCAGACAATGAAAGCTCTTACAGTATTCGATTACATTTCTCAAAAACAGATTATAGGCTACATGTTCACCACCAAGTAAGAACAGTAGGCTAAGTTCTGAGGGGGAAAGGGACCAAAATAGGCACATGGGTTACTAACAGCTTACTACACAACATACACTTAGTATGAGTGTAATACAGTACAATGCATTCGGAAAGTATTCAGACCCCTTTTTCCACATTTTGTTGTTACAGCCTTATTCTAAAAGCGATTACGTTTTGTTTCTCTCATCAATCTACACACTACAGCATAATGACAAAGCAAATATTTTAGAATAAATAAATAAAGCAAGAAAGAGACCACGTTCGTATGCAGCTTTATTTAATCAATAAATGTGTTTTTACATTGTATGCAAACTGATATGTGACACAAATTAATGCCAAAATAACATGTAAAACATGCACAAAAAATAAATAAAAAAAGAACAGGTGGGGCTCAAAACAGGTATGAATGACAGGTCGCCACTGACAACAAATCAGATCAAATTTAATTTGTCACATGCGCCGAATACAACAGGTGTACCTTACAGTGAAATGCTTACTTACAAGCCCTTAACTAACAATGCAGTTTTAAGAAAAAATAAGTGCTAAGAAAGTATTTACTAAATAAACTGAAGTAAACAACATAGAAATAAAAATAAATAAAAATGAAAAAAATAAGAAAATCGAAAATAACTAATAATTAAAGAGTAACAACAAAATAACAGTAGCGAGACTATATACAGGGGTACCGGTACAGAGTCAATGTGCGGGGGCACCGGTTAATTGAGGTAATTGAGGTAATATGTACATGTAGGTAGAGGTAAAGTGACTATGCATAGACAATAAACAGAGATTAGCAGCAACCTAATGGTTAGTCATTCAGGAGTCTTATGGCTTGGGGGTAGAAGCTGTTAAGCCTTTTGGACCTAGACTTGTTGCTCCGGTACCGCTTGCTGTGCGTAGCAGGGAGAACAGTCTATGAGTAGAGTGGCTGGAGTCTTTGGCAAATTTTAGGGCCTTCTTCTGACACTGCCTGGTATAGAGGTCCTGGATGGCAGGAAGCTTGGCCCCAGTGATGTACTGGGCCGTACGCACTACCCTCTGTAGTGCCTTGCGGTCGGAGGCCGAACAGTTGCCATACCAGGCAGTGATGAACCCGTCAGGATGCTCTCGATGATGCAGCTGTAGAACCTTTTGATGATCTGAGGACCCATGCCAAATCTTTTCAGTCTCCTGGGGGGGAATAGGTGTTGTAGTGCCCTCTTCACGACTGTCTTGGTGTGCTTGGACCATGACAGTTCGTTGGTGATGTTGACTCAAAGGAACTTGAAACTTGATTGGCTCCACTTCAGCCCCGTCGATGAGAATCGGGGCGTGCTCGGCCCTCCTTTTCCTGTAGTCCTCAATCATCTCCTTAATCTTGATCACGTTGAGGGAGAGGTTGTTGTCCTGGCACCACACTGCCTCTGATCTCCTCCCTGTAGGCTGTCTCATTGTTGTCGGTGATCAGGCCTACCACTGTTGTGTCATCGGCAAACTTAATGATGGTGTTGGAGTTGTGCTTGGCCATGCAGTCATGGGTGAACAGAGAGTACAGGAGGGGACTGAGCACGCACCCCTGATGGGCCTCTGTGTTGAGGATCTGCTTGGCGGATGTGTTGTTACCTACCTTTACCACCTGGGAGCGGCCCGTCAGTAAGTCCAGGATCCAGTTGCAGAGGGAAGTGTTTGGTCCCAGGGTCCTTAGTTTAGTGACGAGCTTTGAGGGCACTATAGTGTTGAATGCTGAGCTGTAGTCAATGAATAGCATTCTCAAGTAGGCGTTCCTTTTGTCCAGGTGGGAAAGAGCAGTGTGGAGGGCAATAGAGATTGCATCATCTGTGGATCTGTTAGAGTGGTATGCAAATTGGAGTGGGTCTAGGGTTTCTGAGATAATGTGGTTGATGTGAGCCATGACCAGCCTTTCAATTCACTTCATGGCTACAGACATGAGTGCTACGGGTCGGGAGTCATTTAGGCAGGTTATCTTGTATTTTGGGACTTTGGGACATATTTGGGACATATTTTCTTATGGGGTACGACAGTTGTGATTTAAACAACATGCCTACCACTTTGAAGATGCAAATAATTTTTTATTGTGAAACAAACAAGAAATAAGATAAAAAAACTTGAGCGTGCATAACTATTCACCCCAACAAAGTCAATACTTTGTAGAGCCACCTTTGCAGCAATTACAGATGCAAGTCTCTTGGGGTATGTCTCTATAAGCTTGGCACATCTAACCACTGGGATGTTTGCCCATTCTTCAAGGCAAAACTGTTCCAGCTCCTTCAAGTTGAATGGGTTCCGCTGGTGTACAGCAATATTTAAGTCATACCACAGATTCTCAATTGGATTGAGGTCTGGGCTTTGACTAGGCCCTTCCAAGACATTTGAATGTTTCCCCTTAAACCACTCAAGTGTTGCTTTAGCAGTATGCTTAGGGTCATCTCATTGTCCTGCTGGAAGGTGAACCTCCATCCCAGTCTCAAATCTCTGGAAGACTGAAACAGGTTTCCCTCAAGAAATTCCCTGTATTTAGCGCCATCCATCATTCCTTCAATTCTGACCAGTTTCAGAATTGATGCCCTCCTTGACTGGTCGCTGCCGATGAAAAACATCCCCACAGCATGATGCTGCCACCACCATGCTTCACTGTTAGGATGGTTTTCTCGGGGTGATGAGAGGTGTTGGGTTTGCGCCACACATAGTGTTTTCCTTGATGGCCAAAAAGCTAAATGTTAGTCTCATCTGACCAGAGTACCTTCTTCCATATGTTTGGGGAGTCTCCTATTTAAAAAAAAAGGCGTTTTTCTGGCCACTCTTCCGTAAAGCCCAGCTCTGTGGAGTGTACGGCATAAAGTGGTCCTATGGACAGATACTCCAATCTCCGCTGTGGAGCTTTGCAGCTCCTTCAGGGTTATCTTTGGTCTCTTTGCTGCCTCTCTGATTAATGCCCTCCTTGCCTGGTCTGTGAGTTTTGGTGGTTGGCCCTCTCTTGGCAGGTTTGTTGTGGTGCCATATTCTTTACATTTTTTAATAACGGATTTAATGGTGCTCGGTGGGCTGTTCAAAGTTTCTGATATTTTTTTATAACCCAACCCTGATCTGTACTTCTCCACAACGTTGTCTCTGACCTGTTTGGACAGCTCCTTGGTCTTCATATTGCCGCTTGCTTGGTGGTGCCCCTTGCTTAGTGGTGTTGCAGACTCTTGGGCCTTTCAGAACAGGTGTATATATGCTGAGATCATGTGACACTTAGATTGCACACAGGTGGACTTTATTTAACTAATTATGTGACTTCTGAAGGTAATTGGTTGTACCAGATCTTATTTAGGGCATCATACATATGCACGCACCACTTTTCCGTTTAAAAAAATATATATTCTTTGAAACAAGATAATTTTTTCATTTCACGTCACCAATTTGGACTATTTTGTGTATGTCCATTACATGAAATCCAAATAAAAATATATTTAAATTACAGGTTGTAATGCAACAAAATAGGAAAAATGCCAAGGGGGATGAATACTTTTGCAAGGCACTGTACATATAATTCATTTTTATGTCCCAAATGTTATGTAGCGACTGCAGATTGCCCCTTTAAGGTGGCGATTCCTCACTGTCTCTGTCCTGTGTGTTCCAGTGATCATCATGTGCATGCACTCTGCTCTGATTGGTGGGGAGCAGCAGACAGCCTTCCTGCTGAAGGCTCATGAGATGGGTCTGACGAAGGGCCGCTACGTGTTTGTCCCCTATGACACCCTGCTCTACAGCCTGCCCTACGCCAACACATCCTACTTCCCCCTGCAAAACAACACCAAGCTGCGGCAGGCCTACGACGCCGTGCTCACCATCACCGTGTCCTCAGATCTGATGTCATTCAACGAGGCATTCAACATGGCCAAGAGGTTTGAGGAACTCACCATATCACTGGTCCCACAGCAGGTAAGGAGGGTGTTTCTTGATGTTTTCAATTGTGGGATGTGAGTGGATTCCATCTGAGTTTCAATTGATCTTTATGTTATCACAATGTTATTACAATAGTATTATAAATATGCCATTGATTGTATTTATTGAACATTGGTTATGTAGAGAAACACCAAAATCTTCAGGCCATTTGATATATAACTTTTTGGGGGTGAGTTTTAGATCAGTGTATCACGCTCAGTTTGAGAAAAGCTAATCATTTTAACCAAATAAACCATTTATCAATGGCCTTGCATTCCAGGTCAATCCCCTGTTTGGAACCATCTACAATGGTATTTACCTCCTTGCCAAAGCCATGCACAATGCCAGGAGAGCTGGCCAGTGGCTCTCTGGGACCAACCTAGCTTATTTCACCAGGAACATGACGTTCTCTGGCTTCAACCAGAAGATCCAGATAGACACTGAAGGGGAGAGCCAGACCAACTATGTCATCCTGGACTCCGACGGATGGGAGGGTCAGCTGTACCGCTCCTATCTGGTGGACCTGAGCTCTGACATGGTCCGCTTCGCAGGCAAATCCATTCATTTCCCTGGGGGTTCCCCTCCCCCCTCAGACTCCAGCTGTTGGTTTGAACCAAATACAATCTGCACTGGAGGTAGAGAACCTGTTTGCCTGTTAGTTTGTGTCTTTCATTCTTCCATCACACAACCAAACCTTGTATTTAGTCTCTATGTCTTACCTGTGTCTCAGGTGTGGAGATAACCTTCGTCATAGTGGTGGTTGTGATCATCTTCATTCTGATCGTGGGAGGACTTGGTCTAAGTCTGTTCGTAAGGTAACTCTTCTCACTGTCCTGTTCATCTGTTTCTTACTGTATTTGTATGCTGTTTAGCAGAGGTGTGGACTCGAGTCACATGACTTGGACTCGAGTCAGACTCGAGTCATAAATATGATGACTTGCAACTCGACTTTGACTTTAACACCAATGACTCGTGACTTAACTTGGACTTGAGCCTTTTGACTCGACCTGACTTGATACCCTCCCCAAGCTCAAATATTAAAAATTATGTTATTACAGACAGAGGCGCAACAACTTCCAACTTTGTTCGACATTTGAAGCTGCACAAAGAACGGTGGTAAGTCGTGGCTAATATAGCTGACAGCTGTATAATTTATATCTTTGCTAGTGTAGCATGTAGGCTAACATAACGTTAAATCCATGAGCCTCCACACAGTCAGTCAGTGCGGGAATGTGAACATTGCACCCAAGATTGAGCTACAACTGGCCAGGCAGTTGGTAGCCTAAATCCTGCCTGATGTTACTGCTGTTCCTAAAATCATTGACATACGTTAGCCTACTGTAACCACACACAGAGAGGGTGTGTGTGTGTGTGTGTGTGTTTGTTAAGGTTGGGCGATTGTGTACAAGCCTACGTCGCCCGATTGCGCCCCACAGCGATCCTCTATAGTCGATCGCTATGGGGGTCTTTCTCATGGTTAACCATGTATTTAAATGGCAATATAAAGTATATTTGGAAAGTAATAAATATATATATTTTTAAAAGCATTCATGATTTGCGTCAATGTAATTTACTAACTATTACTCTTGTTAAAAATATGAAGTGGTATTACATTTGGTGAAGAGCACATTATGACTTGTTTAGGACTCTAAACTCAAAGTTTAGGACTTGAGACTTGATTTAAGACTTGTCGGTCTTGACTTGAGACTTGACTCGGACTTGCCTGTCTTGACTTGGGACTTGACTTAGGACTTGAGTGCTAAGACATGAGACTTGTTTGTGACTTGTAAAACAATGACTTGGTCCCACCTCTGCTGTTTAGATACATAGAGACTAAAAACCCAGACAGAGATAGTTGCTATTGCTTTGCTGTGACCTTGGCTGACATGCTCTCTGATTGGCTGGTAGGAGGAGAATCCAGCAGATCCAGTTGGTGAAGGGGCCCAATCGGATCCTACTGACTCTAGAGGACCTCACGTTCATCAACCCTCAACTTAGCAAGAGGGTAAATATATTTTCCCATGTGATTCTCTACAACATTACCTCTTTCTGATATACTGTATGTTCAGTCATCTATTTTATGCCTCATAGAAAATCACTCTAGAGGACCTGGGTGACTCTAAAAGTGCAATAGACAACAACAGTATGCATTCAGGAGATCCGCACCACTCTGTGAACAGCATCACTACCGCAACACATGACACCACAAATGTAGCTGTCTATGAGGTAGGTTGACGACGTTTACCGTTGAACCACAAGTCGACTTTTCATCCCTATCCCAAAATATTTCAATGTGACTTGTAGAGAACGGAGCCAGAATAAAACCACATATTTTCTTCCGTGGCTTCAAAGGGCGACTGGGTGTGGCTGAAAAAGTTTGAAGAAGGCCATTTCAAGGAAGTCAAGCAGAGCACCACCAAGATCTTTACAAAGGTAAAACCAAAACATGACAACAGTAAGTTCAAGCACAAGTACAGTGAATTGCTTGCGAGCTCTACCCAACAGTGCAGTTATCAATATCTAAAATAGTATAAAAATCTAAAATAAATATATACTGTGTATATATAATAAAGAAAACATGAGAAATAAAAGATTAAGCTATATACCAGTGCCAATACCATATTTACAATGTATAGAGTCATGTCTGGGATGTGAGTTTGTTTTTGTTAACTTTGGGGTCTTTATTTTGTGTGAATGTGTCCAGATGAAGGATCTGCGAAATGAGAACATCAATCCGTTCCTGGGGTTTTTCACAGACTGTGACATGTTTGCCGTGGTGACGGAGCATTGTTCCCGTGGCAGTCTGCAGGACCTCCTGAGGAACGACGATGTCAAGCTGGAATGGATGTTCAAGTCTTCTCTGTTGCTGGACCTAATCAAGGTATGACATGTTAGACACATCATGTTGCAAAACTTTTTCCACAAGTTTAATTTGTCCCAATAAGATCAAAAATATCTTCTAAAAACTGTTTCGGCCAGCAGATCATGTTTCGGCCAGCAGATAAAACGTTTAAAATGTTTTTCTGGTACTTTGTCATAAGTAACACCAATGGTTTACCAGTGCTGATCATATTGACCTCTCAGGGTATGAAGTATCTGCACCATCGAGAGTTCCCTCACGGCCGGCTGAAGTCACGGAACTGTGTGGTGGACGGTCGCTTCGTCCTCAAGATCACAGACTACGGCTTTAACGAGCTGCTGGAATCCCAGAAATCCCCCCAAAATATAGTTCCACCTGAAGGTAACATCTATGCCTAGATCTGCACTTTTGTTTTTAAAAATGTTCACTCTTCCATATCATGTTAAAGGAGCGGTGGGGTCAACAACATAATGTTTTTTGTTAATGCCTTGTTAGAGTTGTTTGAAAATAATTGATAGTTACATTTCAGATTGTTTTGCATGGGTGGGGTTTTGGACCGCTTGGTGACATCATAACAAAGATAGTTTGCCCTCCTCTCTGCCAATAGCAGTTCGTTTTCAGGTTACACATCCCTCCCATTAGGCTCCTCCAGTTAGGCCCCTCTCTCAGACCACTCCATAACAGTCCTAGCAATATTCTTGCTTGAGAAATTGCATTTGGCTAAGAAGCTATTTCTGTTTGTTTTTGACTATTTTAATTGAAAACAATCCCAGTAAGGTACTTCATTGTTACCCAGAAATGATTTGATATCTCAATAAAAATGTCTGCATTGGACCTTTAAAGATGGACTTGACACACATTCATTTGTATTTCTAGTTTGTGAGCATCTATGTAATCTATGTAATTTAGATTCTGTATGCTTCCCATGTGCTGCATTTAACTACGTTGCCAATATCGTGACCCTGTGCCTCTTTATCTCAGATCAGTTTTGGACAGCTCCAGAGTTCCTCCGAGACATGGAGAACTCTCGGAAGGGGACCTATAAAGGAGATGTGTATAGTTTTGCCATTATACTCCAAGAGGTGGTTGTCCGAGGACTTCCATATTGCATGCTGGGTCTGACTCCTGCGGGTAGGTCTAGGGGATACAAAACAAGCAAAATCATACAATCCACTCTTAGAGGCATTTTTTTGTTTTACCTTGAGATCATTTTTCTGTCATCTGTGAATCAACATCAATTGATTGATTTGTTATACTGGTATCTATCGAGTAATGTCAGAGTTGGAAATCACAATAATTCCCCTATCTACAGTGAATAATGTAGCTACATATTGTACATACAGAATTTCTGCTTTGCTTTGACAGCTGTCTAGGACCAGCGGACAATAAACTGTGTAATGAGTTGTTATGCTCCCGTGCTGCTGCTGTACAGTATAACCTCTCTCTTCTCTTTCTCTCTCCCTCACCATCAGAGATCATCCGTAAGGTGAAGAAGCCTCCTCCCATGTGCAGGCCCACGGTGGCCCCAGATCAGGCTCCTCTGGAGTGTATCCAGCTGATGAAACAGTGCTGGAGCGAACAGCCTGACCGCAGACCAGCCTTCGATGAGATCTTTGACCAGGTCAGAAACCCTCATCTGTTTCCATGGTTATCTGCTGTCAGTGTCATAGCAGGGTAATGCAGGGAATATGTCTGCGTAATTATAAGCTGTGGACAGCAGAAATTGGTCTGTCAGCACTCATTGGCCATGTCCGAAATCTGTCTTGCCTACTACTTAATAAAACAACATACTGTGTACTAATCGTATTACATACTGTTTAAAACGTACTGTTTAGGAAAAATGAATGCAGTAAGCAACAAATATTAACATACTAGGCTCACTCATCCTGAAAATGTAATCTAATAATGCTCAATTGCGTTGATTCCCAATCATTCATTCATTTTGGTACAGCGTGTTCCCTTATCTCATTATCAGCTGATTATCAGCTGTTGTCAAACACACACGAGTCTGTAATAGGGTTGCAAAATTAAAAGAACTTTCAATAAATTTTCTGGTCTTCCTGAAATTCTGGTTGGAGGATTCACGGAATCAGGAGGGAGTAAACAGGAAATACGGAATCCTCCACCCAGGATTTCTGGAAAACCAGGGAATTTATTGAAAGTTCACGGGATTGTGCAACCCAAGTCTGAAAAGACAATTCTCTTCCTCGAAAGTGTGCAGCGAATTCTACTAGATGAAAAGCCGTATAGTTTAACATCCTGGCATATGAAGCATACTTTATTTTCGACATTTCAAGTACCATAAAACTTTTTATTTTCGTATACCTAAAAATGCAAACGCTGCGGTTTTGCAGACCTTCTCATACAGCTGCAACTGTATATGCATTCGTAAATCAAGACCTTGCTTGAGTTGGGCTCTGGAATGGTGCAACTGTTGAGAATATGAGTCAATGGTTGTTGTGGGGGAAAGGGGTTGAGTGTGTGTGTGTGTGTGTGTGTGTGTGTGTGTGTGTGTGTGTGTGTGTGTGTGTGTGTGTGTGTGTGTGTGTGTGTGTGTGTGTGTCTATCCCACAACTGTTGCGAGGGAGTAAAATATGTTAGGGACAATATAGGATGATTCACAATAATTGTTTGCTAATATAATTGCTTGCCATAATGTAATGGTGAGACTAGTGAGAGGTAAAAATCCTTTGCATAAATTGCCTACATTACTACAAATATTAATAGCTAATTATGGAAAATAAGATAAACAGGATTTTTAAAGTATGTATGTATGTGTATATATAGATATTTTTAATGGCTATATATAATACAAATCGAGGTGAGGGCGATGGAAATGCATTTGGTGATTGATCTGCTTCTGTTCTGTGGGTGGCTCTTTCTGAAGGATGGGTCCCGGTCTCTCCGGGGCTATGGGATCCGGGGGGGTCGGGGGTGGTCTGCAGGGCAGTGGGATGACAACCCAACTCGGGATGAGGAGGGCTTTTAGCGGGTGGAATAGTGGGGACCAATTGGAGGTCTACTTAGTAGCAATGCAAATATCATGGTACAGCTATATAGACACTCAATCATCATGTTACTTTTTAATGGTACGTTTACAAACATAGATTTTGATAAATAGAATTGAAAGTTGTGTCTCATTATGGTAAGTGGTGAAATAAGTATAGCCAGTTATAATTGGAATGGCTTAGCAGATAATAAGAAAAGACAATCAGTATTTAACTGGCTAAAAGAGAAGGAATATAATATCTATTGTTTACAGGAAACTCATTCAACAATGTTAGATGAAGTTTTGTGGAAAAAGGACTGCGGGGGCAACATATATTTCTCCTATGGGCAAAGAAACAGAACAGATAGATAGCAATAGAAACTGTACCATAGAGGCACAGAATAAGTTAGAGGGAAAACAAAAAGAAATGGAGGAACTTATTCAAGAAAGATCCAGTGTAATATATTATAGAAAATAAAGTAAACTGGATGGAATATGGGGAAAAATGCACCAAATTATTTTTCAATCTTCAACATAGAAATGCTTCCAAAAAATGTATTGAAACTTGTTACAAGTGATAGAGTAACACATGATTCACCAAATGATATTTTGAAAGAGGAATTAAAGTACTTTAAGAATATGTTTTTGTTTAAGTCGCCTCCATCTCCACTAACCGAAGCTAATTGAATGGATTTTTTTTACTATTAATAATGTAAAATTAACATCTGTACAGAAAGACTCATGTGAAGGCCAAATTACAGAGGAGGAACTTCTTGATGTAATTAAAGCCTTTAAGGCTGGGAAAACTCCAGGGCTGGATGGCATACCAGTGGAAGTATACCAACATTTTTTGGATATACTCAGAGGACCGTTATTAGAATGTTTTAACCACTCCTATATAAATGGTTGATTATCGGACACGCAACAAGAAGGTCTGATTTCATTATTACTGAAACAGGATCCAAGTGGCATACAGTGCCTTGCAAAAGTATTCATCCCCCTTGGCGTTTTTCCTATTTTGTTGCATTACAACCTGTAATTTAAATCGATTTTTATTTGGATTTCATGTAATGGACTTACACAAAATAGTCCAAATTGGTGAAGTGAAATTAAAAAATTATTTTGTTTCAAAGAATAAAACATTTTAAAAAACGGAAAAGTGGTGCGTGCAATGTATGATGCCCCTAAATAAGATCTGGTACAATCAATTACCTTCAGAAGTCACATAATTAGTTAAATAAAGTCCACCTGTGTGCAATCTAAGTGTCACATGATCTCAGTGTATATATACACCTGTTCTGAAAGGCCCAAGAGTCTGCAACACCACTAAGCAAGGGGCACCACCAAGCAAGCGGCAATATGAAGACCAAGGAGCTCTCCAAACAGGTCAGGGACAACGTTGTGGAGAAGTACAGATCAGGGTTGGGTTATAAAAAGATATCAGAAACTTTGAACATCCAACCGAGCACCATTAAATCCCTTATAAAAAATTGAAAGAATTTGGCACCACAACAAACCTGCCAAGAGAGGCAACCAAAACTCACCAAAACTCACAGACCAGGCAAGGAGGGCATTAGTCAGAGAGGCAACAAAGAGACCAAAGATAACCCTGAAGGAGCTGCAAAGCTCCACAGTGGAGATTGGAGTATCTGTCCATAGGACCACTTTATGCCGTACACTCCACAGAGCTGGGCTTTACGGAAGTGTGGCCAGAAAAAAAGCTATTGCTTTTAGAAAAAAACAAGAAACCATGTTTGGGGTTCGCCAAAAGGCATGTGGGAGATTCCCCAAACATATGGAAGAAGGTACTCTGGTCAGATGAGACAAAAATGTTGCTTTTTGGCCATCAAGGAAAGCGCTATGTCTGGCGCAAATCCACCACCTCTCATCACCCCAAGAAAATCATCCCCACAGCATGGTGGTGGCAGCATCATGCTGTGGGGATGGTTTTCCATTGGCAGGGACTGGGAAATGATTGAAGGATTGAAGGAATGATGGTGCTAAATACAGGGAAATTCTTGAGGGAAACCTGTTTCAGTCTTCCAGAGATTTGAGACTGGGATGGAGGTTCACCTTCCAGCAGGGCAATAACCCTAAGCATACTGCTAAAGCAACACTCGAGTGGTTTAAGGGGAAACATTTAAATGTCTTGGAATGGCTTAGTCAAAGCCCAGACCTCAATCCAATTGAGAATCTGTAGTATGACTTATAGAATGCTTTACACCAGCGGAACCCATCCAACTTGAAGGAGCTGAAGCAGTTTTACCTTGAAGAATGGGCAAAAATCCCAGTGGCTAGATGTGCCAAGCTTATAGAGACATACCCCAAGAGACTTGCAGCTGTAATTGCTGCAAAACAAAAACAAAGTACTGACTTGGGGGGGGGGAATAGTTATGCACGCTCAAGTTCTCTGTTTTTTGGTCTTATTTCTTGTTTGTTTCACAATAAAAATTATTTTGCATCTTCAAAGTGGTAGGCATGTTGTGTAAATCAAATGATACAAACCCCCCAAAAATCTATTTTAATTCCAGGTTGTAAGGTAACAAAATAGGAAAAATGCCAAAGGGTGTGAATGCTTTCGCAAGCCACTGTACATAAAGATCCAGTCCATTTAAAAAACTGGAGGCCTCTTACACTTCAGTGTTGTGATGCAAAATGTATAGCTAAATGCTTGGTGCATAGAATTAAAAAGGTATTGTCAGATTTTATTAATCCTAATCAGACAGGTTTTTTACATGGACGGTACATTGGAGATAATATAAGACAATACTGGAAACATTAGAATACTATGAAATATCGGTGACACCAGCCCTGGTTTTCATAGCTGATTTTGAAATTTTTTTTATAAAGTACCACTGGAATTTATATATAAATGCCTAGAATATTTCAATTTTGGAGAATCTCTTAAATAATGGGTTAAAGGTGTGTATAGTAACCCTAGGTGTAAAATAATGGCTACCTCAGAAAGTTTTAAACTGTCAAGAGGAGTAAAACAAGGTCGTCCACTATCGTCATGTCTATTTATTATTGCCATCGAAATGTTAGTTGTTAAAATTAGATCCAACAATAATATTAAGGGATTAGATATCCATGGCTTAAAAACAAAGATGTCATTGTACGCTGATGACTCATATTTTCTTTTAAAATCACAATTAGAATCCCTCCACAGCCTCATAGAGGATCTAGATACTTTTGCTAACCTCTCTGGATTAAAACCAAATTATGATTAGTGTACTATATTACATATTAGATCAAATAAAATGAAACTTTTACATTACCATGTAGTTTACCAATAAAATGATCTGACGGGGATGTGGACATACCCGGTATACAAATCCCGAAAGAAAGAAATGATCTCACTCCAATACATTTTTAGAGAAAGTTAGCAAAAATAGATAAGATCTTGCTACCATGGAAAGGAAAATATCTATCTATTTGTGTAAAAATCACTCCTATGAACTCTTTAGTCATATCACAGTTTACCTATTTCCTTATGTTTTGCCTACACCTAGTGACCTACTTTTTAAATTATATGAACAAAATATTTTCAATTTTGGAATGGCAAGCCAGACAAAATTAAAGCATTAGACCTCTCACTAAAAGCATCGGTCATACAAAAGTTATACTTAAATCCAAAAAGGTTCAGTAGTAAATTAGTAAGAACGTCTCACCCCATGATCAAAAATGGCCTTTTTCCCTTTATTCAGATTACAACCGCTCACTTTCGGGTTATTTGAAAATGAAATAATCTCCAAAATATCGTTATTTTTTAAACAAGCCTTAGAAAGTTGGTTGCAATTTCAGTTTAATCCACCTGAAAAGACAGAACAAATAATACAACAAATATTGTGGTAAAACTCAAATATACTAATTGATCCAAAAAAAATGTATTTTTCGATACATTTTAAAAAAGGTGTAATTTTTGTAAATGATATCATAAATAGGACAGGTGGAGTTATGTCACACATGCAACCAACAAAGACATATGGAAATGTCTGCTCTACCCAAAATTACAACCAACTAATTGCAGCATTACCACAAAAATGGAAGTGGCAAGTAGAAGGGGGAAAAAGTAAGGAACTTGTCTGTTGGCCCTGCATTAAAGACGATAAATGGTTATAGAAAATTATGATAAATAAAAACATATACCAATTTAATTGAAGGACCAAAAAATGGACAGCTGTGCCATATCAATTGCAAAATAGTTGGGAAGATATTGTCGCTATACCGATTCCATGGCACATGGTTTATGAATTGACACGCAAAACAACGATGTTTTAAAAACTTCGAATTTTTCAATTTAAATTATTATACAAAATTCTTGCAACCAATAGAATGTTATACACAATTGAAGTCGGACGTTTACATACACTTAGATTGGAGTCATTAAAACTTGTTTTTCAACCACTCCACAAATTTCTTGTTAACAAAGTATCATTTTTGGCAAGTCGGTTAGGACATGTACTTTGTGCATGACACAAGTAATTTTTCCAACAATTGTTTACAGACAGATTATTTCACTGTATCACAATTCCAGTGCGTCAGAAGTTTACATACACTAAGTTGACTGTGCCTTTAAACAGCTTGGAAAATTCCAGAAAATGTCATGGCTTTAGAAGCTTCTGATAGGCTAATTGACATCATTTCAGTCAATTGGCAGTGTACCTGTGGATGTATTTCAAGGCCTACCTTCAAAATCAGTGCTTCTTTGCTTGACATCATGGGAAAAGCAAAAGAAATCAGCCAAGACCTCAGAAAATATATTGTAGACCTCCACAAGTCTGGTTCATCCTTGGGAGCAATTTCCAAATGCCTGAAGGTACCACGTTCATCTGTACAAACAATAGTACACAAATATAAACACCGTGGGACCACGCAGCCGTCATACCGCTCAGGAAGGAGATGCATTCTGTCTCCTAGAGATGAACGTACTTTGGTGCGAAAAGTGCAAATCAATCCCAGAACAACAGCAAAGGACCTTGTGAAGATGCTGGAGGAAACAGGTACAAAAGTATCTATTTCCACAGTAAAACGAGTCCTATATCGACATAACCTGAAAGGCCTCTCAGCAAGGAAGAAACCACTGCTCCAAAACCGCCATAAAAAAAGCCAGACTATGGTTGGGGACAAAGATCGTACTTTTTGGAGAAATGTCTTCTGGTCTGATGAAACAAAAATAGAACTGTTTGGCCATAATGACCATCGTTATGTTTGGAGGAAAAAGGGGGAGGCTTGCAAGCCAAAGAGCACCATCCCAACCGTGAAGCACGGGGGTGACAGCATCATGTTGTGGGGGTGCTTTGCTGCAGGAGGGACTGGTGCACTTCACAAAATAGATGGCATCATGAGAAAGGAAAATTATGTGGATATTTTGAAGCGACATCTCAAGACATCAGTCAGGAAGTTAAAGCTTGGTCGCAAATGGGTCTTCCAAATGGACAATGACCCCAAGCATACTTCCAAAGTTGTGGCAAAATGGTTTAAGGACAACAAAGTCGAGGTATTGGAGTGGCCATCACAAAGCCCTGCCCCCAATCCTATAGAAAATGTGTGGGCAGAACTGAAAAAGCATGTGCGAGCAAGGAGGCCTACAAACCTGATTCAGTTACACCAGCTCTGTCAGGAGGAATGGGCCAAAAGTCACCCAACTTATTGTGGAAAGCTTGTGGAAGGCTGCCCCGAAACGTTTGACCCATGTTAAACAATTTAAAGGCAACCAAATACTAATTGAGTGTATGTAAACTTCTAACCCACTGTGATGAAAGAAATAAAAGCTGAAATAAATCATTCTCTCTACTATTATTCTGACATTTCACATTCTTAAAATAAAGTGGTGATCCTAACTGACCTAAGACAGGGAATTTTTACTAGAATTAAATGTCAGGAATTGTGAAAAACTGAGTTTGAATGTATATGTATGTAAACCTCTGACTTCAACTGTATATGGGGGATACAATCTTCCTAGCTCTGCAGATTTTGCGAGGAGGCAGAGTCATTAGATCATTTATTTTGTTCATATGTACCTAAGTTTTGGTCAAAGGTCCAGCCAGGAATGGCTGAAGAATTGCAACATTTACCTAGAACTAACGCTGTAGATAGCAATTCTGGGTGATTTGAAAAGTCATACTCAATCAATCAATAATATAATAATTATTTTAGCAAAAATGTTTATCTTTAATTTACAATCTGTAGAAGCTATGAGAATAGAAAGGTTCAGTACTGTTGTGAAGCATCACAGGACAGTTGAAAAATATATGGAAAATAGAAATCCAAAATGGATGGTGTTAAGAGATAGATGGGAGGGGTTGAATGGAGCTGAAGGGTGGGACTAATAACAACAAGATAACCAATGTAAAATATGTTCAGAAATGTTGTGAAATAGCACAGTTACAAATATAAATCAAACTGGATGGACATCAGAAATAGAGTAAGGACTAAAAACAAACAAAATATAATTATTGTAAAATAGATTGTGTCTGTAAAATGTGTATAGTATGTATAAACTTAAGGTAGATGTCACAATTATCTTCGTCTTCTGACGATAATGCGAAATCGTCATCTGAGAATGTAGACCAATACGCAGCAGGTGTGCAGTTGTTCATTTTGAACATTTAATTAAATCAAAACGAATACAAAAACAACAAACAAGAAAAACGAACGATAAACTGACAGTCTGCAAAGCATAGGCTCAACACAGAACAATCACCCACAAATCACACACACAAACACACCCTAATATATGGGACTCTCAATCAAAGGCAGATAGACAACACCTGCCTTCAACTGAGAGTCCCAACCCCAATTAACCCAACATAGAACCAGACATACTAGACTAAACATAGAATACATGGAAACCAAACAGTGCCCCAAAACCCCGGAATACTAAATCAAATGCCCCTTCAACAAACACACCACCCCGAACCACATAAAACGAATACCCTCTGCCACGTCCTGACCAAACTACAATACTAATTAACCTTTATACTGGCCAGGACGTGACAGTAGAAGCCTAAGTGTTATTGTTTATTAGTTTACTCCAATTGGGGAAGGGGTGGTAGGGTTTGCGGGGAATAATAAAGGTATATTCAAAAAAAAAGTGTGTATATGTATGTATATATGTGTATATGTATGAATGTTTATGTGTACAGTCGTGGCCAAAGGTATTGAGAATGACGCAAATATTAATTTTCACAAAGTCTGCTGCCTCAGTGTCTTTAGATATTTTTGTCAGATGTTACTATGGAATACTGAAGTATATTTACAAGCGTTTCATAAGTGTCAAAGGCTTTTATTGACAATTACATTAAGTTGATGTAGGGTCAATATTTGCAGTGTTGACCGTCTGCAATCTGCCCTGGCATGCTGTCAATTAACTTCTGGGCCACATCCTGACTGATGGCAGCCCATTCTTGCATAATCATTGCTTGGAGTTTGTCAGAATTTGTGGGGTTTTGTTTGTTCACCCGCTTCTTGAGGATTGACCACAAATTCTCAATGGGATTAAGGTCTGGGGAGTTTCCTGGCCATGGACCCAAAATACCGATGTTTAGTTATCACTTTTGCCTTATGGCAAGGTGCTCCATCATGCTGGAAAAGGCATTGTTCATCACCAAACTGTTCCTGGATAGTTGGGAGAAGTTGCTCTCGGAGGATGTGTTGGTACCATTCTTTATTCATGGCTGTGTTCTTAGGCAAAATTGTGAGTGAGCCCACTCCCTTGGCTGAGAAGCAACCCCACACATGAATGGTCTCAGGATGCTTTACTGTTGGCATGACACAGGACTGATGGTAGCGCTCACCTTGTCTTCTCCGGACAAGCTTTTTTCCGGATTCCCCAAACAATCGGAAAGAGGATTCATCAGAGAAAATGACTTTACCCCAGTCCCCAGCAGTCCAATCCCTGTACCTTTTGCAGAATATCAGTCTGTCCCTGATGTTTTTCCTGGAGAGAAGTGGCTTCTTTGCTACCCTTCTTGACACCAGGTCATCCTCCAAAAGTCTTCGCCTCACTGTGCGTGCAGATGCACTCACACCTGCCTGCTGCCATTCCTGAGCAAGCTCTGTACTGGTGGTGCCCGATCCTGCAGCTGAATCAACTTTAGGAGACGGTCCTGGCGCTTGCTGGACTTTCTTGGGAACCATGAAGCCTTCTTCACAACAATTGAACAGCTCTCCTTGAAGTTCTTGATGATCCGATAAATGGTTGATTTAGGTGCAATCTTACTGGCAGCAATATCCTTGCCTGTGAAGCCCTTTTTGTGCAAAGCAATGATGACGGCACGTGTTTCCTTGCAGGTAACCATGGTTGACAGAGGAAGAACAATGATTCCAAGCACCACCCTCCTTTTGAAGCTTCCAGTCTGTTATTCGACCTCAATCAGCATGACAGAGTGATCTCCAGCCTTGTCCTCGTCAACACTCACACCTGTGTTAACGAGAGAATCACTGATGTGACGTCAGCTGGTCCTTTTGTGGCAGGGCTGAAGTGCAGTGGAAATGCTTTTTGGGGGATTCAGTTCATTTGCATGGCAAAGAGGGACTTTGCAATTAATTGCAATGCATCTGATCACTCTTCATAACATTCCGGAGTATATGCAAATTGCCATCATACAAACTGAGGCAGCAGACTTTGTGAAAATTAATATTTGTGTCATTCTCAAAACTTTTGGCCACGACTGTATATGGGTATGTATGGGTATGTACGTATATGGATATATATATATTTATCCCAAAAAATATCTGGGTGATTGGAAATGATGCAGACAATTACATTGATGGAAGTAACCATCTATCCGCAATATTAAAGCTGATCCACCCCTGAAATATATATATTTAAAAAATAAAATAAAATGCAAACGCTAGTATGGATATTCAGACACGGACAAAGTCTTGGCTCATAGCTTTATAGATTTTTACAGAGAGCATAAGTCATACATAATATTACATAATGTAGTGGTGCACCAATGATGATGATGATGGTGTTATGTCACAGTTCAAGCTGATCAACAAGGGCAAGAAGACCAACATCATTGACTCCATGTTGCGGATGCTGGAACAGTACTCATCTAACCTGGAGGACCTGATCAGAGAGAGGACAGAGGAGCTGGAAGTGGAGAAACAGAGGACGGAGAAACTGCTGTCTGAGATGCTGCCTCCGTGAGCTTCATGTTATAACACACACACAGACAACTAAAGAAGACAATGGCCATTTTGTTATTTCAAGATATCATTCTTGTACAATGCCAAGGGTATTATCCTTTCATAACATGATACAGTACCATACTTTTGACTTTTAATGATTGTTTGTTGCTCTGTGTCACATTACCACAAACACAAAATGTCCCTTGTCAAATTACAGTTCTGTGGCAGAGGCTCTAAAGACGGGTGCGACGGTGGAGCCAGAGTACTTTGACCAGGTCACCATCTACTTCAGTGACATAGTAGGCTTCACCACCATCTCCTCCCTCAGTGATCCCATCGAGGTGGTGGACCTGCTCAATGACCTGTACACGCTGTTCGATGCTGTGCTCAGCAACCACGACGTATACAAGGTCAATTATACTATTTTCACACTACTGAGCTGAACCAAAATGAGCTGAGCAGAGGCATCATAGTTGCTGGAAACGGGTTGGGGTGCGGTGCTAGGGAAGCATCACAACAGCACAAATCAAGTGACGTGATGATTTTTTGAGTATCAATGTGGAAATGTTTACTGTATGCCTGTTTGTTTTCATTGTGTAGGTGGAGACCATTGGTGACGCCTACATGGTGGCATCAGGTCTACCCAAGAGGAATGGCAACAAACACGCAGCGGAGATAGCCAACATGTCCCTGAACATCCTGAGCTCTGTGGGCACCTTCCAGATGCGCCACATGCCCGGCATGCCCGTCAGGATACGAATAGGGATACACTCAGGTGAGAGAGGGCATTGGGTCATCCCTGCCTGGCAGACACTCTGAAGTTGGGTCACATATTAGCTAGTTGATCAATATTGCTCAAAGGCTGAATCCCAATGTGAGGTGTTTATAAAGATGAAGAGTTTCTTACCAAAATGCAATATATCCATTTTCAGAAATCTTGGTAAATTAGCTTCTACAGTTTAAAGAACTTATGAAAGCGATTGGTGTGTTTTTTCACTATCTAATCATGACATGGGGATGTTCAATAACAGATATGTATTTGTTTGAAATCTATCACTTGATGTTTTCATTTCAGAGACAAATAATCATGTTCTTTTGCAAAACGCTATGTATCCACCTCACTCACCAATAAATAAGTAGTACTGCCAGGTTTTACACAGTCAAATGTACTGTAACAAATAAATACATTTTTAATAAAGAACTGATACATTTGTGACGTAAATATTTATTTGGGCTGCAATCTGAGGTGCAGCTAACTCTAATGAACTTCTCTTCTGCAACAGAGGTAACTCTGGGTCTTCCTTTCCTGTGGCAGTCCTCATGAGAGCCAGTTTCATCATAGCGCTTGATGGTTTTTGCGACTACACTTGAAGAAACTTTGAAAGTTCTATAGATTTCTTCCGCATTGACTGACCTTCATGTCAAGGAATGATGGACTGTCATTTCTCTTTGCTTATTTGCTGTTCTTGACATAAAATGTACTTGGTCTTTTACCAAATAGGGCTATCTTCTGTATACCACCCCTACCTTGTCTCAACATGATTAATTAGCTCAAACTCATTAAGAAGGAAAGAAATTCCACAAATTAACTTTTAACAAGGCACACCTGTTAATTTAAATGCATTCCAGGTGACTACCTCATGAAGCTGGGTGTAAGGCTTGGGTGTCGTGCTGGCGAGGAATCAAATGCAGGAAGCAGCGATACAGTGTAGTGGCTTTAATGAGCACAACGGCTAAAACACAAGCCACCCCAAACAGTGAAATGAGCGCACACAAAACAAAGTGCCCCAAACACAGGGGACAAAACACTGTTGGCGCAAACACACGCACTAAGGCAAAATACAAGATCAGTGTGTCACCAAGCACAGCATACATAGAAACAATCCCGCACAAAGAGCAGGCGGGCCTACTGGCTAATATAGCCCCGCTAATCACCCCAACACAGAACACATTTACATTTACATTTAAGTCATTTAGCAGACGCTCTTATCCAGAGCGACTTACAAATTGGTGCATTCACCTTATAATATCCAGTGGAACAACCACTTTACAATAGTGCATCTAAATATTTTACGGGGGGGTTAGAAGGATTACTTTATCCTATCCCAGGTATTCCTTAAAGAGGTGGGGTTTCAGGTGTCTCCGGAAGGTGGTGATTGACTCCGCTGTCCTGGCGTCGTGAGGGAGCTTGTTCCACCATTGGGGTGCCAGAGCAGCGAACAGTTTTGACTGGGCTGAGCGGGAACTGTGCTTCCTCAGAGGTAGGGAGGCGAGCAGGCCAGAGGTGGATGAACGCAGTGCCCTTGTTTGGGTGTAGGGCCTGATCAGAGCCTGAAGGTACGGAGGTGCCGTTCCCCTCACAGCTCCGTAGGCAAGCACCATGGTCTTGTAGCGGATGCGAGCTTCGACTGGAAGCCAGTGGAGAGAGCGGAGGAGCGGGGTGACGTGAGAGAACTTGGGAAGGTTGAACACCAGACGGGCTGCGGCGTTCTGGATGAGTTGTAGGGGTTTAATGGCACAGGCAGGGAGCCCAGCCAACAACGAGTTGCAGTAATCCAGACGGGAGATGACAAGTGCCTGGATTAGGACCTGCGCCGCTTCCTGTGTGAGGCAGGGTCGTACTCTGCGAATGTTGTAGAGCATGAACCTACAGGATCGGGTCACCGCCTTGATGTTAGTGGAGAACGACAGGGTGTTGTCCAGGGTCACGCCGAGGCTCTTAGTACTCTGGGAGGAGGACACAAGGGAGTTGTCAACCGTGATGGCGAGATCATGGAACGGGCAGTCCTTCCCCGGGAGGAAGAGCAGCTCCGTCTTGCCGAGGTTCAGCTTGAGGTGGTGATCTGTCATCCACACTGATATGTCTGCCAGACATGCAGAGATGCGATTCGCCACCTGGTTGTCAGAAGGGGGAAAGGAGAAGATTAATTGTGTGTCATCTGCATAGCAATGATATGAGAGACCATGTGAGGATATGACAGAGCCAAGTGACTTGGTGTATAGCGAGAATAGGAGTGTTCCTAGAACAGAGCCCTGGGGGACACCAGTGGTGAGAGCACGTGGTGCGGAGACAGATTCTCGCCACGCCACCTGGTAGGAGCGACCTGTCAGGTAGGACGCAATCCAAGCGTGGGCCGCGCCGGAGATGCCCAGCTCGGAGAGGGTGGAGAGGAGGATCTGATGGTTCACAGTACCAAAGGCAGCAGATAGGTCTAGAAGGATGAGAGCAGAGGAGAGAGAGTTAGCTTTAGCAGTGCGGAGAGCCTCCGTGACACAGAGAAGAGCAGTCTCAGTTGAATGACCAGTCTTGAAACCTGACTGATTTGGATCAAGAAGGTCATTCTGAGAGAGATAGCAAGAAAGCTGGCCAAGGACGGCACGCTCAAGAGTTTTAGAGAGAAAAGAAAGAAGGGATACTGGTCTGTAGTTGTTGACATCGGAGGGATCGAGTGTAGGTTTTTTCAGAAGGGGTGCAACTCTCGCTCTCTTGAAGACGGAAGGGACGTAGCCAGCGGTCAAGGATGGGTTGATGAGCGAGGTGAGGTAGGGGAGAAGGTCTCCGGAAATGGTCTGGAGAAGAGAGGAGGGGATAGGGTCAAGTGGGCAGGTTGTTGGGCGGCCGGCCGTCACAAGACGCGAGATTTCATCTGGAGAGAGAGGGGAGAAAGAGGTCAAAGCACAGGGTAGGGCAGTGTGAGCAGGACCAGCGGTGTCGTTTGACTTAGCAAACGAGGATCGGATGTCGTCAACCTTCTTTTCAAAATGGTTGACGAAGTCATCCGCAGAGAGGGAGGAGGGGGGGGAGGGGGAGGAGGATTCAGGAGGGAGGAGAAGGTAGCAAAGAGCTTCCTAGGGTTAGAGGCAGATGCTTGGAGTTTAGAGTGGTAGAAAGTGGCTTTAGCAGCAGAGACAGAAGAGGAAAATGTAGAGAGGAGGGAGTGAAAGGATGCCAGGTCCGCAGGGAGGCGAGTTTTCCTCCATTTCCGCTCGGCTGCCCGGAGCCCTGTTCTGTGAGCTCGCAGTGAGTCGTCGAGCCACGGAGCAGGAGGGGAGGACCGAGCCGGCCTGGAGGATAGGGGACAGAGGAAATCAAAGGATGCAGAGAGGGAGGAGAGGAGGGTTGAGGAGGCAGAATCAGGAGATAGGTTGGAGAAGGTTTGAGCAGAGGGAAGAGATGATAGGATGGAAGAGGAGAGAGTAGCGGGAGAGAGAGAGCGAAGGTTGGGACGGCGCAATACCATCCGAGTAGGGGCAGAGTGAGAAGTGTTGGATGAGAGCGAGAGGGAAAAGGATACAAGGTAGTGGTCGGAGACTTGGAGAGGAGTTGCAATGAGATTAGTGGAAGAACAGCATCTTGTAAAGATGAGGTCAAGCGTATTGCCTGCCTTGTGAGTAGGGGGGGAAGGTGAGAGGGTGAGGTCGAAAGAGGAGAGGAGTGGAAAGAAGGAGGCAGAGAGGAATGAGTCAAAGGTAGACGTGGGGAGGTTAAAGTCACCCAGAACTGTGAGAGGTGAGCCATCCTCAGGAAAGGAACTTATCAAGGCGTCAAGCTCATTGATGAACTCTCCAAGGGAACCTGGAGGGCGATAAATGATAAGGATGTTAAGCTTGAAAGGGCTGGTAACTGTGACAGCATGGAATTCAAATGAGGAGATAGACAGATGGGTCAGGGGAGAAAGAGAGAATGTCCACTTGGGGGAGAGGCCAGTGCCCCACCCCGCGGCTCGATGCTCTAGGGGTATGCGAGAACACGTAGTCAGACGAGGAGAGAGCAGTAGGAGTAGCAGTGTTATCTGTGGTAATCCATGTTTCAGTCAGCGCCAGGAAGTCTAGGGACTGGAGGGTAGCATAGGCTGAGATGAACTCAGCCTTGTTGGCCGCAGACCGGCAGTTCCAGAGGCTGCCGGAGACCTGGAACTCCACGTGGGTCGTGCGCGCTGGGACCACCAGGTTAGAGTGGCAGCGGCCACGCGGTGTGGAGCGTTTGTATGGCCTGTGCAGAGGGGAGAGAACAGGGATAGACAGACACATAGTAGACAAGCTACAGAAGAGGCTACGCTAATGCAAAGGAGATTGGAATGACAAGTGGACTACACGTCTCGAATGTTCAGAAAGTTAAGCTTACGTTGCAAAAATCTTATTGACTAAAATGATACAGTACTGCTGGCTGGTGGAGTAGGCTAGCTAGCAGTGGCTGCGTTGTTGACTTTGAACGTGTAGCTGGCTAGGTAACCTCGATAGTTTCAGTACTACACCTTGTCATGATACAAAGCAACTTTGTAGCTAGCTAGCTAACATAACACTAATCAAGACGTTCCTTGTAATGTATTTAGTTTCTACAATGCTGCTCGTCGGTAATAGTTGGCTGGGTTAGGAAAAATGGCGTCGCGGGGGACGGAAATAGCTGGCTAGCTAACCTCGATGGCTGGCTAGCTAACCTCGGTAATTACTAGACTACACAATTATCAAGCTATGACAAAGACAACTAAGTAGCTAGCTAGCTAACACTGCACTAGTCAAATCGTTCCGTTGTAAAGTATTAGTATCTACAGCGCTGCTAGTCGGTAACGGTTGGCTAGCTAGCAGTGGGTTAATGATGACTAGGTGTGTTGACTAAGTCTGGCGCCGCGTCGCGGCTGGCTATCTCACCTCGATAATTACTCAAACTACACAATTATCTTAGATACAGAGACAGCAAAGACAACTATGTAGCTGGCTAACTAACACTAACACCACACTAATCAAGTCGTTACGTTGTAATGTAATAGTTTCTACAGTGCTGCTAGTCGGTAGAAGTTGGCTAGCTAGCAGTGATGACTAGCTAGCTAGCAGCTAGCAGTGTTGACTACGTTAGGAGGACGAAGATAGCTAGCCTCGATAATTACTCAATTACTCTAAACTACACAATTATCTTTGATACAAAGACGGCTATGTAGCTAGCTAAGAAGAATTGCTCAGACCAAACAAATCAAGCCGTTGTAATGTAGTGAAGTGTAATTTTACCTGTGGAGCGAAGCGTAGTGCGACTGCTCGCTCCAAACCGGAAGCAAGTTCGGTGCAAACAATAACGGAAAGGGGGGAAAACAAAAGGGAATCAGTGGCAGCTAGTAGGCCGGTGACGATGACCACCAAGAGCCACCCGAGCAGGAGGGGGAGCCACCTTCGGTGGGAGTCGTGACAGTATCCCCCCCGCGCCGACACCGGCCTCGAGGGCAACCCGGAGGGCGAGGCGCAGGGCGATCCGGGTGGAGGCGATGGAAATCCCTCAACAGGGACGGGTCCAAGACGTCCTCCACCGGTACCCCTCCCAGTCCACGAGGTACTACAGGCCCCGATGTCCAGAGTGGGCGGAGGGACCTCCGGCACCTCACCTTCCTGCAGGGGACCAGCTACCACCGGCCTGAGGAGAGACACATGAAACGAGGGGTTAATACGGTAATAGGAAGGGAGTTGTAACCTATAACACACCTCGTTTATCCTCCTCAGGACTTTGAAGGGCCCCACACACTGCGGCCCCAGCTTCCGGCAGGGCAAACGGAGGTGCAGGTTTCGGGTCGAGAGCCAGACCATGTCCCCCGGTATGAACACGGGGGCCTCACTCCTCGCGGTCAGCACTCCTCTTCTGCCGTCCACTGGCTTGCTTAAGGGATTCCTGGACGGCTCTCCAGGTCTCCTTGGAGTGCTGCACCCATTCCTCCACCGCAGGAGCCTCGGGCTGGCTCTGGTGCCATGGTGCCAGGACCGGCTGGTAACCCAAAACACACTGAAAGGGTGACAGGTTAGTAGAGGAGTGACGAAGTGAGTTCTGGGCCAACTCCGCCCATGGAATGTACCTCGCCCACTCCCCTGGCCGGTCCTGGCAATACGACCGCAGAAACCTGCCCACCTCCTGGTTCACCCTCTCCGCCTGCCCATTACTCTCGGGGTGATAACCGGAGGTCAAGCTGACTGAGACCCCCAGACGCTCCATAAACGCCTTCCATATCCTGGACGTGAACTGGTAACCTTGATCAGAGACAATGTCTTCCGGCACCCCGTTGTGCTGGAAGACGTGGGTAAATAGGGCCTCCGCAGTCTGCAGGGCCGTATGGAGACCGGGCAACGGGAGGAGACGGCAGGACTTTGAAAACCGATCCACAACCTTTTGAAGGCTCCGTCCGCCTCAGTCGACCATCGCAAACGCACCGGCCCCCCCTTCAGCAGTGAGGTAATGGGAGCCGCTACCTGGCCAAAACCCCAGATAAACCTCCGGTAGTAATTGGCAAAGCCTAAGAACCGCTGCACTTCCTTCACCGTGGTTGGAGTCAGCCAATTACGCACGGCCTTAACACGGTCACACTCCATCACCGCCCCCGTGGTGGAAATGCGATAACCCAGGAAGGAGACGGCTCGTTTGGAGAACTCACACTTCTCAGCCTTGACGTATAGGTCATGCTCCAGCAGTCTCCCAAGCACCTTGCGCACCAGGGACACATGCGCGGGTGGCGGAATATATCAGAATATCATCGATATAGACAACCACGCCTTGCCGATGCAGGTCCCTGAGAATCTCGTCTACAAAGAATTGAAAGACGGCTGGCGCATTCTTTAACCCATACGGCATGACGAGGTACTCATAATGGCCCGATGTGGTACTAAATGCGGTTTTCCACTCGTCTCCATCCTTAATACGCACCAGGTTATACTCGCTCCTGTGGTCCAGTTTTGTGAAGAATCTTGCTCCGTGAAATGATTCCACCGCCGTGGCGATGAGAGGTAGCAGGTAACTAAACCCCACCGTGATAGCATTTAGACCTCTGTAATCAATGCACGGACGCAGACCTCCCTCCTTTTTCTTCACAAAAAAGAAACTCGAGGAGACGGGTGAAATGGAGGGCCGAATGTACCCCTGTCCCAGAGATTCCGTGACATATGTCTCCATAGCCACCGTCTCCTCCTGTGACAATGGGTACACGTGACTCTTGGGAAGCGCAGCGTTAACCTGGAGATCTATCGCACAATCCCCCTGTCGATGAGGTGGTAATTTGGTCGCCCTCTTTTTACAAACAGCGATCGCCAAATCGGCGTTTTCAGGGGGAATGCGCATGGTGGAAACCTGGTCTGGACTGTCCACCGACGTGGCACCTATGGAAACTCCTATACACCTCCCTGAACACTCCTCTGACTACCCCTGGAGAACCCCCTGTTTCCACGAAATCCGGGGATTGTGATCAGCCAGCCAGGGAACCCCCAGCACCACCGGAAATGCAGGTAAATCGATAAGGAAGAGACCAATCCGTTCCTTATGATTCCCCTGCGTCACCATGTCCAGTGGAACCGTGGCCTCCCTGACCAGCCCTGACCCTAATGGCCGGCTATCTAGGGAGTGCACGGGGAAGGGGGGATCTATCGGCACTAGCGTAATGCCCAGCTTGATGGCGAGTCCGTGATCCATAAAGTTCCCAGCTACGCCTGAATTGACTAGCGCCTTATGCTGGGAAGAGGGAGAAAAGTCAGAAAACAAAATGAATACGAACATGTGACCAACAGGGGGTTCTGGGTGAGTTTGGTGCTGACTCACCTGGGGTGACCGAGAAGTGTTCTGCCTGCCCTCTCAACTCCCAGACTGACTCCTCCAGCACCGGTCGGCCGTGTGTCCTCTCCGACCACAGCTGGTGCAGGAGGAGCCACCTCCTCCGGTACCCCTCGGCAAGGGCCCCCCTAACTCCATGGGAGTAGGGGGGGGGGGGGGAGTGCACAGAGGTGGAACGGACAGGACCCTTTCCGAACGCCCGCGGGCAGCCAGCAGATTGTCCAGTCAGATGGACATGTCGATCAACTCGTCGAGGGAGAGAGCGGTGTCCCGACAAACTAGCTCCCTGCGGATGTCCGCCTGGAGACTACACCTGTAATGGTCTATCAGGGCCCTGTCGTTCCACCCCACCCCAGCAGCCAAGGTCCTGAACTCCAGCGCGAAGTCCTGCGCGCTCCTCGTTTCCTGCCTGAGGTGGAACAGCCGCTCACCCGCCGCTCACCAGCCGCTCACCCGCCGGTGAACTCCGGATAGTGATCCCTCGCCGAGTCCGGACCATTCCAGACTGCGTTCGCCCACTCCAGAGCTTGGCCCGTCAGGCAGGAAACGAGGACACTTACACTCTCCTCCCCCAAGGGAGCAGGTCTGACGGTGGCCAGGTACAGCTCGAGCTGGAGCAGAAATCCCTGGCACCCAGCCGCCGCTCCATCATACTTCCTCGTGAGCGCAAGACGCAGCGCGCCGGAGCCAGACGCAGTGGGAGGAGGATGTGGCTGAGTCGGAGGAGCCGGAGGTGGAGAGAGGAGACCACTCCTCTCCCATCGGTCCATCCTCTCCATCATTTGGTCCATCGCGGATCCAATCCGATGGAGGACTGAGGTGTGATGGACCACGCGTTCCTCCATCGAGGGAAGGGAGTTGGCAGCTGCTCCTGCTGACTCCATAGTGGTGCGGGATTCTGTAAGGCTTGGTTGTTGTGCTGGCGAGGAATCAAATGCAGGAAGCAGCGATACAGGGTAGTGGCTTTAATGAGCACAACGGCTAAAACACAAGCCACCCCAAACAGCGAAATGAGCGCACACAAAACAAAGTGCCCCAAACACAGGGGACAAAACACTGTTGGCGCAAACACACGCACTAAGGCAAAATACAAGATCAGTGTGTCACCAAGCACAGCATATATAGAAACAATCCCGCACAAAGAGCAGGCGGGCCTACTGGCTAATATAGCCCCGCTAATCACCCCAACACAGAACAGGTGCAAACAATAACAGAAAGGGGGGAAAACAAAAGGGAATCAGTGGCAGCTAGTAGGCCAGTGACGACGACCGCCGAGAGCCACCCGAGCAGGAGGGGGAGCCACCTTCGGTGGGAGTCGTGACACTGGGGTTGAGAGAATGCCAAGTGTGCAAAGCTGTCATCAAGGGAAAGGGTGGCTACTTGGAAGAATCTCAAATATAAAATATATTTTGATTTGTTTAACACTTTTTTGCTTACTACATGATTCGATATGTGTTATTTAATTGTTTTGATGTCTTCACTATTATTCTACAATGTAGAAAATAGTAAAAATAAAGAAAAACCCTTGAATGAGTAGGTATGTCCAAACTTTTGACTGGTACTGTAGGTGAGACAACCAAATATCACAGTCAAATATACAGTATGCAAACATTCCATTCCAGCTAAACAATGGATATAGCGTTTTGCAAATATAAGATCTACATTTTAATGCACACTTAAAATATATTAATTTAAACAGTCATATTTTACACACACATGAAGGTACCCATAAGCAGCAATCATTTAAAGTGAAAAAAAACACAAATGTGAAAAATGTGTGGATATAACGTTTTGGAAATAAACTCTTCATATCACAATCAATCACTTTGATTCTATTTTCTTTTCTAACTGTGTGTATGTGGGGATCCATCAGTCATAATGAGGACGGCTGAAACAGTAGCAGGCCAAGGTTTGGTTTCTCAATGTGATATCTGAGATGTGATGCTCGTGTTGTGTGTGTACAGGGTCATGTGTTGCTGGGGTGGTGGGTCTGACCATGCCTCGGTACTGCCTTTTTGGAGACACAGTCAACACTGCCTCTCGTATGGAATCCACAGGGCTGCGTGAGTATCAGAGGTTCTTGGTGTTGATTTACAAAACATTAAGAACACCTTTTTAATATTGAGTTGCATCCTCTTGACACAAACCAGTGCACCTGGCCTGGCACCTACTGCCACACCCCGTTCAAACGCATTTAAATCTTTTGTCTTGCCCATTCACCTTCTGAATGGCACACATACACAATCCATGTCGGTATTGTCTCAAGGCTTAAAAATCATTCTTTAACCTGTCTCCTCCCCTTCATCTACACTGGTTGAAGTGGATTTAACAGGTGACATCAATAAGGGATCATAGCTTTCACCTGGATTCACCTGGTCAGTCTGTCATGGAAAGAACAGTTCTTAATGTTTTGTACACTCAGTGTATTTCTGCTCAGGATGTCTGCATTATGGTATGGTTTGTAGTGACAGTGTTATTTCCGTTCAGCTTATAGAATTCATGTGAACATGAGCACTGTGAAGATCCTGCGCTCCCTCAACGAGGGCTACAAGATAGACGTCAGGGGCATGACAGAGCTGAAGGTATAAACACCTCACAATACATTATCCTCTGTGTTCACCTGTAGGATTTCTTTCAGCTGTTTATAAATAAATCATGAATAATGATGTGTTCTTACAGGGTAAAGGCATTGAAGAGACATACTGGCTGGTTGGGAAAGAAAACTTCACAAAGCCTTTACCGAACCCTCCAGAGATTAAACCAGGGTAAGAACTCACAATACAGTACCTTATGTTGACACCCTGGCGAGAACCACCCTAAGTGAATCTTAACATGTCAACATTTCATTTGGTGAATATTTGTGCATTGATTATACAGCAGTTCTATGTGTTTATGTGTAGTCATTTCACACATTTCTCATCATTTACTACATGAGCAAAATGGAGCCCCAATGAATACTAGGATGTGATTGAGGCTGTTATGGTGGCATTACATGTTTTGCCTACTTTAGGGATGACAATCATGGACTGAACCCAGAGGATATAGCTGCGTACAAGGGGAAAAAAGCAGAGAAAAAAGCTTGATTCTCTGAGTCAAAATCGAGGAGGTAGCTAGCAACTTGCATGCCGTGCTCTGTTGTGTCATGGTGGAAAGCTAGTTGTTGTGTGGGTTCTTCTGTTGCATGTAGTTTGTGGATTTCACAATCTGTGGGATTTTGTTGAGCCCCCTCTACTACCACCCCCGCCCCCTATACTGTCTATCCATAGACTCTTGATCTGATCTCTTCCAGTCTTGATCTGATCTCTTCTCTAATATTCTGATCTTATCACCTTCAATACCGTTAAAGCAGAGCTTGACCATCCCAGAAAAGCTCTATTCATTTTGGATAATCTCTTTCCATTGTGAGTGGTTCACCCTCATTTTCGTCCTTCCTTTCTTCTCACCCTCTCATTTGAGGCAGCACCTCTGAGACAGGTGGCTGGTGACACCTTAATTGGGGAGTACGGGCTCATAGAAATGGCTGGAACGGAATGAATGGAATTCACTCTATTCACTCCATTCCAGACATTATTATGAGCCGTCCTTCCCTCTCCAGCCTCCTGTTCTCTAAGACAATTAACATTCTTAGTCATGCTTCTTCTGCCATGTCCTCTCGTCTCATCTTGTCTCACCAGCTGTCTTGTTTGCTATAATCTGATAGGCCTACTAGACTACTGTTTTAAGTGAAGTATGTTTAAATGTTATTTGATCTTCCATTCTCAGGGACAACTGGCAAGAGATGGTGACAGATGAGATCAAGACGATATTTCGCAAGGCCAACCGGGAGGTGGACAAGCCTAAAATCTGAGCAGACGAGACAGACAGAGGGAAACAAACATGGGGAGAAGAGGACACATCCAAAGAGAGAGGAAGAGAAAGGGATGATGAAGGACTGGAGGACAGAGGACATGGACCGGCCTGCTCACTGCAGCTTACGTGGCCTCCTTTAATAGGATTTCCTGGCTTCTGTCTGTGTGATCTGCTTGTGGCCAGCACAGCAGAAAGAGAGAGCACTAATGAAATGAAGGTTGTTGTATTACTGTCCTGCGACAGGGATAGTGCGTGTCTTCTTAATGAACCATACACTTATGTCTCTGGTCTCCCATTGGCCACTAAGTGGCTTCGTGTCAGTGGAGTGGTTTTGTCTATATGGGATACAGTTTATGTCAAAATTGATTTTTCGTAGCAGGTTAGGAGAATTTACGCAGCAGGTTAGGATAATTAATGTAGCAGCTAAGGAAAATTAAGTTAAGGTTAGGAAAAGGGTTAGGTTTAGGGTTAGCTAAAATCCAAAACATATCAACTTTTGACGTCAATTTGACATAAATTGTATATCCCATGGCCAGTGGAGTTGAGGCCCCAGTGCTCAACAGGATGTACTACTGTATCACTCCACTCCCGTACTGTACTGTAGCTTCTAATCACATGCATAATAGGAGTTATGTTACTTTTTTAATGTTTCATCACTCTTCGAAACATTTTGAAAGGAGCACTTCTCTCCACCTGATGAGAGTTTTGGGGTGAAATAAGACATTTTGTTAGTTATGGCAAAATATGATATTCCATTTTTAAGTTATGGCCGAAAAGCTTTGTAAGGATGTAAGGTTAGCGTTCCAAAGTTGTGAGAGGAAATCGGATATATATCTACTGTATTGTTAATGGACCACAAGTTTGTTGGCATCTAGGTAAATAATTCCCTTTTTTTGTATGAGAAAAAAGAGTGCTATTTGAGGACAATGATACAATGCAAAAACTAAGGACAGACACTGTGGATTTCTATGTTTTACATTGACCTCTAGAAATTCAAAACCTAATTAGTATATGCATGCTGTGTCCCGTTGTTATAGATTGTCTATGTAATGTTTCTGTAAAACGTCTTTCCTTTAAGCAGGACGTTTGGAGCCACGGAGTATACTGATTCTCCATAGACAAGACAAGTAAAGAATTGTCATGTCTGATGTCTATGCCTTCATGGACAAGAGTACCATCTCTTGTTTGGTTGAAGGTATGACTTGTATAAATGAAAATGAATGAGCGTCCATTACAGGCGCTATGAGCTCATACTTTAGGGTTACCTATGCAGCGCAAAACATGAATAGATCATTACCAAATAACATGAGCAATGATATATGCAGATGGATGTTTGATGATACATATTGGTGAGCTTTTATTGTCTTCTATTATTTCATCTATTTCATAGACTATGAGAACAATGAATTAAAATAATATACAGTATGCAACTTTAATTTTCAAGATGCACAGTGTTGAAAAATGTCATTTGTTACTGATTACAGTTACATGACTAAAGTAATCAATAATGCAATCCGTAATCAGTAACGTAAAGATGCATTCATTATGTTATAAGTCTTGGATATTTATGAGACACAAAGACTAATGTAAATATGATATATTTAATTAAATAAATCACTGTTTTATTTACATGTATGTGACACTTATTTCAATGGCTCTTCTAGACAAAAAGAAAGGGAAAGTATTCTCCACATGGTTCCTCTATTCACCAGGAGATGGCGCTGAGATCACCTCTTGCTCTTTCTGTCCCCTCCATTCTCTTTGTCCTTTACTCTACATTGTTTACCAGCATGTGATGATGGAATACAACTTTGTTTCTAACACCCCAGATTCTACAAAATGTCTGTTTTTCATAATTATTTATGATGGTTGATTAACAGTTTCTGAATCAGTTTTGTGTCTGAGGTCTGTCAATTGACAGTAGAGATGTGTCATACATTTTACTTCCTTGTTGAGTAGATCTTTCTCCCTGTTTACCATGTTAACCTTGCACTCCAATCTCACCCAGCTAGGTTTATTAGCTCTATAATGAGAATTTCCTAACTTAGTGATATCTATACAAAACATAAACTCTGACAGTACTAACTACTGTGTTAAAAGTGGGTAAGGTCTGTAAGGTTGGGGAATCCTTTGGAATTGTGACTTTCGCAGGTTTGCAACTTAGGGTCTCCGGGGAAAGAATCTCCACATCCATTCTGTAGACAGAGGAATGTTGGCCATCAGGTCGACTGGAACGAGTATCATTCGCCTCACTGAAGCCAGACAGTTAAGACACGTTCTGCAGAATTGCACACTCACTGCAAAATGTAGTTCATTTCAGAGGCTTGCATCCTGATTATGGCCCCTTATGAGCCCTTTACTATGCTACCTCTAACCCTTTCTTGATCATGATGTAGCAGTATGCTTTGAGGAAACTGACCAGATTCTTACTTGGATAAACTCAATGTTAATCAGACACCAAGTTCATTTTAGGTTTCTTTTTATTGAAAAAAAAAAGAGTTAAAAATGACACAACACTGCATTATGGCAACTTTCCAAGGTTTAGTGGTAAATGCCTACAACAAAGTCACACAGTTTGGTTGGCAAATGGCATAGATAACTCAATCAAATCAAAGACTGCAGAGGAACAGTTTCAGAGGAACAGTTTCAGTGCACCTGGGAGGCAAAAACAACTGAAAGCATGAGAAATGTACTTTGCAGGGTGGAAAGTGGAAAACAGTATGACATGAAATTAGCTTGTGCAACAATCTTTTTCTCTTTAAACATTAAAGATAATGCAACTAACTACACATATCACAAACCCAATAAGAGAGAGAAGCCAAACCTATACTGGTGAAAAGAATGGTGGAAAATTTCTGATTTTATGGAAGGCAAAAATCAGAGAGATCATACTTAATATAAGCATGCTGTTGGGTCGTCTGCTATTCAATGTTCAGGTACTCTAAAAAGGCACTTGTGGTGTTTGGCTTTTTCCTGAAATGTATTGAAATGCAGACTTTGACAATGTTATTGATTATGGCGCATTGCAAAGGCCAAACAGCATTTATTTGAATGTTCCTGTTCCCTGGGAGTGCTTAATGTGTCTGTGATACAATAGTAGGTCTAGATATTCAGTCCACAGATGACCTATTGGAATGTGTTCTTTGGGTAACAGTCATACCATAATACACATACTATTTCCTGGCATGATTAAATCAGTAACAGTATCTCTCAAACTGTCCATTAACTATTACAACTCGTCACGCATCTTGTCTCCTTTGGGTCGCACCATTCTGCCGATGAAGAGGATGGAGTTGGTCTTGTTGTCCTTCACCAGGAAGATGAAGGGATGGTCAGCATAGAACAACTTGGGGTTCCTCAGCTTCTCGCTTCCGAAGATGCTTGTGTCGAAGGGGTTCCCCTCGATGTCCCACTCCATTGAAGAGGCGTGGAACACGTTGGAGAGGTACAGGTCCTTCTTGCCGGAGATGTTGGACAGATCGGCCTTGGTTTTGTCCACAGCGTCGGTCAGACCAAGTTCACCAAGAGTTTTCTGGAGAGAAGAGTACAATAGACGGTGAAATATGGAGAAATGTTTCATATGTAAGTCAAATATGTTATTTTATAGTCAAGCTTGCGAGTTGAGTCATAGTTTATGAGATAAGTCTTTAATGACCCTTAAATCTATTGCAAACAATATAATCGCAATGATGTGATTACCTGGAGGTTGTGGCTAACCTCCATGCTGACTTTGGGCAGAGAGATGGCCACGGCCCTCTCCTCCATCTTTCCCATCCAGGTTTCCAGCTGCTTGCGGGTCAGCAGCTTCTCCAGCCTGTCAAGGGGTTCCAGGTGATAGGGCATGATGAACACCAGGCTGGACTGCTTCTGGCCCAGTGGCATGTCCAGCACAAACAACCTGTTCTCTGTGTCATCATGGAACTTATAGAGACCTGTGGAACACAGTCATGGGATGAGAATAGATGAGTCAAGTTCTCTTGATAATGATGTAGATAATGTCTTATATTAAGGCGTATAGTAAGGTATGTCTCTATTCAAAAGGTTAGTGAAACCTACCGGTGCGATGCATCATGGGAACAGAGACTGTGAATGAACGGGTCACCAGGAAGCCACGGTTGTCTACCATCTTCTCATGGAACTTCTCATCCCAGTGAGCTGGAGAAAGAGGATAATGTTTTCTAAAGATATTCACATCTCACAATCTTACTGTTGAATACTCCCCAATATAAACAGTAATAACAGTAGTCAAAGGTACTAACTACTAGGCTACTGTGTGTTTTTGAATAACTCAACTTACGCTTGAAGAACATAGCGTTGGCGATCGTTGCTCCGTCGGCATTCTGCACATCCTTGGTGATCTCAGGCAGCTTGCCGTCTGTCGACTTGGACGCCCATTCGTTGATGGAGTTCACTGCGCTCCTCTTGTCCCTGAGGTTGATCTTCGAGTGGTCATAGTTGTAGTGCTTCTTGCTGCTCTTCACAAAGTTGTCGGCGAAGGTGACCGAGCTGGGGCCGTAGAGGCGGTTACTGATCTTCCATGTGACGTTACGAGTCTTGGGGTCACTAACCTCAGTCAGAAGCTCTGACAGGCCTGTGTGCAGGTGCTCATCCTTCAGGGCGTCAGCACTGAGGACAGACTTGACCTGGGAGGCGGTGGAAGCCTTGCCCCCGAGAGCCACCATGCCAAGGGAGGAGGCCACCACCACAGGGGATATCAGGATGTTTTCAAGGTCCTTCTCCTTGGCCACCGTGTGGTAGAGGCTGAAGGCCAGGTTGGCGCTCTTGTCAGCCATGGTGGTGGCATGGCTGCTCAGCTTCTTCTTGTCTTCTCCGGAGGCCGCAACGGCCAGGAGGCACAGAACTACAACGTTGGTCACCCACATCCTTTCTGTCTTCTGGTTTTTGAGCAGCTATAGAAGCCTGAAAGCAGACAGAAATACAATAATGTTGGAAATCCTGTGTTGGTATTTGAGACCATTGTTTCAAAGGGTCTATTTTTGTATGGCCTGTATACGCTGAGTATATTGAGGTTGAGGTGCACCCCCCCATTTTGCCCTCAGAAAAGACTCAATATATCGGGGCATGGGCTCTATAAGGCATCGAAAGCGTTTCACAGGGATGCTGGCCCATGTTGACCTCAACGCTTCCCACAGTTGTCTCAAGTTGGCTGGATGTCCTGTTGAGTGTGAAAACCCCAGCAGTGTTGCAGTTCTTGACACAAACTGGTGTGCTTGGCACCTACCATACACATTTCAAAGGCACTTAAATCTTGTCTTGCCCATTCACCCTCTGAATGGCACACATACACAATTCATGTCTATATTGTCTAAAGGCTTAAAAATCCTTCTTTAGCCTGTCTCCTCTTCATAAGAAGTGACATCAATAAGGGATCATAGCTTTCACCTGGATTCATCATGGAAAGAGCAAGTGTTTTTAATGTTTTGTTTACTGAGTGTAATGTGTTATTACAGTGTGGTTTTAGAATGAGGTTTCACATATTCAGCAATTGAATGACATTAGCCACCACGTTGGCTACACAAATGAATAGGTCCCAATTTTAGGCAGCCATGTTTCTAGCCACGTCAGCAGCTGTAGAAATCTTGAGCTATAGCAGCAGCCAAGAGTGCTGGGCTCTGACTGAGGGTGTAATTTGATACCTCTCTGTGCTCTTGTTAACTGTAAAACAAAAAAGCATACATTCACAATTTCTAAAATAAAATGTGATATTAAGAATTTCTCAGAGGTATCATTACAGCACAATTGTGTCAATAGATCGTGTCAACATAAAACCTATGGAGGTACTTTTTAGCTGTTACTAACAGGAGCCCTCTTTAATTTGTCTGAGTTGTTCAAACAAAAGGAACAAATATGTAACCTCGGGATACATGTGGAGGAGTGGCTTCTGATCAATTCTTTGATTTTCCACTACTTGTAAATTGCTTTCCTGCCTTCAAAAACATGGCAGTATATAAGGCTGTGTAGCTTTTTTTCACAGATTCTGAATTTTTCACTTTGTATGTCTTTACATCATTCTTTTGGGATACCTTGAAATGTTTTCATACTGATGTCAAGGTTTTCGTTTTTCATTCTGAAAGAAAAGAGGTGCATGTGGTAATCTCCATAGAGCAGGTGATAAAGCATTAGTAAGACCCATATGGAGTTATTTTATTACATCTACATTTTGATATTCTTTCCATCTTCCCTTGATATAGGGTTCATTGTTGAAAACATTTTGTATTTTCTTGAATAATGATCCGTAGCTAGTTATATAATGCATACACACACGTAAAACTTCTCTCATTGGTCAGTGCATGTCCCAGAAAAACATCCATCCAATCAGAAATGCCACAGTGGAACAGCATCAGTTCCACAGAGAACCAAGTCGGATTTTTTTATAACATCCCACCACTCCCAAAATAATCTATGCAATGTTAGCCAGTAGCTGTTCTGCTTGTTTGTGTGTGCAATTACCCTCAAAAAGGCACAGTGATGCCGAAACATTTGTGTTTTACCCAATAAATAACTGGCATATATATATATATATATATATATATATATATATAGTTAATGCAATGATTTGTAGTTCTCTCTTAATTTATTGAATAATTGTAAACCAAACATCAACATGCATCATCAAGCAACGATATTATCTCAAAGTACAGTTATAACTGCCGTATCTAATACCCTTTACAGATACATTGCATGAAAATCAATGCGGCATCCTATCAGCTACTCCAGTCATCTCACCAAACAGTTGAGATAATAGGAAATATGTCGTTTTACTAAACGTAAAGACTGTGCAAGAGTGCCTGAATCAGAATACATTCCACATTCTACAAAGTTATGTTAAAAGGAGTGCCATTTCAGAACCTAAATGCATGCACTGTACTTTCGATTTAAACCATTAAAACAAAACAACAGCTTTCCCAAAAAAACATGGTCAAAAGAGAGCTTTCTCCCAGTCTCTCCCAATCCTTACCTGACAGAGCTTGGCACGATCTCTCTCAGCCCTCACTCTCTGGGTTCGCTCGTCTGTTGACTGATCCTACAGTTTTTCTCTTGCCTTTATAGACCATGGAAAAGAAACTTCTGGAAGTTGGGAATGGGGTATGCAAATGCAAACCTATGGCTCTCCTCTGGAGCGGAGACTTCAGACCTCCCCTTGGATCCATTTGATGCAGTGCTCTGCATGGTCCTAATGCTGTAGACTGACTCAATCACACACACAGCTTTCATCATATTAACTTTCACACATTTTCTAACTTTCACCAGCACAATAGATATGGGTATGGATGTGGTCATTTTGTTTTTATACAGAAAAGTGCAAGAAAAGTAAAGTACAATAGTGTGGATATGTGCATGTCAGTGATGATATCCCTTTGGCTTCCTCTTGTAGTTGTGAATGGGCACACCGGGCACAATGTTCATATACATGTGTATACCTGTATTGTATTTTCAATAATCCTGTTCAAAATCAATGATTATGGAAGGGAATCCACATGGCATTTATAACAGTAGTTGTAACCGTAGTTACTAGAAGTTTGTAAAAGTAGTTACAGTTTCAGCCTCTCCATCACTCACCCCTCCCCCATACTGCCACGTCTTCCTCAGCTGATTGCAGGCTTGTTTAGGATGGGGGTTGTGGAGCAGGAGCAACAGTGCTGTAAACCAGCTAGAAATCAAGCTCTGTCCTAAACATGTCCTCACCAGTCCGAATACAAGCAACTTAAATCACTTTTTACACCATTTAAACTAAAAGTAAGCTTTAATTGTAATACAATGTGAAATTCTGCCGGTACCATGTAGAACTTCTCTGAAATAGGTATAGTGAAATGTAATTCTGATGCCATCAGTTCAAATCACATCATTTCACTGTGCATGTAGCTAGTTTTTCTCCAGAAACATACATCTGCCAGCTGATGAGAGACTTGCCTTTTGGTGATTGGGGGAGAAGGTTCCCTGAGGCTTCTACAAACTTAACCTCGCTCCCACACCCATGCCGCTGTTCCATGTCCCCACACCTTCCCCCAGGCTCCGATTTTTCATTCTGTAGGAGTCAAATACTCTGAAATTCCTCAGCACCTGCATGAGGCAGGCCAGGCCTAGTTCAAACTAGCCAGGTCCAATCCCCAATGGATCTTATCTAATGCAAAGATGCCCCTATCCTGTTGATTAGCATTACATTTGTTTTTGAGTGAGAACTCTATAAAACTCACTAGGGCCTCATACATGCATATTCCATTTTAATTCAGCAAACCAACATGGACTGAAAGGTGCTCCTGTGAAAGATTTTATTCTACTGAGCCATTTACTCTATATTCATATTCTTATAATTTATTTCTTATTGCTGTTGCATTGTAGAGAAGGAACCTGCGCTAAGCATTTTGTTGGCCAGTGTATACCATGTGTATCCTGTACATACGACTAATACAAATTCAAACTCCTGTGAAAGGGTGGAGGGACTAGTACGCCTGGTGGAGATAGGGACATTTTTTACACATTTATGTCGCTCTTCTGTACACAACACTTATATAGGAAATTAAAAGGCCTTTGGGGTGATACTATTTATTACTAAACCCACAAAGTTAAAAGGTTAAGGACAAGAAACAGAAGTCTGCAGCTGCTACTAAAGAGGTTTCGTAAACATTTAATTTCATTTTTAATCTCAATGTTCTTCAGTGTCATATTTTTTCCCATGCATAACCCAGCTGAACTAATTTTGCTCTCATGCTTGTTTGACGTTAGATACACTAACAGTGTTTTCGGTGCTTGAGTTATGTAAAACAGTATCGCTGTGCAGGATTCTGTACCTTCGTTCAGCTAGATGAGAGACACAAGGGATCTATTCAGTTAAAGGAAGCTTGGGGGGTGCGGCCAAGACTAACGTATGATGTCAGACCTCAGTGATGTTGCCACGGTGCTGAATGATGTACATTTCTGAGGCATTACCTTTAGATCCGCATCTTGTAGATAGGTAGAGAGCAGCATATTTAAAGAATATATCACAATCATGCAATTCACATATCGCGAATAGTCTACCATGAATAACACATCTATGTACTGGTTATCTTTTAGGTGTAACGGCCGTCGTTAAAGGTAGACCAAGGCGCAGCGTGTTGAGTGCTCATATTTGTATTTATTATACTGACACACTATAAACAAAACAAGAAAACGACAGCCAGCAGTTCTGTCAGGTTAACTTGAACTAAACAGAAAATAACCACCCACAAACACAATGAAAAAAAACCCCTACTTAAATATGGTCTCTAATCAGAGGCAATGAGATTCAGCTGTCTCCAATTAGAGACCACCCCCAAACAAATCCAACATAGAAATAGATACCCTAGAATAAACATAGAAATAGAAGAACATAGAACATAACCCCAAAACACACAGAAAAACACCCCCTGCCACGCCCTGACCAAACTACAATAACAAATAACCCCTTTTACTGGTCAGGACGTGACATTAGGAAGCATTTTGATGCCATATCAATAAATGTTGATACTGTGGTTGATAGTATGTGTAATCATTGACCAACAACAATATGTTGGAAAAACAACTATTGCATTTTTCTATCAAGTTTAAGTAACTAAACTTCCATCGCTTAGAATCAATCAAGTTTATTTTTTTCCAACATCCAGCACTTGATCCAAACTCTTGAGCTCAACATATTAAATTTGATTTGTCTTAATTATGATTTGATTAACTTTTGCTCCTCTTCAGGTCTGTGACTGTGCTGAGCTGGCAGAATAGGCCAATAACTGCCTGGGGGTGGGTTCAAAGACTGTATAAAATAGTTCTCTAGGGAAGGGCTCGTAATACTTGTCTATTGGATTAGCATGCCCTCTGGTGGTCTAAAGAGGTTCACATTTTCCATAAACGGCAACAAAGTTTCCTCTTCACAGTGCAAGTGCTAAACTTGAGGGTGACTCAAGTTTTGCTCATTTTTAATTGAGGTCACATTTTAGCAGTTTAAAAGAATTGTAAATATATTGTTGCGGCTTTAATATAACCCCGAGGTTAGCTCTGATTGAACTCCTATTCTCATTATCTGTCTTCTAAATATGGACTTCATATTTGATTAATTATACTCATTAATCTGTTTCTTTTCCCATTTAGATAAGCATTCAAATTAAAGAGGGTGGCAAATTGAACGTGTAAATATTCACAATGGGACTAATCCCATGCAATTCTATACATAGACACTAGATGGCAATCAAAACAAATAAATGCCTTGTCTGATCTGAAGTTTCTTGCACTGAGATTGAGACAACACTTTTGATCCAATTGGAGGAGAAGGTCAGAGTCAAGGAACCTTGGATCTTCTCCTCTAATGCGTTTTGAGAAAGAGGTCAGGAGAGAGTACGCGAGGAATCAAGGAAGTACGATTGAAAAAGAGCCCAGTTCTCCATCACCTGAGCGATCACAAGCCGTTACGTTATAATTTTACCCTCGCTCCACACACCTTCACCTGTACAAAGACCCCAGTCTGTGACCTCCCTCACCCAGCCACCCTCCCTGCTGCTTGGCTTTTTGGAGGAGAGATGTACAGAATCATCAAACCAGCTGGAGTCTCTGACTAATGCCTGCCTAGGGAGAGCAGGGGGTCTGCTACTCTGCTGAAGCTCCCTCACACATCAAATGTCACAGGAAGTAGTCTGAACACCACTCTGCCTCCCGTCCCCTGTGCCGTTGCAAGCTCCCAGCCAGTAAGTGGAGCCCTGTGTGTGTCTGTGTGTGTGTGTATTTGAAATGTAGATGGGGGATCTACTCGCTGTCATGCATCATTTCATGTGAGGAGATTAATTGGATTTAAATTATTTATTTTCCATTACTTCCATCCGAGGGTTGTTCATTCTCTGGCTAATTGAGAATTACAAAGTATAAATGAACCAGATGGATGCATAAAGGATCTACACTACTACAGTACTAACATGATGTTCAATCATTTTGGGCGCCATCCATTAATCACACTTGTAAATGTCTTGACAACAATCACTTTGCAGTTCTCATTTAAGGTTCTCCCTCTGTCAAATTGAATTGATGTCAGAATGATAGCAATGGTAGCATTTTCTGTTTGCTTAGATACATATAAATAGATGTTCCTTTTCTGGCCACAATTCCCCTTCCGCTTGAGATAGGGATGCACTTTAATGCCACAGATTAAACCACAGATTAAACTACTTGATAAACAGAAAGTTATACCAAGTGCCGCAGCGGTCTAAGGCACTGCATCTCAGTGCTAGAGGCGTCACTACAGTCCCTGGTTTGAATCCAGGCTGTATCACATCCGGCCGTGAGTCCCATAGGGCGGCGCACAATTGGCCCAGCGTCGTCTGGGTTTGGCCGGGGTAGGCCGTCATTGTAAATAAGAATTTGTTCTTAACTGACCTGCCAAGTTAAATAAAGGTAAAATAAATAAAATAAAAAAAAATATATATAACTAGTTCTTTAGGTTTTTCCTGATCAGGTCACATGGTAAGGAAAAAATATTCAGGCCTTAACTATGATGGAAAATAAAACACTGTGAACATATAGAAAACATATACTATGAAATGTAGAGAGAATTTTATTCTGCACTTTTTAGGGCATTCTAACGTTGCTATTCTTTGTGTGGGAAATCTGGATGTGTGCAATTTCATGAATCAATTTGGACAGACATGGCATGGTTTGAAACGAACAGCTGAGCCCCAACCAGAACAGAAGCTGCTGTTTATCATAGCTCGGTTCTGTTAACGACAATCAGTTCCATTTGGGTGAGTGAGAATCAATGACAAAAGCTTTTATTAACCTCATTATGCAAATAAAACAACATAATATTGTCCTGAGAGTTGCATCATCTATTTTTTTTCTAAAGGCCTACATTAATGTTTTACATAATGAATGAAGAGAGCTGACAGCTTATTAGCACTTCATATTACCACAATATGAAGAAATACTCATGGCTGTAGTGACAGCAGGAGGGTTCCTGTTTCTCTACTGGCTGGTGATGCCTGTCCACCAACAATCTGACACTCAACAACATGGTGTTCTTTTTGCAGGGATTTATGAAGTAAAATGATAAGTCATTATAAGAGTCTTCGTCAGTAGAGTGTTGGCTAAAGATGAAGATAATTTCATTTTATGATCCTATATTAATTTCAACTCTTTGCGAATAATCAAGTATATATGTGGTGGAATTCTGATATTTTGAATGTCAAAATATTGAGATGGGTTTGCAAATTGAAATACGGCCACCCTGAATGACCTCTGAATGAGTGGGCAAGAATGATCCACTACTGCTTCTCTCACCACTGCCAACAGTACATCACCCTTAAGCTGCCATAGTTTACATTTTGAATAAAAAAAGCTTTCAATCACTGCCACCCAATCCTGCATGATGGGCCTTATCCCGACTTAGGAATTTATGCCTTTCCTACATACACCTTTCCTACACACTTCTCAGTATTTGGTATTCAGACTTATGTTTTTTAGCAGTGTAAGGGAGCCCTGCAGCTCTGGCTACCTTGAACATCCTGAATAAATTTCATTCAACCACTGAAAACTCTCCCACTTACTGGCCAACAGATTTTCTCATGGAGTTTTCATTCAATGTGGTTTTCAGTACATTTATCTTAAGCCATCCCTTTGAATACGGTGTTCCATTAATTATAATTTTGTCTACAGACTCAATAGAATACATCGAGAAAACGAGGTCAGAATATAAGGATCAATGAAAGAAAGCCATCTATGCATATTTGTCTGTTTTAGCACCAACTGGTAGATTTAAAAATACTCTTGTAGATTATTTAGGCACATTTTTTGGTTAGGAATAAAAAATAGTGGTTTGATTCACCCTGAAAATTGTTATATTCAAGCTCAATCCATAAAATATTGGAAGGTGGAAAAAAAGTGTACAACAGGGGTTGAACAATAGTCCTACAAATCCACCCTAATTCTCACTAATCATGGAGCTGTATGACAACAGTCCAATCTTCATGAGCTGTGCGCCAGGCTCCAGGTTTAACCTGCGACGTGTGGTTTGAGTTCCATAATGATCCAAAAGGCTACATGTCCCAGATTATTGCACAACGTTAGCCTAATATGATCCACTAATGCTAGCGACCCGCAGGAACAACTACACAGACATGACAGAGGAAAGAAAGATAATACAAGTGTAACAGTACTCTTCTTGCGTTGTGTACAATCAATCATCGACACGAACTCCGACATGTAACACCAGTCGTGGAGCTTTATTCTGATAGGAACAGCACAAAATTGCAAGTCATGCAATGCAAGGCTCACCATCCAACTCTGCACTCACGCACGCTGGTTTGGTGCTTGTTCACTGGGCAATGTAGTTACCAAAATAATACAATTACAATATAATATCTTTAACAATGTACCTGATAGGAACAGCACAAAATTGCACGTCATACAATGCACGACTCACCATCCAACTCTGCACTCACGCACTGTAGAAAATATACAATCCCCCCCACCAGACACAGAAAGTTGCTAACTAGTATTAGCTGGAATTCTCTACAACAAAATGCACAACAAATATTCACCAAAAACCGCTGCATCTTATGTGTGATGTTCGAATAACATTTACAAACAAATTGATATAAATTGTACATTTAAATCATCACTTGGGAGTATAAAAATCACTTTTGACGTACAGTGCTTTGCAACCAACAACTTACCGCTGGTTTGGTGCTTGTTCACTAGGACGATTCTAACTGAAACATCCTCCCTTGTAAGCAAGCTACGCAAACCAGCCAATAAGATGCCATGTTGAGTAGGTGAAGGAAAGACAAAAATAAAACCAAAAACACATTGGCTTAACAATAAAGTGGCAAGGGGAATCACCAATATAACCCTGTTACACAAGCATTTCGCTAAATCTGCTAAACACGTGTATGTGACAAATAAAATGTGATTTGATTTGATTTAAACAGAATGGAATGGAATGATTCAAAAATGTATGTAGGTATTAGTGACTGTGGCTCCTGATAGTGGCTAATAGTTAACATGATACAAATTGTAAAATAAAACAGAGTAAAGCCTAGGCATATAATCAAAACATTCTAAAGGGCATACATCAACTTGGCAGGTCCCTATAGAAGCCAATAGCTTGGGTCTCCAAATTTCATCCACGCAAATTACGAGGCCACACAATTAAAATTCGGAATTACGGCACAGCTATTAATATTCTATTTCACTGTGCAAAAGGGTCTGCAATACATTTGTTTCCATATGGCTGGTTTCACATTAATCTCCAGGGATCATTAGGAAAAATCATCTAAAACAAATGCTATGTGTATTTATAATCCCCTTCTCCAAACTGATTACTCATTTACCTTGCTCTTATCAATAGCTCTTATCAATTTATAAATTACAGTGCATGGAGAATGGTGTTATTTCTATAAGAAAAAGAAAGTAGATGATTTCCCACTTAGAACCAGCAGCTTCGCTCAACCTTATTTATGATTTATTCAGTGTAAAGGTGGTGGAATTATATGAGGGAATTAAGTCAAGGTCGGAATACAGGTATCTGTAGTGTAGACACCTTTGCCACACCTTCATTTATTCGAGCTTCACCTCAAACGAATAGTGGGTTAATAGAATGCTATTCCCATGCTGAAGTTCAAGGTCAGAATACACATAGTGAGAAAAGAACATAAAAAGGTAATTACTCTCCATTTACACGCACTTGACTTGGGTCGGAATCGGGCCATGGATGTGTTTAACCCTTTTTCTTTATTAAATGGATATTGAGTCAGTGATGATTTTGGCAATGCCCCATCAGAGCCCCCATCAGAGACACTTTATATAATATTTTACTGTATCTATGTTGTGGGTTATAGAGCTATATTTGATTAGTTTAACATTAACATAACCGCATCCATCGTTTTTTTGGACTTTTGAAGCTTCCTACAATGGGAGATGTCGCGTGGCGGAAGAGGGGGGACGCTCTTTCGCTGTAAATACCCGTTCTACAAGAGGCAGGCGATAAAAGCTACAACTCCGCCCACTGGTAGTCATTCAATTGATTTACTCGCCCGGTGTTCATAGACAAGGCATGCTTTAAACTCAGACAGACTGGAATATTTGCTGAGAAAATTATGTTAAACTGATACATACTTCAATGTAGCATAAACCCACGAAGTGGAATTTAACAGAATAACTCTGGGTCGAATGTTTTTACCTTTGTTGTGGCAGGACACATTTCCTTTTGTCCTCGGTAGTATTTAACAACCTTTGGCGGTCACCCACCTCAACACGTTTGACACAGGCAGCAGCCCATTTGTTGAGTGGGGTGAGGGCAGTTGGTCGGAGGACTTCGTAAAATTTACCAACAACTTCACTTGGGAGAAAAAGCCTGAAATAATTGCTAGAGGTAAGTAAGTCTTGTCATATCCAAACGGCGGGTAGCGTTTGAAGTACTAGCCTATTCGAGTATATGAGTAGTTTAAGTAAGGGGTTGCCATGCCATGGTATGAAACACTTATTTGTAAAGTATTTTGTTGTTGAAAATGAACAAAACACGGTGCTTATTTACTTAAAATAACCTACCTATTCGGCCATTCACTCAAATGTCCTTTTTATTTCTGTAATTCAGGAGTTTACATGCAGGGTATACTTATCATTAAATATTAATTCACACCTTGTAATAACCCAATAGTCTACAAAGGACACGCCCGTGTATGGCGAAACATAGCCTATGGGTGGAAAACACTGACTGTATTTAGCTATGGATGTATTATGTATCTTTTTATAGACTACACACCACCGCAGACAACCAGCCTATACAGGCATTTTCATCTACCCATTTTTTACAGTCAAATTTATCTGGCATCAATGGCAGCAACTTTCACTATTATTGAACATGCAGGTTTCACTTCCAGATCTATGGATGTTATGAAGCAGCAATACAATATTGTCAGGTGGTGTCTTTTATCCTAACGGGCGTTAGGGACGGCGCCCCACTTGTGATGGCAAAATCTATATATTATATCATTCATGGATTTTGTTTTAAATGCTTATACAAGTGTGGTAAATGTGTACATTGTTCAAACAAGCTGTTCAGTTACTGGCCCTCAGTGACTGCCAGCAGCAGCAGTTCCACCTCAACGGGCGCATAGGCTGTGCGTGCGAACATTGCTTGGATTGTTATGCCAGCTATTTGCTTTGAGGGAAACTGCTAGCATAAATTATAACTGCACAAAGTAAATGGACCGTCCTGCGTCGCTCAAATGGGCGTTTAGTCAGAACTTCTATGTCGGCTCTAGTCTTCATCAGGTTGTACTGTTGGTGACAGTGCGACATGTTGTGTGGACTAAAACACCATAAAACCGGGTGTATCACAAAGCATGATCAAATTAATTAGGCAGCTACAGTCATTTTGAGAAACATAAATACATTTTTTTATTTAAAGTTTTAGTCTAATCTACCTTTGATAAACAGTTAGCTAGTTGGTAGCTTGCTAGCTCCCATGCAAATTTCAAGTCTTTCAAAACTAATATTTGACTAACTCGGAAATATGAAGTTATTTCAAAATGCTTTGTGACGTGATTAGCCAGCTACCCCCATTTAGATCATGTGTTTTTGTATTTGCATGCTTGTTGCGTTCTACCTGGTGCACTCGTTTGCTGGCTCTCGTTCTAAATCGTGTAATATAATCTGTTCAAAACAGTGGCAGCATATGCAGCAGTGAGCATTAGGTTTTTGACATGCAAAAGTGAAATAGGTGTATTTATGCTGTTGTTCAAATGCACAGATCGCATTATGCATCTTCTCAAATAAACTACCGGGTAGTTCGAAAACTTGGCATAATATTTCTGTCATGATGCTTTGTTGACAGCTCCAACCACATCGCGCCCGGAGTATTCAGCCAATCAGCGGCCACCACTGAGGTATGGAGAATTTCAAAATGCATGCATACTGCAGAGTTCATCAACCACACATCTATGGCTATAAAACTGTCTGTGTGAGCTTTTGAAGGTATGCGATCTATACTGTCAAATTGCTATCAGCGTTGACTGACAGTGAGTCATCATATTTGTTGTGTGAAGCAATGCATTTTATTTTGACGCACACAACTCAGGTGTTTGATGGCAATTTCTCCACTCTTGATGTAGACAGACTAGATGTCTAAAGTTATTGGCGGGTGTCAAAACGTAACATAAAACATCATTTATTATAGATATTGGTGTTTAAATGTGAAATCTTTTGTTTTTAATGCTTAACTCAGCATTATTGCAGCAGTCTGGCTAGGACAGACATACTGTAGGAGATTGGACTAGAACATTCCATGGAATGCACCGGTGTCCTCAACAGTTATTGCTATTATGTGTTCCATACACACACACACACCAGACACACTGATAGGGGTGCCGAAAGCCCACTCCTTGACTGGAGTTTGAGTCACAGTTTGAGTTTCACAGTAATTGATTCTGAAGAAGAGAGTATCAGTCTCACTATCCTTTGTGTATTTATAAATGTCATAATACAAATGTTAAGATGACATGAAATGTTATGATGGACTAATATCTGGAACCTTTTCTCAGACTATAGGTTTTTCTGTATTTCGAGCATGAGCAGTGTTCATTGCACTGGTGCGGTTCTCAACATGTATCTTTATCTAAGAATATCATGCAGCCTATCTTGCTTTCATAATTGCTTTTGGGGGCACAAACTGCTGGAGGAATGTTCATCCCATTAATGGTGCCATCGTTAGTTTTTTTTTATAGCCATTGTGTGTACCTTGAGAAAGACAACAGTCAAGATCTGCTGTTGGTCTTACATCTATAATAAAAGCTTCTATCACTAAGGCAACAACTGCGTGTTTCCCTCAATTTAGCAGGCGAGAGGAAATGGCAGAGTGGTATTATCCTAATTAACATGTGGGAGCAGAAGACGGTGAGAAAGCCTGTTATTACAGCCTGTCCTGTGGGATGTAAGCCCTCCACCACCCACCCTCTCTGCGACCCCCTATCTCTAGTTTAGACACACCCTCTCTCTGATTTTCCCCCCCTCCCCATGTATCCTGGTGTGATGAGTAGGCCTAATGTAAGAACGGAGTCACAGCTTGCCAAACCACACCCCTTTAGCAAATATAAAGGCAACAATTTCAAAGATTTTATGCAGTTACAGTTCATAGAAGGAAATCTGTCAATTTTAAATAAATTCATTAGGCCCTAATATATGGATTTCACATGACTGGGCAGGGGCGCAGCCATAGATGGGCCTGGGTGGGCGTAGGCCCACCCAATTGGGAGCCAGGCCCAGCCAATCGGAATGAGTTTTTCCCCACAAAAGGGCTTTATTACAGACAAATATTCCTCAATTTCAACAGCTGTCCGGGTGGCTGGTCTCAGACGATTGAGCAGGTGAAGAAGCTGGAAGTGGAGGTCCTGGACTGGCGTGGTTACACGTGGTCTGCGGTAGAGGTCGGCCGATTATGATTTTTCAATACCGATTATTGGAGGACCAAAAAAAACGATAGATTTAAACGGCCGATTGAATTACTTTTTTTACATTTAAATTATTTATTTATTTGTAATAATGACAATTACAACAATACTGAATGAACACTTAACTTAATATAATACATATACTATCAATTTAGCCTTAAATAAATAATGAAACATGTTCAATTTGGTTTAAATATTGCAAAAACAAAGTGTTGGAGAAGAAAGTAAACGTGCCATGTAAAAAAGCTAACGTTTAAGTTCCTTGCTCAGAACATGAGAACATATGAAAGCTGGTGGTTCCTTTTAACATGAGTCTTCAATATTCCCAGGTAAGAAGTTTTAGGTTGTTGTTATTATAGGAATTATAGGACTATTTCTCTCTATACGATTTGTATTTCATATACCTTTGACTATTGGATGTTCTTATAGGCACTTTAGTATTGCCAGTGTAACAGTATAGCTTCCGTCCCTCTCCTCGCTCTTACCTGGGCTCGAACCAGGAACACATCGACAACAGCCACCCTCGAAGCAGCGTTACCCATGTAGAGCAAGGGGAACAACCACTCCCAAGTCTCAGAGCGAGTGACGTTTGAAACGCTATTAGCGCGCACCCGCTAACTAGCTAGCCATTTCACATGGGTTACACCAGCCTAATCTTGGGGGTTGATAGGCTTGAAGTCATAAACAGCGCAATGCTTGAAGATTGTGAAGAGCTGCTGGCAAAATGACGAATGTGCTGTTTGAATGAATGCTTACGAGCCTGCTGGTGCCTACCATCACTCAGTCAGACTTATATCAAATCATAGACTTAATTATAACATAACACACAGAAATACGAGCCTTTGGTCATTAATATGGTCAAATCCGGAAACTATCATTTCGAAAACGAAACGTTTATTTCACTGAAATACGGAACCGTTCCATATTTTATCTAACGGGTGGCATCCCTAAGTCTAAATATTCCTGTTACATTGCACAACCTTCAATGTTATGTCATAATTATGTACAATTCTGGCAAATTAATTACGACCTTTGTTAGGAATAAATGGACTTCACACAGTTCGCAATGAGCCAGGCGGCCCAAACTGCTGTATATACCCTGACTGCTTGCACAGAACGCAAGAGAAGTGAGACAAATTCATGTTAGCAGGCAATATTAACTAAATATGCAGGTTTAAAAATATATACTTGTGTATTGATTTTAAAGAAAGGCATTGATGTTTATGGTTAGGTACATTGGTGCAACGACAGTGCTTTTTTCGCAAATGCGCTTATTAAATCATCACCCGTTTGTCGAAGTAGGCTGTGATTCAATGAGAAATTATCAGGCACCGCGTTGATTATATGCAATGCAGGACACGTTAGATAAACTAGTAATATCATCAACCATGTGTAGTTAACTAGTGATTATGTTAAGATTGATAGTTTTTTATAAGATAAGTTTAATGCTAGCTAGCAACTTACCTTGGCTTCTTGCTGCCCTCGCGTAACAGGTAGTCAGCCTGCCATGCAGGCTCCTCGTGGAGTGCAGTGTAAGGCAGGTGGTTAGAGCGTTGGACTAGTAACCGGAAGGTTGCAAAAACTAATCCCCGAATCCCCCCTGAACAAGGCAGTTAACCCCCGTTCCTAGGCCGTCATTGAAAGTAAGAATGTGTTCTTCATCTGACTTCCCTAGTTAAATAAAGGTGTAAAACAAATTGTTATGAAAACTTGAAATCGGTCAACCTCTAGTCTGTGGTTGTGAGGCCAGTTGGACGTACTGCCAAATTCTCAAATTACGTTGGAGATTGCTTATGGAAGAGAAATTAACATTACATTCTCTGGCAACAGCTCTCGTAGACATTTCTGCATTAGGCATGCCAATCAACTTGAGAAATCTGTGGCGTTGTGTGCCAAAACTGCACATTTTAGAGTGGCCCCAGCACAAGGTGCACCTCTAATGATCAAGCTGTTTAATCATCTTCTTGATATGCCACACCTGTCAGGTGGATGGATTATCTTGGTAAAGGAGAAATGCTCACTAACAGGGAAGTAATCACCTTTGTGCATAACATTTGAGAAAAATACACTTTGTGTGTATGGACCATTTCTGGGATCTTTTATTTTGGCTAATGAAACATGGGACCAACACTTTACATGGTTTATATTTTCATTGTGTGTGTGCGCGCGCACTACTGTTCAAAAGTTTGGGGTCACTTAAAAATGTCCTTGTTTTTAAAAGAAAAGCAAAGAATATTGTCCATTAAAATAACATCAAATTGATCAGAAATACAGTGTTAATGTTCTAAATTACAATTGTAGCTGGAAACGGCTGGTTTTTAATGGAATATCTACTTAGGCGTACAGAGGCCCATTATCAGCAACCATCACGCCTTTCCAATGGCACTGTGCTAGCTAATCCAAGTTTGTCATTTTAAAAGGCGACTCTGGGATGCTGGCCTTCTAGGCAGACTTACAAAGAAAAAGCCATATCTCAGATTGTCCAATAAAAGATTAAGATGGGCAAAAGAACAAACACTGGACAGTGGAACTCTGCCTAGAAGGCCAGCATCCCAGAGTTGCCTCTTCACTGTTGATGTTGAGACTGGTGTTTTGCGGGTACTATTTAATGAAGCTGCCAATTGAGGACTTGTGAGGTGTCTGTTTCTCAAACTAGATACTCTAATGTACTTGTCCTCTTGCTCAGTTGTTCACCGGGGCCTCCCACTCCTCTTTCTATTCTGGTTAGAGCCAGTTTGCTGTTCTGTGAAGGGAGTAGTACACAGCGTTGTTCGATATCTTCAGTTTCTTGGCAATTTCTCACATGGAATAGCCTTCATTTCTCAGAAGAAGCATAGACTGATGAGTTTCAGAAGAAGGTTATTTTTCTGGCCTGTAATCGAACCCGCAAATGCTGATGCTCCAGATACTCAACTCGTTTAAAGAAGGCCAGTTTTATTGCTTCATTAATAAGCACAACAGTTTTCATCTGTGCTAACATAATTGCAAAAGGGTTTTCAATTAGCCTTTTAAAATGATAAACTTGGATTAACTAACACAATGTGCCATTGGAACACAGGAGTGGTGGTTGCTCATAATGGGCCTATGTAGGTATTTCATAAAAAATCTGCCGTTTCCAGCTACAGTAGTCATTTACAACATTAACTATCTACACTGTATTTCTGATAAATTGATGTTATTTCAATTGACATGTGCTTTTCTAAGTGACGAAACTTTTGAACGGTAGTGTGAGTATACATGCATGCATACACACAGTACCTTCTGAAAGTATTCAGACCCCTTGACTTTATCCACATTTTGGTACATTTACAGCCTTATTCTAAAATGTAAGGCTTCCTTCATTGCGTGTTTCTTCAAAATAGTCAGAATTAAGCTAAGATCAAATTAATGACAGATTTCTTGAATTTTTGCCGAGGCGATATTAGTCGCACAATTTTACGTCTAACTAAGATGTTTGGTGCAGTATTTCTCAATTAAAACATTTGTAAGAAAACTAGTCGTTTCTAGTTGAATGACGACAAATACTATTTTTGAAGAACCCCCTACTCTTGACCAATCGCCGACGAAGGGGCATACACTTTTTTTTTCATCACTAATTGACATGTTTTCTTAGTCTCCATAGCTTGATGAGAATATTAGCTATACTCAAAGCAAGAGGGACCCAATTATGTCATATTTCTACCCCCAAGGTGAAAGGCAACTCTAGTTTAACAGAATAACAAGGATAATTGTTTTTATTTCACCCTGAAAAGGAGTGTGCTAAAATTCCCACCTTATGGTAAGTCTGAGCCAAGCATGTTCCTTGTCTTTGCAGATGCAAATGTTTATCCTGTAAAACAGGATGAAATGAACCTTCCAATGATTTGAAGAGTCACTAGTGCCCCATCTCTCTCTGCATGGGACCAGTGGAAAGGGGGAGAGTGAGATGGACAAGGACTGCATCACAGACTGGGCTTGTCTGTCTGTCCTTGACTCTGTCTACCTCAACTCTGAGGAGAAAGTCACCTGGCACAGATCAGTCACCTGATAGAGGACATAGCTCTGGGTGATGCCAAAAACAGACAGATGGCTACCGTACAGACCAACCATCTATCGCCCAGGCATACAGATACTGCCTGCATCCTACGTTCAGTACAGTAAAACACGGCTGTACTGTAGAGCACGCAATGAGTTAATGAGAACCGTTAAACACCAACGGCGAATGGCGTTCATTTATTCACACAACAATAGTTCCCCCTGTGTCTGCATGCCACGGAGGCCTTTGTCAGCAGTTTCCTTTCTAGGCCATAGTGTCAGCACCTATGACTAGGCGTGAACACCAGAATTACTTTCTCTGGCCTACCTTGATCTGGGAGGGAGAGTTGAGCCATTGTTTTAATACTGAGCAGGCCGTACCAGCAGGAGACACTGGGAACATTGTGTGAGGCAGACAGGACAAGGTTTGAGGAAGCGCCCCAGGTGGAAGGGGGGGTGTATGCAACTTGAGACCGGCCGGTCAAAGCACTGTTTGTTCAGACGGAGGGCCTGATTCTGTTGCTCCTTCATCTGAGATGCTGCTTCAGCCAACGAAGAGGCAGTAAAAACAAAGATTTTTCTAGGGCTTCTTTTTCATGTGGAAGTATAACCCAGCCACTGAGATTCTACATTCTTTGACAGGGGTTCTCTGCTGGCATAACTAAAGGCCTTTTTTGTTGTAAAAGAGCATGAAGGATTTGTTAGGTAAGAATCCCCAGCTATCTGGAGAAAGGTCAAAACGAGAGGCGAATCACCTGTTGGGAAGAGTTCTTGCTGAACAATAGTCCTACTGCTTCAGTCCTGGAGTGGCTGGGCAAATTGTTGCAATTACACATGATGAATTGCTATATAATTTGTAGTTTTATAAAATGGACCATAGCATAATTTAATGATCTCTCTACATTCCACTATCTATGTCCTGAGTATCCAAAAACAAGTGTAATTTCGGATTCAATTTCAAACCTAAAACTTACATTTTACATTTTACATTTTAGTCATTTAGCAGACGCTCTTATCCAGAGCGACTTACAGTAGTGAATGCATACATTTCATACATTTTTTTTTTTTTCTGTGCTGGCCCCCCGTGGGAATCGAACCCACAACCCTGGTGTTGCAAACACCATGCTCTACCAACTGAGCTACAGGGAAGGCTAACTTCATGGTCCATAACACGTATTCTTTTTTTTAAAGACAATAATGTGGCTGAGTGAGTATTATTAAGTTTCCTTTAGCCATGTAGCCTAATTCTCCTCCGTATCTAAATGAGTTATAAAGACCAACCACAGGGAACATCCCCTCACACAAGCTGCTGCTACTGTAGCAATACGATTTCAAATACTTTCATATCTTCTTGAGACTGCAATTTTTTTAATAAATACAAGCCTTGTTATGAAGCTCAGGTGGAGAGGAGGGATCCCCAGATGGCCTGCACCTGCTGTAAGTTTTGGTATAGTAGGGAAGCAGCCATAGAGGCAGATGCCAGCCTGCCCACAGGCCAGCAGGACAGTGTTTGAACACCCCAGACTGACTTCTGTTCTGCATGGAGATTGCCAGCCAGCAGCGCATGTTACATCATGTCTGGTTGATGGTGAGGAAGGCTGCAGGCAGAAACAGCCTCTAAAATGCCTGAGGGTAACGATCATTAAAGGAAAGGTTCACCCATTTGGAATGTTATTGTTTTTGTGCATCTCTAAGTGATATTCTGTCAATTCCTTGGGTCATTTCATGTTTTCATTATTGGCATTCAAGCAGGCAGGAATCTGTCCGGTATGACGTAGAACCGCGAAAACGTCTATCGTACATGTCAGATTTCAATACAGTCCATTGTCATAATTTGGGAGGATGTCTTCTCTGAAATGGGAAATGTGTAATTTAACGGGTCTAGCACATTTTTCCTATTTGTCTGCCCCTTTAATCCAGGGTGCATTACATGGTGCCGTTGCCAGAGATATTATAGAAAGGACATAGGAATCCAATGAAGGAATGTATAATGCCCCACCCAGCAGACTTGTCGACAATCTCATTCATGTTATCAAGCTGCGTCACGCGGTTGCTAAGCTCATCGTCACGCAATCCCTTCTCAAACTGTATATGTTGAGAAACGTGCCTATTTTCCTCAAGTACAGTCGTGGTCAAAAGTTTTGAATGACACAAATATTAATTTTCACAAAGTCTGCTGCTTCAGTTTGTATGATGGCAATTTGCATATACTCCAGAATGTTATGAAGAGTGATCAGATGAATTGCAATTAATTGCAAAGTCCGTCTTTGCCATCCAAATGAACTGAATCCCAAAAGAACATTTTCCACTGCATTTCAGCCCTGCCACAAATGGACCAGCTGACATCATGTCAGTGATTCTCTCGTTAACACAGGTGTGAGTGTTGACGAGGACAAGGCTGGAGATCACTCTGTCATGCTGATTGAGTTCGAATAACAGACTGGAAGCTTCAAAAGGAGGGTGGTGCTTGGAATCATTGTTCTTCCTCTGTCAACCATGGTTACCTGCAAGGAAACGCGTGCCGTCATCATTGCTTTGCACAAAAAGGGCTTCACAGGCAAGGATATTGCTGCCAGTAAGATTGCACCTAAATCAACCATTTATCGGATCATCAAGAACTTCAAGGAGAGCTGTTCAATTGTTGTGAAGAAGGCTTCAGGGATTGGACTGCTGAGGACTGGAGTAAAGTCATTTTCGCTGATGAATCCCCTTTCCGATTGCTTGTCCGGAGAAGACAAGATGAGCGTCATGCCAACAGTAAAGCATCCTGAGACCATTCATGTGTGGGGTTGCTTCTCAGCCAAGGGAGTGGGCTCACTCACAATTTTGCCTAAGAACACAGCCATGAATGAAGAATGGTACCAACACATCCTCCGAGAGCAACTTCTCCCAACCATCCAGGAACAGTTTGGTGACGAACAATGCCTTTTCCAGCATGATGGAGCACCTTGCCATAAGGCAAAAGTGATAAATAACTAAGTGGCTCGGGGAACAAAACATGGGTATTTTTGGGTCCATGGCCAGGAAACTCCCCAGACGTTAATCCCATTTGAGAACTTGTGGTCAATCCTCAAGAGGCGGGTGGACAAACAAAAACCCACAAATTTTGACAAACTCCAAGCAAGAATGGGCTGCCATCAGTCAGGATGTGGCCCAGAAGTTAATTGACAGCATGCCGGGGGGATTGCAGAGGTCTTGAAAAAGGGTCAACACTGCAATATTGACTCTTTGCATCAACTTAATGTAATTGTCAATAAAAGCCTTTGACACTTATGAAATGCTTGTAATTATACTTTAGTTTTCCATAGTAACATCTGACAAAAATATCTAAAGACACTGAGGCAGCAGACTTTGAAAATTCATATTTTTGTTATTCTCAAAACCTTTGGCCACGACTCTAGGTAGTGTCAGAATTCCAAAGCTATACTACAGATAGCAAGTTAATTATCTCATATCTCTGAAAATATTTGTAATGTTGTACTTCTTGTTGATGAAATTCTCGCTAATGTTGTTTTTTTGTTGTTGTTAGGGGCCAATAGACTCCCAGTCGCCCAGAATGCACCCATGCTATTGCCAATTGCCGTAGCATGGGCAAGGTTTCCCATCACCTCAAAAGTATGTCTGCATTTGTGAATGTTAGACTCCAGTCTGTGAGGCACATCGATCTTGAAGTTGAACATGGTGAGATTGTAAACTCCTAAATTCATAGTGCAGTTTGTTTAGGCGATTTTTACAGGTAACTAGCTACGTTACATGCTGATATTGTCTTTGGTATTAGTGTGTGTGTAGATACGTTTGCTATCTGCTAGCTAGCCAGCCAGCCAGCCCATAGGGAGCATTGCATCGTGGATTTTCTAGTCGACTTGAGCAGCAACCGATTTTCCCCATGTTGCTACCAACCTTATTATAATGCCAAAATTAAACATTTGTTCACCAAAAATATTGTGTTCACATATTAGTGTTATTTAATACAGTAAATTTAAAGGAATGCATGGTTTTGGGTGGATTCTTCCTTTAAGTCCAGCCATTATGGACTGAGCTCTTGGGAATTAAAACTATTCACCTCTACTGTAACAATCACAATACAGTAACTTGAAAGTCATTGGGTGAACGTAAAGGAGTTGGGCTTCCCAACCCTTGCTTAAAGTATGTGTTGCCTCATGGAATGATAGATGTGCTGCACTTTACTCTGCACAGTTAAATTGTGACGTGGGTGACAACTGTACTACTCTGGCCTTGCCTCCACATTGCCACTCTTGGTTAATGGCAACCAACCCCGGCTGTTGTCTTTATCACCCCACTCATCAGCTAATCAAACATTCCACCGTGTTCCCTAGTGCCCTCCTGTTGGTTAGCGCTGCTCTCCTCCACTGTCTCTGTGGTAGCCTTAATCACAGGCTTTCACTTCTCAGGGAGACGAGGTGTCTGCAAACACGTTGTGCCCACATGATAACCCAGAGGCTGCTGGGAGGGACGGACTCACTGAGACTGCATGACTCATTGAAACGCACCACCACCTTACAGGCTGAAAGTGCGCTACTGCTGATTTAATGCCAGTCTGATTTAATTGGCTGTTTGATCAAGGAGAACTAAACTGTGTTTGAAACCAAGAAGTGTGCGATTTTGTAAAATTCTTTGCCTTGTGTATCCATGCAATATCTTCTTTGCATGTTTTTTTTCCCCCCCATCTGATCTCCACTCTAGTGTATTTTAGAATGTATCTTAATATGTGATCCTTGAAAATATGGAAGGTAATTCTGGATTACAGCATATCCACCTTGCCTGCCTGTGTATGCGCGCAGCAATATGAGGACACCTGTTGTAACTGATGGTTTGGTGCCCCAGCAGGTGATGCCTCCCTCTGTCTCCCCAAGGAGAAGACTATATTTACCTAAATCTATTGTCTGATCTGAGCTCCGTCAATCACCTTCTCCTGGGACTCTGACTCCAATTGCACCCTGGATGCAGTATTACCAACCGGCTGACTCGGCTCTTCTCGTCCTGCCTGCGTCAGATCACACCTCTTCTTGGCCCATGAGAGGAGACCGGGCCTGATCCCTTCCTCTGAGATTTATCCTTTTCTCTGATAAAAATTGAGAGGATGATCTCTTTATGGCAGTTTACCCACTTCTACTGTACCTCTCCTGTCCTGGCATGCTTTTGGTGCTCCAGCATGATCCCAATGTTGACCTTTCCTGGCAGACTTCCAGCGCGCCATCATGATCCCAATGAGCTGGGTGACGGCTGTTCCTTTATTTATTCATTGTATTAACATTAAATTAAATGAATGACCCAGTGGCACACCCTCTATCATTCTCAGTAATACCAAAACATTATTAGACTTACCAGTGACCGATTTATCAGAATGAATCTGGTTTAGTCTCAGCCTTGGCTTTCATGCTGTACAGTATGAAGAATTTAGAGCTGGGGAAATTCAGTGCTTGCAAATGTTGAATCTGTTAATGAGGCAAACCGCATTGACTGTAAATCTTAAGAAATTAAGATGCTTCTTCATTGCTTGCTTCAGTGTTATTATTGCCAAGGGAAAAACGTTGCTTCCAGCTATCCTCATGACACTGTTTGCAACGCATTAGATTATACCCTCGCACACAGATGTCAGCAGTTTGGAAAGTTTACCTGTGACTACTCCGTGCAATATTAGGCTTTACTGCAGAGGGACTTTGCTTCAGGTAACTGTGACGTTTCCTGTGCCTTCTGGCAATATGAAGACGATGCCTTTCGGACATTCTCTTTCTGTAATTCCTCACTTGATGTTAGTTGTGGAATGATATTTGAGTGAATGTACCATCTCACAGTCTGTCTCCTGACTCTCATCCTCACCGGATGCCCGCCTATGACAGTGACACTTGAAAACAAATTGTGCATTTATATTCCATTTGTGGAATTCAAATGTATTCACACATGTTAATCTACAGTTGGCCTAATTCCTTTTTTAGCTGTAGCTGAAAAAATATATATTTACATTTTACTTCGAATATCTTTAATTTGCAGGATTTTGCATATCTAATATCTGTCTAGATCATTACGAAATGGAGGTTAACATGCTCTATTTTTGGAGATGTTCTAAGACTTGTTCTAAGACTTGATCATTAGTTTATCTTGAGTAAATACAGTGCTTAAAGTCTCATGTTCACAATTTTAGCAGAGATATCTGGAAACTTGTTGGACAACATTGCACCTTTTCAGTGGTGAACAATATTGAGTAACTGTGTCAAAACTACTGTTCTACTGTAATTACCCACCACCTGTTTGTTTTCACATGCTTATATTGAATATAGTGTGTGTGTGTGTGACTCAATCACTTTTGCCTTCCTCACCAAAAGGTAAACAGATCGACATGTCTATAGTTTCATCAGGTCATCCTTCAGTATCACAAGATAAGATGGGCATATAACGTCAGGCGCCCTTGTTTGACTTTTGAGAACCTGCCGGCTCAAGTCTTCTTAGAAAGGTGTTTCACAAGCACTGCAGTCAGTGGAAAAATCTTCACTTCAGTCAATTCCTGTTTTTTTAAATGATTTTTTTTTACCCACAAAGTTGACCCCTCAGAGCTTTGAAGAGTGTTCCCCGGCTCCTTTGTGCTTGTGTGGATAGGAACTATGGGGAGCAGTGGTGGTGAATAGTTTGCTTTGAGGTAGGGACCTAAACTCTACTTTCCTGATTCTTCTGGGAGTAGCTAGCTAGCCCTGGTCTCACAGTCCCTGGCATAGAGGCAGCTCTCCTGGTGTGTCTCTGGTAACAGCTAGTAGATAGCTTGCTAGATAGATATCCCTCAACGGGCTGACTGGGAGGCTTTATTTCCCTTGACTCCAAGCCTTCCTGTTACAGTTTGAATTGATGCATGATTCATCTTCTGCTGGCATATTGAAGGCAACAGCCTGTTTGCCTGCTTTCAATATGCCAGGCAGCAATCCACAAACTAGTAACTGTATTATGCTTGTCACTCATTCTTTACAGTGCACACAGCTCTTAAAGCACTTATTGCTCTTCCCTGTCTGCAGGGTGTGCACAGTGAGCGAAATTACTTGGTAATAGATATCTAGTGCTGTCTTGCACAACATCTCAGGTAGAATAGACTATGGCTTGTACCTTCACCTAATGGTCATGATTATGAATCAGTAATCATTAAAAATGACTCAAGTGCTTGTTGAAATGTGCAGAATGTACATGTTGACAGATCCTGGAGGACATATTATGCAACTTTTATATGGGCCTCTCCAATAGAGGCCAAAATGTTCTGAGAGACAGATTTTCTTAACAAGCTGGTGTTGAATACTCTGCCACCGGTCTTGTGTGCTTACTGTACAGAAAATCTGTATTCATTCATGTGATTGTGTTTTGAAGGATAAGCTTTGTAATGAGTCAACCACTTCAAGGATGGCAAGCAAAACAAGACTCATCACCTTAATTATTCATATTGAATAAGATGTTCACATTGTGATGAATTTTCCTTACTGTGACCTTTCTCAAAAGGTTCTCAAATTTCTGAGACATTCTCAAAATTTGCTGAAATAGTGAGATTGTATACTCAGAAATTATTCCCACTTGAAACATAAGGTGCAATTAGTATAGTGATCTACAGTGAGTATTTAAAGGCCCAGTTCAGTCAAAACTGTGAATTTCCAGTGTTTTTATATTTTCAGAAGTTGGGATAATATTATGAAAATGATAATAATGCCCCTTTTTAAGTGTAAGAGCCATTTGAAAAGACTGCCTGAAATTTCAGCCTGTTTTAGTGGGGTGGAGATTTGACCTTCAATGGTGACATCACCATGCGGTAAATTGGTTAATAGACCAATAAGGGTTCCAAACCTCTTTGCCAATAATGGCACATTTTCAGTTTTCCCCTCCACACTCTGACAGTCCCAGTGGAATTCTTGCTTGAAAAATGGCTCTTTGCTAAGAAGCTATTTACATTTTACATTTACATTTTAGTCATTTAGCAGACGCTCTTATCCAGAGCGACTTACAGTAGAGAATGCAAACATTTCATACATTTTTTTTCTTTTTTTTTTTTCTTCCCGTACTGGTCTCCCGTGGGAATCAAACCCACAACCCTGGCATTGCAAACACCATGCTCTACCAACTGAGCCACGGTTATTTGTCTGACTAATTCTGGCATCATAATTGAGAAGAATGGGATAAGTGATGCTTTTAATACATTTTTATCTCTGCAGGCTTTTAATTTGAGAGAAACGATGGTGTATTGACCCTGGTCAGTCAATCAATTGCTTTTCCCTCTACCACCCTCAGTGTTTTTATTACTTTTTTTTTTTTTTTACCAGGGAAATTGACTGCAGACACATTCTCATTTACAGCCACAACTTGGGGAATAGTTACAGGGGAGAGGGGAGCTGAATGAGCCAATTGCACCATGGGGATGATTAGGTGACTGTGATGGTATGAGGGTCAGATGAGGAATTTAGCCAGGAGGGGTTAACACCCCTACTCTTACGATAAGTGCAATGGGATCTTTAGTCACCACGGAGAGTCAGGACACCCGTTTAACATCCCATCCGAAAGACAGCACCCTACACAGGGCATTGTCCCCAATCACTGCCCAGGGGCATTTGGGGAGATATATTTTTAGACCAGAGGAAAGGGTGCCTCCTACTGGTCCTCCAACACCACTAGCAGCATCTGGTCTCCCATCCAAGGACCAACCCTGCTTAGCTTCAAAAGCAAGCCGGCAGTGGGATGCAGGGTGGTATGCTGCTGGTTAACCCGTCAACTTCTAGTGAATCTTTGTTTTCATTTCAAAAATGTACTATCTGTGATGTGCCATATACCTTGCTTAAGATTGATGCAAGATTGATGTATATGCCTTGCTTAAGATCTGATATGCATGATCCGTTTTTGCTGCAGACTGTCTGCCCCCCTGATAGCTGAATCATTAACCCATATGTTTAATCTGACAATTATATCTGGTACTATCACCAAGGTTTGGAAGGCGGCCCATGTACTCCCCCTTCACAAAGGTGGTGACCCTTGTGCCCTATTTTAATTATCGGCCTATTTCTAAACTTTCTTGCCTAGCTAAAGTATTAGAATCTTTGTATTTAGCAAGCTTAGCTGAGAATTAATCTTCTAAATGTACATCAATCAGGTTTTAGGCCAGGTCATAGCACTATCTCTGCTGCATTCTTAGTTTTAAATGTGGTTAACAGTTGATAAAAGGCAACATTGTGCTGCACTCTTCATTGACCTGTCAAAGGCTTTTGATACAGTTGATCACTCAATGCTAATTGGTTTAAAAGTGACTTAGCAGTTAGAACTCAATATATATCTACAGATAGCGTTAAATCCGGTTTCCTGGATATTATGAAAGGTCTCCTGCTGGGGTCGATTCTGGGTCCTGTACTTTTTACTGTTTACATTCACAATATTGACTTCTCTGTAAAAAAAAAAAGTTATCTATACATATATGCCGATGATACTGTTGTGTATGCTATGTTCTGTTTGGACTGCGCATGTTCCGAAGTCATGCCACAGCACACTGTTACAGGCACGTGCATTATTTGCATATTCCAGGCTTGTAGGCTATCAAATCAAATTGTCACAAGTGTCGAATACAACAAGTGTAGACTTTACCATGAAATGTTTACTTACGACCCCATTCCCAACAATGCAGTTAAGTATGAAAATGAACAAATTAAAATAGTAAACTAAAAAAATAAAATACTTAATACTTTCCCAATGTACTGTACAAGGAGTACCGATATCTAGTCCGTGTACTGTGGTATGAAGTAGTTGTGGTGGTTGATTGAGATAATATGTACACTACCGTTCAAAAGTTTAGGGTCATTTAGAAATGTCCTTTCTTAAAGAAAAGCTAATTTTTCATGACATAGAACCTGCAAAACCTTTTCTTTTTATAGGCCAGTCTGAGATATGGATTTTTCTTTGCAACTCTGCCCAGAAGGCCAGCATCCCGGAGTCACCTCTTCACTGTTGACGTTGAGACTGCTGTTTTGCTGGTACTATTTAATGAAGTTGCCAGTTGAGGACATGTGAGGCGTCTGTTTCTCAAACTCGACACTCTCTAATGTACTTGTCCTCTTGCACAGTTGTGCACCGGGGCCTCCCACTCTTTCTATTCTGGTTAGACCCCGTTTGCTCTGTTAAGGGCGTAGTACACAGCGTTGTATGAGAGCTTCAGTTTCTTGTCAATTTCTCGCGTGGAATAGCCTTCATTTCTCAGAACAAAAATGGACTGAGTTTCAGAAGAAAGTTCTTTGTTTCTGGCCATTTTGAGCCTGTAATCGAACCCACAAATGCTGATGCTCCAGATACTCAACTAGTCTAAATAAGGCCAGTTTTATTGCTTCTTTAATCAGAACAACAGTTTTCAGATGTGCTAACATAATTGCAAAAGGGTTTTCTAATGATCAATTAGCCTTTTTAAAATGATAAACTTGGATTAGCTAACACAATGTGCCGTTGGAACACAGGAGATGGTTGCTGATAATGGGCCTCTGTACGCCTACGTAGATATTCCAGTAAAATCAGCCGTTTCCAGTAGAGGTCGACCAATTATGATTTTTCAACACCGATACCGATTATTGGAGGATTTTTGTATTTTTATATATATTTTTTTTTTATATATATATTTTTGTAATAATGACAATTACAAGAATACTGAATGAACACTTTTATTTTAACTTGAAATTGATTTTATTGATGTATTAATTTAGTCTCAAATAAATAATGAAACCTGTTTAAATAATGCAACAACAAAGTGTTGGAGAAGAAAGTAAAAGTGCAATATGTGCCATGTAAAAAAGCTAACGTTTAAGTTCCTTGCTCAGAACATGAGAACATATGAAAGCTGATGGTTCCTTTTAACACGAGTCTTCAATATTCCCAGGTAAGAAGTTTTGAGTTATTATAGGACTATTTCTCTATACCATTTGTATTTCATATACCGTTGACTATTGGATGTTCTAATAGGTACTTTAGTATTGCCAGCCTAATCTCGGGAGTTGATAGGCTTGAAGTCATAAACAGCGCAATGCTGCTGGCAAACGCAGTGAAGTGCTGTTTGAATGAATGTTTACGAGCCTGCTGCTGCCTACCACCGCTCAGACTGCTCTATCAAATCATATACTTAATTATAATATTATAACACACAGAAATACGAGCCTTACATGCTGACCAGACCGGACACGTCGCGTGCGTGAACGTCGCAAAATAAATTTAGAAATCCATGTTATTCAATTATTGCACCCACACTGCTCGCGTGCGTCAACGAGCGTCTGCGTTGCCAAGGGCTAAAATAGAAATCCTTTATATTTCTGACGCAGATCACGCTGCAAGTCCTGCCTCTCCCATCTCATTGGTTTATAGAAGCAGGTACCCACGTGGCATCCCCTCATTGGTTATACCCACGTGGGTGATTGAAAGACGAAATGTTTTGCCGTTTGTCGTGGTAATACAATGAAAGTGTAGATGCCAATCACCATATAAATTCAAAGATGAAAAAGCCTGGAAGGAGGAGAGAAGACTAGAAATGATTCGGTTGGCCGTTTTATGTGTGGATTAATTGTCGGAGTAGAGGACCTTGTGCATTTCAGGTAAAATAACAACTCAATGTTTGTTTTATCTTTGATGGTGCTTCTGTACCTCAGTGGGTTGATGTGGAGTGTACAGGCACTCATGAATACTTCCACTATATATACTCCCTAATGTATTCTGGGGTGCCCTTTACGAGGTCTGAAGTGTCTAATACAGGACTGGAAATGGAGAGACCAAATATTTCCGCCCACTGCACATGGAACTCTATCAAACCTGCACAGAGTGAGGCTGGAGCCCACACACCTAAACAGGCAGTCGTTGCGTGCCACTCCGTGCCTCGTGGTGAGCTCTCTGGCTCATGAATATGCATCACAGTTCCTGGCAAGGGATTTAGAGCGAGTAGGACAAGGAGCTGTGTCAGCGTTTTGGAGCCGTGTGGGAGATTGACTGACTCGGAAGTAACTTGTTTCGCATTTGACCAAATGAAAACCAACCATCTGTTAATTAAATGTGTTGATGAATCACAGAAGGCAGACGTTGCACTGAGTGACAGGGTGAGACTGTCATCACTCCACTGATGCATCAACTCTGCCCGAGACTGAGCTGCTTTTAACGTCTGTGATCTGAGCACTATCAGCCTGCTCGTTAAAATGGACTCCTCACTGGGAATTTAATTAACGAAAGCCTCCCCTATTCATCTATGAGCTTGATGGCCATAGCTCAATTCTCCAAGGAGATGGTGGTGGTTTTTAATTGCAATGAGGAGAGATTTATTAAAGCCAATAAAATCCTTTAATGAGGTACAGTAGTCTTATGATAGAATGTCTGCTACTAATAAATGGACCAAAGTCATCTATCAATTGAAAAATGGAATCCATGCTTGGAGCTCAAAGCTCCATCTAAACAATTGACCCTTCGCTAAGACCCGCCCCCCTTGGTTACTGTTGCAACCTCATACAACATTTTCCCGGGAAGCCCAATTCCCCACTCAACCACTTGCGAAATCCCCTTACAATTCTCTCAAACTGTTTCTAATACACAATTAAATTAAACACAGATACCCAAGAGTTTCCCGATTAGGAAGGGGTTATGTTGTGGTGGACTGCATTACAATGTTGAATGGCTCTTAAGTCACTTAAGTCACTGCCACTTTTGGAGCTAACTAGTGTTCTCAAATCATATCCTGATGTCGACAGCAGATGGGAGTTGTATTCATAACATTTCTAACTTAGCTAGCTAACGTACATTTAGAAAAAAAACGAGTTATATTAAGTGGCTAGCTAGCTTTAGCAATGCTTGGTGGTCAATGAGACTGAGCTAGCAAACAATGTAACAATAATTTCGGAATTAGAAAAATATTCAGGTTCTGCACATAACAGGTATAAGGTTCTGCACATCTGCACAGGTTCTGCACATCAGGAATCACAGTAGCAAGTACTCCTGGTGCACTGTACAATTTGTTTAGCCATTTTATCATTTATTTTATAAGAGAACTGTTTTTCCATAGCCCTCATTGGCTTTCCTGCAATTATAAGAAAAAATATTTTATATTTTATAAACGATACAAAACATACACATACAAACGACTACATCATACAAACATCACACCCGCCCAGACCCACTAGCGCTCTTATCACTTTCTGCTACATGGCCTCAAACTGCACCATTTTGTTTCTCTCTGTCAACCATGCACTTAAAAAATATATATATAAAGCATTTGACCATTCCATTGCTAGTCGACAGAGGATTGGTTCATTTCCAGTTTCATGCTATTTAAAACGTGAGATTGTCCGAGATATCGGACTTGACGACAGTTGCTATCCGTTGGAGCGCTGCGATTGGTTGCCCTAAATTCTGGGGCAAGGCTTAGCGAAGGGTCAATTGTCTATAGACTTTGTGTAGTCTTAAACAGCCTTGGGAATCCGACTGACACTGAGCTGTGAAGTTGAACAGCCTCTTGCGTCTTTGAGCTCCAGCTGATTCCAGTGTGTTAGGTCAGCTAAGATGAGAAGCTATGAGAGTCTGAGAGGTGTCTGTGTTCTCCGTAACATTCCAACCCAATAGCTGTGGCCTGGCATCTGGTCGTGCTGAAGGCCTGTGCTACTTGGCCTCAGTCTCCTTCCAATCGGTTTGTTGGTTAAAGGAGTCTCCCTCTCCCCTCTGTCTGCTGGCCTGGGAAAAGTGCTGAAGCATTTCCTACTCTGCAGACTGTGTTTCTCTCTGCCTCTTTGATTGGAGGAAATGAGGCAGCAGAATCTAAGATGAACATTTTGGGGTCTTCCTCGCCCTTCAATCTTATTTTTCAGACATTAGGACAGAGGGTATTCAAGGAAACAAGTGATTTACTGTCCGCAACAAATATTTTGACAACCTTGGGCTTTGGAAAGAAAAAGCTGCTCTTGTTTAGCAGACGGTCACAGACAATGTGTGACTTTGTTGGGGCAGCCCACTCCTAACTGTGTGCTGCCAGGCTTCTTTACTGGCAATCGGTCACTATTGCATAATGCTCAGGAAAACTAACAGTAGTGAGAAGAATGCACTTCATACACATTTCAGTTATGCTTTTACGCAATTGGATCACATTGGATATGATGAACAAGATTGCTCTGCAATTAAATTCGACGCTGCATAGGCTATATTAACTCTGTCAACTCTGATCCAATACAGTATACACACAACCTTAACATGTACCGTATCTGAACACCAGTGGGAAATGTTTAGTTGTGAAGGTGCCATGCAGTGAGGGTTAGTAATTGGCATATTATGTTAATGCGTATGGCCTTAATAAGGAGGGGCTGATATCACTAGTATTGACGCTGTGAGAAACATGACTATAATGCTTCCCTTGCACATCTCTGGTGTTAAAGCTGCTGCCTCAACACCCAGACCCCATGTTGGAGATCAAACTCATCAAATTAAAGGATTTGCTGACACTATTTGAATTAGTTTACACGTGTCAATATGTTTAATGTTGATATTGTAAATATGTGTAATGATCCATCTCTACTCCAGAAACCTGACTGGACTGGAAGCCTAAATACAAATAATTATCACCATCCAAGATATTCACTACAGGCTGCTTATTAACCTTACTACATAATAGGATGACCTAGAATAGATGTGTATATGTTTTACTTATTAACCTTACTACATAATAGGATGACCTAGAATAGATGTGTATATGTTTTACTTATTAACCTTACTACATAATAGGATGACCTAGAATAGATGTGTATATGTTTTTACTTATTAACCTTACTACATAATAGGATGACCTAGAATAGATGTGTATATGTTTGGACTTGAAGTTGGTTAGTTCAGTGTCATCATCCTGTCTATGGAACTAAGACCCTCCCAAGTCCTTTCTTCTCCGTATTACACACAGGATAGTGCCACAGAATAGAAGCCAGAACTACTTAATTATGCAGTACACCCTTTAATACACTATCATTCAAAAGTTTGGGGTCACATAGAAATGTCCTTGTTTTTGAAAGAAAAGCAGTTTATTTATTTTTTTGTCCATTTTTAAAATAACATCAAATTGATCAGAAATACGGTGTTGACATTGTTAATGTTGTAAATGACTATTGTAGCTGGAAACGGCTGATTTTAATGGAATATCTACATAGGCGTACAGAGGCCCATTATCAGCAACCATCACTTCTGTGTTCCAATGGCACATTGTTAGCTAATCCAAGTTTATCATTTTAAAAGGCTAATTGATCATTAGAAAACCCTTTTGCAATTATGTTAGCACAGCTGAAAACTGTTGTTCTGATTAAAGAAGCCATAAAACTGGCCTTCTTTAGACTAGTTGAGTATCTGGAGCATCAGCATTTGTGTGTTCCACGCGAGAAATTGACAAACTGAAGATAACTTACAGCGCTGTGTACTACTCCCTTCACAGAACAGCGCAAACTGGCTCTAACCAGAATAGAGGAGTGGGAGGCCCCGGTGCACAACTGAGCAAGTGGACAAGTACATTAGTGTCTAGTTTGAGAAACATACCTCACAAGTCCTCAACTGGCAGCTTCATGAAATAGTACCTGCAAAACACCAGTCTCGATGTCAACAGTGAAGAGGCGACTCTGGGATTCTGGCCTTCTTTCAAAAACAAGGACATTTCTAAGTGATCCCAAACTTTTGAATGGTAGTGTATATCCAGTCCTCACTAGACCCTTGAAGTACGAGTACCCCAGTTCGTTCAATGCGAAGTGCATATAGTCTCTTAGTTACAGCCCTGAGCCAAAGGATTCTGATGGAAGCAGTGCAGCCTGGGAGGTTGAAGACTTTGGACAGCAGTTTGTTTCCATAGCAGATTTTATAAGCCTGTGGTTTGTGCTCGCGTTATGTAGCAATCCACTGCTCTGATGTGATTTATTTAGACAAAAAAACAGATGATCAAATAGCTGTGCTTCTGCGAGGCAGGGCAGGCAGCAGTGTCTGATCCTCAGCTAAACCCTACAGCACCCTGAAGCTCCTCAACCAGGACTAGTCTAACTCCACCCCAGTGCTCAGCCTGACTGGTCTGGTCATAGAGCTGCACCACAGGGCCAGCTGGGGTGTGACAGAGTGGTCTTGATGAGCCCCCTGCCCTCCTCACGGCAGTTCTACTAATGACAGGAAGCACAACCCCCTCTGATGAGGCAAATAAACAGCTGTCCAAAGCCGCAGAGCTCATGCTGCCCTGATTGCATGCTGATGGCTGTAATTAACGTGTATTTCAAATCCCTCCTGAAACACAGCGCTGCTCACAAAGACGACCCATAGGATAGCTGCAATTTAAAACCGGCGCAGTGGGAGGACTAGCAAGTCAGGCACAGTCTTCAATTGAGAAACATGCTGATAATATTGCATTCTAATCTCCATTTGTAATCATTTTTGTTAATCATGTTTACTTGGAGTTTAAACTCACATCTTGGGTTGTAATCTTGTGTATAGGTCAATTATTTACACTCTTGATAACATATTGGGTTGTTTCACTTTCAGATTGTAATCAGCATGTGTTTTTCAGAGTTAACTTGATCAGCATGCTCCTTCATACCCCAGGAGGACAGTGACACTTATTGAGCCAGCCAGGCCCTGGCTTAATGTTATTGACATTATTATTATTATTATTATTATTATTATTACAGCTGAAATGAGTTGCTGCTGAGCCAGCAGGACCTCTAGTCAGTCTGTGAGTAATTCATCCGGGATTAGTCAGAGTAGACCCAGGCCAAGGCTGGATCCTGCCCTGCCTGCCCAGTGGTCACTATACACACACACATCCAGGCCGACAAAGTCCTGGTGCCCTCTAATCTGCCATAGAACCCAGCCAGGCTGTGACCCTCTGAGAGTAAAGGGATATTCAACAAATTCAATGTCATTGTAGTTTAATGTAATGTTCAATAGACACTCTATGCACCTAGTCCTTTCAATTAGATTGTCATTTAGCTCTGACCTTGTATCGATGGAAGCCACGGGAGGCAGCCACAGTTGTCATTGGAAACAGGGCTTGGCAATGGCAATTCAAATTTGTGGCTTGGCATCAAAGCACTGAAGGTGCTTTTCATTGTACTGTGCAGGGGCGGCCCTGGCATTTCTAAAACACCAGACCATTTCCCCCCCTTGAGGCCTCCATTACCAGCCAGATAATTATCAGTTTGTGCAAATAAAACCAAGTTAGACAGGCCCACTGGACTATAAATGGACCAGCCCAGTGGCATGTGCCCGACATGCCAGATGGCAGTCTGTCCCTTTTATTCTGTGTGTTCTATTTTACTGAAGTACTTCAATTGTAACATGTTTTCTATGCTTTGATGGTAGACTTTTAACTAAAGATAACAACTAAAATATCCATCAAGAAGGCTCTCCTATTCTGGGGGAATTGTTGAATCGAAGTTTAGCAGTGTTCAAATTGTAGGCCGATTTTTCTCCCAGGGGGTAGTGAAATTAATCTGCCATAATTAATTATTGTGAGGTAATAGTTCAATCGATTCTAATTCAACAACCACTTTCTTGTCTTTCTAATTCAGTGCAATATGTTGGTATTAAAGTGCATAGATATGCGTGTGGCATGTTGCTATTCAAATGTCTTCTCTTGCTGACTGTTGCTATTCAAATGTCACCTCAGTGAAATACCCGCAACAATCACCCATACACCTGTCTCATGTCCTAATGGATACAATATTTTCTTGTAGAATGTATTGAAGGCAATACTGATGTTTCTGTTTCCTTGTTCCGCTCCCAGGCAGGCGCCAGTTTGGTCAATGGGATGTTAGTGGTCTGGAGGCGTGCCAGGACTGAAGGAGCATGGTGAAGCACCAACCCCTGCAGGTCTATGAGAGGCAGCTGTGTTTGTCATGTCTCACAGGGATCTATGGGTGCCGCTGGAAACGGTACCAGCGGTCACATGATGACACCACCAAGGTGAGTTCTGCCCAGCAGACCTTATGTTCGTACCTAAATGACCATAATGGACATGGTGTATCTATATGGTAGTTATTTCTGGAAGGTCTGTTATGGCCCAAATGTCTGTTGGTTGAAGGGAGCGAGTGTTATTGAATGGTACCGCACAGTATATTTTTCTGTGCAATTTCACTGCAGGATTACAGTGCCACACTGCATCTTATATCTCACTATTAATTAAAAACACTTACATTTGGTGTGTGTGAACGTGCAGTGCATGTGGGCAGTATTCCTCTCCCATGCCTTCCCTTACCCTACAATAACCCCTTCTTTTAAGATGTATTTATAAAGAGCCATGTAGGCCTATCTCTTACCAGATAACCTTGCAGCCCATCCCTAACAACATGTCCTTGTGCTCTCACTTAAGGTGTCTTTGACCTTGGGACTGTGTTTTCAGCCTGTAAGTGCTGCAGATGGTAGTATTAGATTTTTTTTATCAAGCATTCAGAACCTCCCCCTGGTCACATTCATCACAGACTTTATTTGTCTAAGTGGGTTTTCCGTAATGCTATGCAGCCAAGGTCTGTCTGTCAGTGATTTAGTATCGCAGGATAAGTAATTTAGAGAGAGCATGAGGGCTGGACGACTATAGTCCATCACTTAGCTAGCCTGGGACATGGAGACAGAGCTGAGGGGGCTGAAATGTTTTATATGGCTTATAAATGTGATATAAGGCTTGGAAAGATCCATATGGGGAGAGAGAAAGGGAAAAGGCACCATTCCCTCAGGGGTGTTGCATACAATTCAACACATCATAACATGCATTGCAGTATCATCCTTCAACTCCCATTCACTTCAAAAAAAATATGTCCAAGTACCCTTTTTCTATTCATAGGAACAAGCTCTCATCCAGTGAGCTTTACTTGCAGGCTCTGCTGAATGGTGGATGGATGAGCTATACGTTTACCTTTCATTCCTACCCTATTTGCCCTCAGGAAGGGAATGCTGCAGTTCTTTAAACCTTCTGATAGACGGAACACATTCATATTTGACTGGACCAAGGCCACATGAAAAACCTAATCAGCACAGAGAAACAACAACATTTATATGGATTTTTTTTGTTGTCATCCTTCGATGGGAATAGGATTCTGTGTACGTTTCCTGTCTCTGAGACGGATAGCTATGGTACTGCAAAGTTAGTGTGTGTGCGTGCGTGCGTGCATGCGCGCGCAGCCTTGGCCACCATGGCCATGTGTGGTGGGCGCTTTGACCCGCTGGGGGAGAATTGGACAATCAGCAGCCTGTCTGTGCACAGTACCACAGGATTATATTAGACCTTCCATGGTGCTACTGAGTCTTTGCCAGTCTCCTCCTCTGCCAGAATCTGCATCCTAGCCTCCCACCCCCACTATGCCATGTTTCAGCAGCTTATTTTTCTGGGTCCGCCCACAAGCCTATTATTGAAGTACTGTACATTTGAATGCTGCTAACTAAGCATGAATAAAAACTCAGTTACGGAAATATACCAGTAAAAATTCAGTTAAATTGGATGTCTGTTTTATGCAGCTCCAACAGCCGAGGCCCTAGGGCTTCAGCACCAAATGGTCTCTGCAGAGATGGACTGACGTCCAGGCCAACATCGAATACAATTATGTCCCACAGGGTAGAACCGATGCACAGTCACACACAGCCCTTTCCATTGTCACCATTTTGTTCTCTTTCAAATGAATACAGTGTAAAAGGATGAATTTAAAGGAAACTTAAGGATTTTGAAAATTAGGCCCTTTATCTACTTCCCACAGTCAGATTTTTATGTCTCTGCGTGTGGTTTCAAGGAAGTTGCTAACTAGCGCAATTGCTAGCAGATACCCATAGACTTCCAGTCATTGTGCTAATGCTAATTAGCATTGGCACGTGAAACTACCTCTAACATCCTTCACACTGGACACGGGGCCATAAAAATGCTATCTACAAGTTCATATGACTCTGGGGAAGTAGATCAAGGGCGTCATTGCCAAAATCCCGAAGTATCTCTAACTATGGCTGCTGTGCTGCCATGTATTGGAGGCCTATAGTCATCTTCGATTGGGAGATTTCCTGTTTGTGTGCCAGCACTGCCAGGTCAGATGACGTCATACTGTAGATGCATCTTTAATGACCAAAGTGCCCAATCAGTGTTGGTAATCAAAAAATGGTATCAGTTACATGATGTGATGTTTTGAACCTGACGGGCAGCATCACTGAACCATGACCATGAGAAACCATAGGTCTTACTGTGACATGGACTCCCTTCATAATGCCCAGATTCAGAACAGAACATAATATAAGTGGTTGCTGTCGTCTCTCCTCTCAGAGATGGATAATGAACAGGCCAATTTGCCTGAGCCTCCCTCTCTTTGTGAACCTGGCCTCTGTGTTAGAGCGGTTTGTAGAAAGGCCGCCCACGTCACTGGCACTGCAAGTTGATCTGGCCTCGGTAATAATTGAGAGTTCTTCCATTTAGCCAGTCTTTACCTGGAGCACAATGGGTCTAGAAGTAGGAATGAGCATCATTCTGTGGCATTGGTCTGTCAAATGACTTAAAGGGACATGTGAAATTAAAATTCTGTTTTCAAATCACTCGCTACCATCGCTGTTTTACCTCACAGCTAAAGACTGCACTACACTAGAAAACCAGGTGTTGTAAATTCTAATATGGCAGAGAACATTCAGCCAACATCATGCAGGAAACATTCTCTGAGCAGAATGTAAATTATGAATTTTACTCTCCTGCTAACTCTCTTGTTTTCCATTAACTTTTTAGTTCCCTACAGAATGAAAGGTCAAAAGCTTCAACACCTCTGTATGTCAGAGCTGTAGAAGTTACTGAGACACAAGTTAACAAGCGTTTAGGAGGATGTCTCTCTATTCTTGTACATGTTCATAGACTTTTAGTTAAGCATTTGCATTAATTCCCTATGGTGGTGGTCATGATCAACTGTCTTTGAAAACAAATTGACTGGTAACCTTTGCTAATAGCTCCTTGTCTACCCGTCTCCATAGTTCAATCATCATATCTATGAACCTTTCAGTCAGTCTGCACTTCCAGGAGTGCTGACATTCAAACAAGTCCTCTAATATTGGGCGAGGAGGGGAATAGCCTAATCTTCCTGAATCCTGTCTCTCTCCAAAGGGAAATGTGTTCTGTTGGTTTTAATCCCTCTCCGGCTGTCTGTCTACTCTACCCAGATTCCCTGGGAGTTCGCTAGTTTCACAGCGGCAGGAGGGGACTGTTTACACTATAATTGCTGACTATTTTGAGGGGATTATACCACGTAGACGTGTTATTAAAGTCTGCACAACACTTCCAACAACATAAACAACAGCCAGGCCTGGCTGCCAAGCTAGCTCTGTTTTTTCCTTTATAGATTAGCCTATTAGGTGGTTTTCTGTCGTCATCAACCATATGGCTAATGCCTTGTCATATCCTTTCTGTGTTTAGAGCTAAGCAATGAAAGATTGATATGACACCAATTATACATGGATGGTTCTCGTTAGTTAAGTACTTGTCACCAGCTCTTGGTACTGTTAGTGTAAAGACATTCTATGGGTTTGTGCTTTTTTTAAAGTTGGATACAAACTTCAAGAGAATATTTGAAGCACTGTTTTTCATTTTGTTTACAATTTTACATTTACATCTTAAGTCATTTAGCAGACGCTCTTATCCAGAGCGACTTACAAATTGGTGGATTCACCTTATGATATCCAGTGGAACAACCACTTTACAATAGTGCATCTAAATCTTTTAGGGGGGGGGGGGGGGGGGGGGGGGGGGTTAGAAGGATTACTTTATCCTATCCTAGGTATTCCTTAAAGAGGAATAATCATATAGCTTTCGTTGGTTGGTGGAAGTGTAGGCTACCTTCTAGAAGATGTTATGTCCAAAAGGCTAACAAGAGTGAACATACTTTCAGCAGTAGTGTGTCTCTTACCACATTCAGTGTGATTTATCAGAGGCCGTATTCTCTCCCTTGTGCTAGTGTTCAGTGAGTGAGTTACCAAGGTCTCCAATGTTTTCCTGAACTTTTCAACTCTTCAGTTATGAGCGTCCAAGGACAACACAACATGCTGTTTCAGATCAAGAGCTGACCAAGAACAGGCAAGAGCAAAATCTCTAGGGCATTACTGTATCATATTATTTGTAGCTATGAGGTCAGCAGCTCCACAGAGCTGAAGAGGTCGTTCTGTTCTGTAGCAAGTGAAGCCACTGCCTGTTGGTGCTCCTGACTGTTCTGTCATTACTGGAGAGAGGGTGGAGGACCAGAGGGCTGGAACACTCTAACCCTGGTCTTCTCAGGGTAATGCTGTTGGTCTGATAGGTGGGCCTGGGCTGGGTGGGGAAACACACTAATGATTTTCTACAGCAGCAGGAATTGTGAAGGGATTTGAGCTGCGAGGAGCTGTGGGACATTCAGTGACAATCCCACCAACTGCTGGTCTGGCCCAGGACACTCAGCCAGGACAACAAGGAGACAGGGGGAGAGACTGGGGCAGGCCACTGCATGAGGAAAGGGTGGGTGACGGTGGGGAGGACACATTCCCTCTGTGTTGTGGTCTGTCCCTTTCTCTGTGGCTAGCGCAGTCTCTAGCCCTATCTCACTCTCTCTCTCACTCTCTCTCTCACTCTCTCTCTCACTCTCTCTCTCACTCTCTCTCTCACTCTCTCTCTCACTCTCTCTCTCACTCTCTCACTCTCTCTCTCTCACTCTCTCACTCACTCTCTCACTCACTCACTCACTCACTCACTCACTCACTCACTCACTCACTCACTCACTCACTCACTCACTCACTCACTCACTCACTCACTCACTCACTCACTCACTCACTCAGCTAGCTGTAGCTTATGCTTTCGGTACTAGATTCATTCTCTGATCCTTTGATTGGGTGGACATGTCTGTTTATTCTGCAAGAGCTCTGATAGGTTGGAGGATATCCTCCAACCTTTCATAATGACTGTGCAAGTCTATGGAAGGGGGTGAGCCTTCTAGGTTTTCTACACTACCTACTGCTGTTGAGGGTACTGTAGACCTTCATTGGTGTGTTTTAATAAATTATTTGGTGACGTGTGTTTGTATATTTTGTGTAGTTTTATCTAAAAATAATAACTTTTGGTCCTCCCCCTCCTCCTCTGAGGAGCCTCCACTGTTTCACATGTACGCACATACATAAACTCGATCCACAGAAATACTACTTATACACATCAACAGTCCTCAGACTAAATGGTATCCAATCCTTCAATTCAAATACAAAATCCCAAATTGTGTAGGTTCCATGATGCTTATTGAATGCACTTACGGAACACTTTGAATGACACTTATTTCACATGGCAATGCTGTGCAAGCAAGATGTGAGGAGTAACCCACCCATTACTCATCACATACACGATAGCACATGCCAGAAGGCACACTTGCAAATATCAATGTAAGTCTCCATATAAATGTGTCGAGTGTTCTGTCCTAGAGAACCAATTTCTTCTAGGATTCACACACTCCTCAATTAACTTCTGTACATCAAAACTATGCATCTGTCCAGTCCTGTATTAAAACACACTTCACCACTTAACACTACGGTCCAAAGTGTATTATCATATAATTATCTGGAATGTGCCAAACAAGAGAGATGGAGGGAGACACTGATGTTGAAGTCATAGGCTAGGTTGTAGTAACCTCAGGATGGGTGTAGAGAGATGTTGAAGTCATAGGCTAGGTTGTAGCAATGTTAAACTGGGTGAATGGAATATGTATGACAGTCTTCCAATGTGCTGTAATAGAAATAAGGCCATGCTCATGAAATCATTTTCCTCATCTTAAACGTTCCCGACCACCACTGATGTGGAAGTTCTAGTCTAGCAGCATTCATTATCATTTCCCTGCCTGTGATATTTTTTTGATTGTGTCGTGGGAGGACTCTCTTGCTTGCTGACCTGCAGTGAAGGTGGATTGTGCTGTGTGCCATGCTAGGTGTGGGTGTGCTTGATCAATGTCTTCCATGCAGCCAAATGCTTGGTAGGTCCCTCTATAGTCATAATGACACTATAGTAGCCTGGACTCCTAGCAGGCATTGGGCGCGGGCAGCTTATATAATGACTTTGGTACTGGGAGGTAATGAGAAGAAGTGACCCCACAAGAGAAAAGTCAATTGAATCATAATACACTACACTCCTGACTGCTGGCTGTTTTAGATGGAGCCACTGGAGAGTAGTGGAGAATAAATACCCTGCTAGCCTTGGTGCTAGCAGGTAGGAAGGGAATTGGATTGCATGCGAGCACCTTTTGTGGAGTGGGCACAGCAAGATGGCCTTAAACCTGCAAATATTTTGCTTCACCAAAACTAAAGGCGTTTTTACCTAAACTGATCAGAAGAACGCTTCTGTAGTGTAGAGCTGTTTGAATGGATGACATTTCTGGAATCTCATTTTTTGATTGAGTGACAGTGTTAGATTTTTTTGCAGCAATTCTAGTGTTTACGGTTCCACAGAAGATAATTATCCCCTGATCCTTTTTAGCCCTCTATTTTTAGCCTCTATGTTGGTCAATGAGGCTTAGGCTATGATGTATTCCATCCTAATTCAGCTGCCTGCCTGCCTGCCTAGTGCCCTTCAGCCAAGCAGCACAGCAATTTTCATGGCATTTCCCCAAAAAATATCTCACCGGTAGAAGAAAGTAATTTGCTCTCCCCGCTCCCACTAGGAGAGTACGAGGCTGAATGAGTCGGCTCTGTTGGGCTTAAACCTCTCATTCAATATAAAACCTTTAAATACGTTCACCATTTTCTTTCTGACCCCTCTTGATGTAGATAGATGTTGACCATTTAACCTCTTGATGTAGATAGATGTTGACCATTTAACCTCTTGATGTAGATAGATGTTGACCATTTAACCTCTTGATGTAGATAGATGTTGACCATTTAACCTCTTGATGTAGATAGATGTTGACCATTTGACCTCTTGATGTAGATAGATGTTGACCATTTGACCTCTTGATGTAGATAGATGTTGACCATTTAACCTCTTGATGTAGATAGATGTTGACCATTTAACCTCTTGATGTAGATAGATGTTGACCATTTAACCTCTTGATGTAGATAGATGTTGACCATTTAACCTCTTGATGTAGATAGATGTTGACCATTTAACCTCTTGATGTAGATAGATGTTGACCATTTGACATCTTGATGTAGATAGATGTTGACCATTTAACCTCTTGATGTAGATAGATGTTGACCATTTGACCTCAGTTGGACACAAATGTCTTGTGGGAAATATAACAAAAAGGTTGCATCCCTCATGTCCCCCATTTTTTTTTAAATGGAAATTCATCATACTGTATGATTCAACAGACTACTAGATGTATTACGCTCAGTACACTTTCAGTTGGTTCCTTGTTTTGACGCTGGTTTTTAATGCTATGGTGTCAGCCCTGCCCTGAAGGCGTATGTTCCACCCTAACTAAAGCAAGCCGTGCAGAATGTGATGTCATCATAGGTCAGGCAGGCCGTATCATGCCAGAGTGCTCTGGTTTGATCCACTCCTAAACAGCAGCGGAGAAGAACAATGAGACAGGATTAATGTTCAGTCATATACTGTACACATTGCACATACTGTACATGACACTGGCTTGGCTGAATATTCATTTAAGGAATAAATGTGGCAGCCAGCCTAAATATGCTCCTAACATGTACAAATATTAGCTTTTATTATTTCAGATTTGAATTGCACATTATTGCACATTGTATGCAATATTTGCCACTCACACAACTGGCAACTCGATTTAGCTCCCAAGCAACCAGTTTAAAGTGATCCCAAACGTTTAGTCTCATTGTTGTCCAAACACTACCTACTAATAGACCATCCAATCCCCTCTCTCCCAGGGGTGTCACCTCTGTAATCCACCATGATCTCAGCAGGTGAACAATGTCCCCTCACATGCCCTCAAGGTGTCCCTCTCCCAGGTGTTTCTGGGTAGTCATTAAAAGCCAGGGGGACAGTGCCAGAGCAGTCGGATCAATGAGCAGGGCTGCCATTCAGACCCCAACCTGCCATAGGGTTAACCCTATGGTTACCTTGACGTCTGGCTTTCTCACATTACAGTGAATTATTTTTATTATTTTACCGTTATTTTACCAGGTAAGTTGACTGAGAACACATTCTCATTTACAGCAACAACCTGGGGAATAGTTACAGGGGAGAGGGGGGATGAATTGTAAGCTTTAACCGAATACTAGACTTGGAAGTGTAGCCATGTGAAACTAACCCTATGGTAACCATTCTGGAGTCTGTATTACTATGATTTCTGAAAGGGAGTGATTTTCTTAGTACGGTCACAGAAGGAAGTAGTAAATGTTCTAGGTCAGAAAATAGGAAATGGCCTAATCTTCTTGACTAATGTTCAAACTTAGACATAAAACAGTATCAAGTTTCTGGTTTATTATTATTATTATTATTATTATTATTATTAATATTATTATTAATAATAATAATTGGTCTTAGAATTTAACATGTTGTTTTCACAACTTTAATTCCTTATCTGGAAGAGATTTGATGGCTAAAAAGAATCGCCACATCCAAATCCCACAGGCTTCCTTCCCTCATACTACTATATTCCCAATCCCTGCCCCAAATCAACAACTTTTATGTAATAATCCTCATACCATCTCAAACATGTGCTTTAGTGTCCCCCTAGTTTAACTGCTGTTTAGCCTGTCCACAACTCCACATAAATACATTAGGCTCTCCTCTCCAGTGCCCAGGGAGACGGTCAGAGTGGAGGGCAGAAGGTATACAAAGGGCTCAGCCTGGTATCTGTCACCACCCAGCCATTAGACCTGGCCCTGTCTTACATCCTGTGCCACAGCCAGCCGATGCCCTCCATGGAACAGTCATCTAAGGTGAACGTCCAGACAGCTTTGTTTGTGCTGTCATATCACCTTGATATCTCCTATCACAGCAAGGCTAAATACAGGCTCAACCGGGGCTTATTTTGAATGGTGCTATGTAAGAACATTATTACAGATAGAAATGTAATGTATAGAACTGGAACAACTTGTTATTTTGCAAAACAGACTGTCATGTCAGTTCTATTCATACATTTCTATCTAAGCATTCTCGAGTCCTCCGGGCTCTGAGTAAGCCTGATTTCATTGTGTGCTAATCGGTGGGCTGGTATGCAAATGCAGTGTGAGGCGCAGCCAGTCGTGCTGTCTTTGTAGAGTCCAATTCTCAGTAGGATGAGGGGTTATCACATCAATTAAAGTTTAATTAATTAGAATGAACATTTTGGGCAGTTCTGTTCTTTATTTATGTGGTGGTCTTAACTGTTACAGTTCTGTCTGAGCGAGGAGCGGTATTTTTACTTTTAAATAGATGGGCCAAAAAGGTCTTGACTGTCTGGAGAAGTTTGAAAAGCTAACTTTTTGTGCTTTGTCATCCAAGTCGTGTGCATGTCTGCGTGTGAACATTCTATCTCTTTATTAGAGCTCTTATTACAGCTTGCGGTGGCATTGGAAGGCTAAACACAGCTGACCACTAATCGGCTCATGGCCTCATTGGCTATTAAGTTAATGTGAGTAATTACTTGATAATGAGGACAGTGGGTTGGGAGCTTTGAGTCCCTCTGCTTTTTTACTGAGACAATATGGCCCTATGACAGTTTCTGCATGAATGGTTACTATACTGCCTCTACCGCAACTGATACCAGACATGTGGTTCTCTTTTCAATCACAGTTGTAAAGCGGCATGAATGTTGTCTCGTCTTTGGTAATGCAGGCTTTGTGAATGCCTACACAAAGTGGGAGTGTGAAATTATTTGTGAACAGAACTGACATTACATTCACTATAAACCATGAGCGTTATTGTGTTGACTTGTTCTCCAGACCATTCCTCGTTTGTGGTTTACCACCTTATTCTGATGCAGCTAGCAAATTGTGTTTTCAAATGTTTGTCATGACTCGAGGTTTGAGCCATCAGTCTGTGTGCCAGCCTTGGCTGCATCGTCATCAGTCTCTCTACATCCCGATTATAGTCTATAGGCTCTCACTTTTGCTGGATTAGGGCAGATTGCCCAATGACTACTCTGCCAGACTTTTAGGAGACTGTTGTTGCTTGCATTTCTGTTGTCAGTGTTTATTGTGATGTTGACGTATGGGGGTAATGTTAAGTGGTATGCCATTCTGGTGTGGGCAAAGGACTTTCTAATTAGCCCTTTGCTCACTTGCAATCAAAGAAAGTAATACAATGACTGTACCAATAGTATTCCAATGTTTCAACACAACACTGGCCAAAGTGCTTTGTTAATCTGATGGTATCTGACTAATGATACTGTGGTAAAGGTAATAATGGTTCCTGTGTGTTTGTTTCCCAGTGGGAGTTCCTGTGGTCTCTCATCCTCTTCTTCACCTTCTCTCTGCTCCTGGTCTGGTTCTACTTCTGGTGGGAGGCACACAATGACTACAATGAGTTCAACTGGTGAGTACTGCTGTACAGTGTGTGTATGTGTGCACTCTAGTTATGCAACTCATAGATTCTTGTCTCAGTATATCACCATCATCAGTCCATTCCGTTCAAATAAATTAGTTCCCCACTAAATGCTCCTCTGACCTTCCCTTTGATTCTCTGGCATGTACTTACAGTAGATTGTTTTACTTTTAAATACTGCCATTTATCTTCATATGTTTTTGCTTTAACTGAAAATGCTAACTCTGTAGAGTTGTTCCCCCCCCCCCCCCACTCATCATGGTTGGTCTAATCTGGGTGGGGATGGATTGGCTTTAGGGCGTCTATCACTGCAGATTATAGTGAGCATGATTACATAAAGCCCCACAGTTACCATAAAACCAATCGTGCTTGGAAACAATACAGGTATTAGTTCTGTCATGAGACATTGCACATTCAATTGAAGGATATAATACCACTGAAATTATGAATTAGGTTTATTTAGTCGAGCTCTTGACCAAGTTCTCAAAGCCTTCTACATTTTATGTGCACGCTATGCCCCAGGAGAGAGAGAGAGAGAGAGAGAGAGAGAGAGAGACTCGCACTCTGTCCACCACCTCTGCTTCCATACTCTTTATCTCTCTGCTCCTCTCCTTCTCTATCCTTTAATTGTATCACTCTCTCTACACACTCTAAAGGCGTCGGCATGTTTCAGTCTAGCCTAACCGAACGAGTGTTTGCATATTCCCTTAAGACCTTTACTTGAAAAACAAGAAAAAAAGCTGCAACCGTACTGTTTGTCCATTTTGAGACACCATAGCCAGTACACACTTCCTCAAAATAGTCAGAACTAAAATTAATTTAGTTTTTTGCCAAGGAGATCTTAGTTGGACAATTTTACATCTAACTAAAATGTTTGCAGTATTTTTGAATAAAAAAATTGTAAGAATCCCTACTGTTGACCAATCACTGACGAAGGGGCATAAACATTAGGCTTGCCTCGAAAAAAATGTTGTGTGCCCAAATAGCTGAAAAACCCCTCACCGAAGTCCAAAACGAACAAAAACGTCACAATGTCGTCATAATGTATGCACAAACACTTCTGAACTGTTTTGGCTGGGAAGCATGAGGATGCCTTTATTCCCAATGTCTACCACTCCTATGGCCTAGCCTCAGTTGTCTTTTTCTAGTGTGTGACCTGGCTTTAGTGTAGCTTTGCTGTAGTTGTAGGGGCTGTCCGGCTCTGCCAGCAGAGCACAGATAAGGATTGGGATGTAATTGGCGGTTTTGATGCCCCGTGCTTCCCCCCTGCTGGCTCTGCAGCTGTGTCATCCCAGTCACACCGCTCAGCATGACAGCCAGCCCAGCCGTGTGTGTGCGTGTCCCCGTGTGTGCGTCTGTCTGTGTGTTCCCCCCCGTGTGTGTGTGTGCGCGTGTCTCCCAGTTTGCGTCTCCCCGTGTGTGTCTCACCGTTTGTCTCCCTGTGTGTGTTTCAAATCAAATGTATTTATATAGCCCTTAGATAAGCTGATATCTCAAAGTGCTGTACAGAAACCCAGCCTAAAACCCCAAACAGCAAGCAATGCAGGTGTAGAAGCACGGTGGCTAGGAAAAACTCCCTAGAAAGGCCAAAACCTAGGAAGAAACCTAGAGAGGAACCAGGCTATGAGGGGTGGCCAGTCCTCTTCTGGCTGTGCCGGGTGGAGATTATAACAGAACATGGCCAAGATGTTCATAAATGACCAGCAGGGTCAAATAATATTAATCACAGTAGTTGTCGAGGGTGCAACAGGTCAGCAACTCGGGAGTAAATGTCAGTTGGCTTTTCATAGCCGATCATTGAGAGTATCTCTACCGCTCCTGCTGTCTCTAGAGAGTTGAAAACAGCAGGTCTGGGACAGGTAGCACGTCCGGTGAACAGGTCAGGGTTTGTTACGAACCGGCTCTGAGTAAGCAACAAAAGGGAGACAACGTGGAGACAAGGAGTATCAAAATATATATTTATTAACTAAAGTAACCTAAGAACAATGAACCATGGTGTGTGTGAGTGTTTTGCATGCATGAATGTAATAATGCAAGGTGTTGAAAGGTGCCAAAGCAAACAACCAAAAAGCCACCAAACAACAACCAAAAACAACAAGGTGTCTGCATGGAGAGAGTCTCCCAATGACTGTGGAAGAGGTCTCTTTATCCTGGGACACACCCGAGCCCAGGTGTTTCCCATCTAGCTGACGACCCTCCCAACTCCGCCCACCGGCATCCTAATAAGGAAACAAGAACAAAGAGAGAAAATACGGCAGACAGAATGGGAGGGTCGTCACAGGGTTCCATAGCCGCAGGCAGAACAGTTGAAACTGGAGCAGCAGCACAGCCAGGTGGACTGGGGACAGCAAGGAGTCATCATGTCAGGTAGTCCTGAGGCATGGTCCCAGGGCTCAGGTCCAATGAGAGAGAAAGAGAGAATTAGAGAGAGCATACTTAAATTCACACAGGACACTGGAGAAATACTCCAGATATAACAGACTGACCCCAGCCCCCCGACACACAAACTACTGCAGCATAAATACTGGAGGCTGAGACAGGAGGGGTCAGGAGACACTGTGGCCCCATCCGACGATACCCCCGGACAGGGCCAAACAGGCAGGATATAACCCCACCCACTTTGCCAAAGCACAGCCCCCACACCACTAGAGCGATATCTTCAATCACTAACTTACCATCCTGAGACAAGGCCGAGTATAGCCCACAAAGATCTCCGCCACGGCACAACACAAGGGGGGGGGGGGGGTGCCAACCCAGACAGGAAGACCACGTCAGTTACTCAACCCACTCAAGTGACGCACCCCTCCTAGGGACGGCATGGAAGAGTACCAGTAAGCCAGTGACTCTGCCCCTGTAATAGGGTTAGAGGCAGAGAATCCCAGGGGAGAGAGGGGAATCAGCTAGGCAGAGACAGCAAGGGCGGTTCGTTGCTCCAGTGCCTTTCCGTTCACCTTCACACTCCTGGGCCAGACTACACTCAATCATAGGACCTACTGAAGAGATGAGTCTTCAATAAAGACTTAAAGGTCGAGACCGAGTCTGCGTCTCTCACATGGGTAGGCAGACCATTCCATAAAAATGGAGCTCTATGGGAGAAAGCCCTGCATCCAGCTGTTTGCTTAGAAACTCTAGGGACAATTAGGAGGCCTGCGTCTTGTGACCGTAGCGTACGTGTAGGTATGTACGGCAGGACCAAATCGGAAAGATGGGTAGGAGCAAGCCCATGTAATGCTTTGTAGGTTAGCAGTAAAACCTTGAAATCAGCCCTTGCCTTAACCTCTTACATCTAGACGTTCCGCTAGCGGAACACCTGCTCCAATATCCAATGATAGGCGTGGCGCGAATTACAAATTCCTCAAAAATACAAAAACTTCAATTTTTCAAACATATGACTATTTCACAGCATTTTAAAGACAAGACTCTCCTTTATCTAACCACACTGTCCGATTTCAAAAAGGCTTTACAGCGAAAGCAAAACATTAGATTGTCAGCAGAGTACCAAGCCAGAAATAATCAGACACCCATTTTTCAAGCTAGCATATAATGTCACAAAAACCCAGAAGACAGCTAAATGCAGCACTAACCTTTGATCTTCATCAGATGACACACCTAGGACATTATGTTATACAATACATGCATGTTTTGTTCAATCAAGTTCATATTTATATCAAAAAACATCTTTTTACATTAGCATGTGACGTTCAGAACTAGCATACCCCCCGCAAACTTCCGGGGAATTTGCTAACAATTTACTAAATTACTCACGATAAACGTTCACAAAAAGCATAACAATTATTTTAAGAATTATAGATACAGAACTCCTCTATGCACTCGATATGTCTGATTTTAAAATAGCTTTTTGGTGAAAGCACATTTTGCAATATTCTAAGTACATAGCCCATCCATCACGGGCTAGCTATTTAGACACCCGGCAAGTTTAGCACTCACCAATATCAGATTTACTATTATAAAAGTTTGATTACCTTTTGTTGTCTTCGTCAGAATGCACTCCCAGGACTGCTACTTCAATAACAAATGTTGGTTTGGTCCAAAATAATCCATCGTTATATCCGAATAGCGGCGTTTTGTTCGTGCGTCCCAGACACTATCCGAAATGGTAAATCAGGGTCGCGGCATGGCGCAATTCGTGACAAAATATTTCTAAATATTCCATTACCGTACTTCGAAGCATGTCAACCGCTGTTTAAAATCATTTTTTATGCAATTTATCTCGTAAAAAAGCGATAACATTCCGACCGGGAATCTCCTTTTCGGCAAACAGAGGAAAAATCACAAAGACGGGGGCGGCCAGGGCACGCGCCTAAGCCCACAGTCCCTTGATCGGCCACTTGAGAAAGGCGATAATGTGTTTCATCCTGGGGCTGGGATGACGACATTCAGGTTTTTCCCGGGCTCTGAGCGCCTATGGAAGACGTAGGAAGTGTCACGTTAGAGCAGAGATCCTTTGTAAAAGATAGAGATGGCAAAGAAGTTCAAGAAATGGTCAGACAGGCCACTTCCTGTAAAGGAATCTCTCAGGTTTTGACCGGCCATTTGAGTTCTGTTATACTCACAGACACCATTCAAACAGTTTTAGAAACTTTGGAGTGTTTTCTATCCAAAGCCAATAATTATATGCATATTCTAGTTACTGGGCAGGAGTAGTAACCAGATTAAATCGGGTACTAGCCATAAATACTGCCCCCTAGCCATAACAGGTTAACAGGAAGCCAGTGTAGGGAGGCTAGCACTGGAGTAATATTATCAAATTTTGGGGTTCTTGTCAGAATTCTAGCAGCCGTATTTAGCACTAACTGAAGTTTATTTAGTGCTTTATCCAGGTAGCCGGAAAGTAGAGCATTGCAGTAGTCTAACCTAGAAATAACAAAAGCATGGATTAATTTTTCTGCATAAGTTTTGGACAGAAAATGTCTGATCTTTGCAATGTTACGCAGATGGAAAAAAGCTGTCCTTGAAACAATCTTGATATGTTCGTCAAAAGAGAGATTGGGGTCCAGAGTAACGCCGAGGTCCTTCACAGTTTTATTTGATACGACTGTACAACCATCAAGATTGTCAGATTCAACAGAAGATCTCTTTGTTTCTTGGGACCTAGAACAAGCATCTCTGTTTTGTCCGAGTTTAAAAGTAGAAAGTTTGCAGCCATCCACTTCCTTATGTCTGAAACACAGGCTTCCATCGAGGGCAATTTTGGGGCTTCACCATGTTTCATTGAAATGTACATTTGTGTGTCATCCGCATAGCAGTGAAAGTTAACATTTTGTTTTCGAATGACATCCCCAAGAGGTAAAATATATAGTGAAAACAATAGTGGTCCTAAAATGGAACCTTGAGGAGCACCGAATTTTACAGTTGATTTGTCAGAGGACAAACCATTGAGACAAACTGATATCTTTCCGACAGATAAGATCTAAACCAGGCCAGAACTTGTCCGTGTAGACCAATTTGGGTTTCCAATCTCTCCAAAAGAATGTGGTGATCGAGGGTATCAAAAGCAGCACTAAAGTCTAGGAGCACGAGGACAGATGCTGAGCCTCGGTCTGACGCCATTAAAAGGTCATTTACCACCTTCACAAGTGCAGTCTCAGTGCTATGATGGGATCTAAAACCAGACTGAAGCATTTCGTATACATTATTTGTCTTCAGGAAGGCAGTGAGTTGCTGCGCAACAGCTTTTTCTAAAAAAATTGAGAGGAATGGGAGATGGGCCGATTTTTTTTTTTTTTTAAATATTTAAAAAAATATATTTTCTGGGTCAAGGTTTGGCTTTTTCAAGAGGCTTTATTACTGCCACTTTTAGTGAGTTTGGTACACATCTGGTGGATAGAGAGCTGTTTATTATGTTCAACATAGGAGGGCCAAGCACAGGAAGCAGCTCTTTCAGTAGGAATAGGGTCCAGTATGCAGCTTGAGGGTTTAGAGGCCATGATTATTTTCATCATTATGTCAAGAGATATAGTACTAAAAAACTTGAGTGTCTCCCTTGATCCTAGGTCCTGGCAGAGTTGTGCAGACTCAGGAAAACTGAGCTTTGGAGGAATACGCAGATTTAAAGAGGAGTCCATAATTTGCTTTCTAATGATCATGATCTTTTCCTCAAAGAAGTTCATGAATGTATTACTGCTGAAGTGAAAGCCATCCTCTCTTGGGGAATGCTGCTTTTTAGTTAGCTTTGCGACAGTATCAAAAATAAATGTAGGATTGTTCTTATTTTCCTCAATTGTCTTCGTCAGAATGCACTCCCAGGACTGCTACTTCAATAACAAATGTTGGTTTGGTCCAAAATAATCCATCGTTATATCCGAATAGCGGCGTTTTGTTCGTGCGTTCCAGACACAATCCGAAATGGTAAAGAAGGGTCGCGCGCATGGCGCAATTCGTGACAAAAAAAATCAAAATATTCCATTACCGTACTTCGAAGCATGTCAACCGCTGTTTAAAATCAATTTTTACACCATTTTTCTCGTACAAAAGCGATAATATTCCGACAGGGAATCTCCTTTTCGGCAAACAGAGGAAAAAATCACAAAGGCGGGGGCGGTCGGGTCACGCGCCTAAGCCCAGAGTCCCTTGATCGGCCACTTGAGAAAGGCGATAATGTGTTTCAGCCTGGGGCTGGGATGACGACATTCTGTTTTTTCCGGGCTCTGAGCGCCTATGGACGACGTAGGAAGTGTTACGTTAGAGCAGAGATCCTTAGTAAAAGATAGAGATGGAAAAGAAGTTCAAGAAATGGTCAGACAGGCCACTTCCTGTAAAGGAATCTCTCAGGTTTTGACCTGCCATTTGAGTTCTGTTATACTCACAGACACCATTCAAACAGTTTTAGAAACTTTAGGGTGTTTTCTATCCATATGTAATAAGTATATGCATATTCTAGTTACTGGGTAGGAGTGGTAACCAGATTAAATCGGGTATGTTTTTTATCCAGCCGTGTCAATACTGCCCCCTAGCCCTAACAGGTTAAGCACTAACCATTTACAATCTTCATCAGATGACACTCCTAGGACCCAATGTTACACAAGTATGTTTTGTTCGATAAAGTTCATATTTATATCCAAAAAACCCATTTTACATTGGCGCGTGATGTTCAGAAAATATTTTTCCTCCAAAACTGCCGGTGAATCAGCACAACAATTTACAAAAATACTAATCATGAAAGTTGATAAAATATTAAACTGTTATTCAAAGAATTATAGATAAACATCTCCTGAATGCAACTGCTGTGACAGATTTCAAAAAAGCTTCACGGGGAAAGCACACTTTGCAATAATCTGAGTACGGCGCTCAGAGAAATACATCATACAATACAGATACCCGCCATTTTGGAGTCATCTAAAATCATAAATAGCATTATAAATATTCACTTACTTTTGATTATCTTCATCAGAAGGCACTTCCAGGAATCCCAGGTACACAATAAATGTTGTTTTGTTTGATAAAGTCCATAATTTATGTCCAAATACCTCCTTGTTGTTTGCGTGTTCAGATAGCTACTCCAAATGTAGGAAGCGCAACGAAAAATTCACAATGAAAAGTCAAAAAAGTTCTATTTACATTCATTGAAACATGTCAAACGTTGTATAGCATCAATCTTTAGGGCCTTTTTAACATAAAACTTCAATAATATTCCAACCGGACGATTCCAATGTCTTGAAAAATGTTATGGAACACAGCTACCTCATCACGTGAACTCGCACCAATAAACTCATGTCATTTTCTGAGTCACCAACTTCCCGGCCTTCTTGTTCGCTCTCTGTTCACTGCAAAAGCCTGAAAGGTTTCTAAAGACTGTTGACATCTAGTGGAAGCCTTAGGAAGTGCAAAATCAACCCTAAGTCACTGTGTGTTAGATAGGCAATGACTTGAAAAGACGACATGCATCAGATTTCCCACTGCCTGGTAGGATTTTTCTCAGGTTTTTGCCTGCCATATGAGTTCTGTTATACACAGACATCATTCAAACAGTTTTAGAAACTTCAGTGTTTTCTATCCAAATCGACTAATAATATGCAAATATTTAACTCTGGGCCCGAGTATTAGGCAGTTTACTCTGGGCACGCTTTTCACCCGAAATCAAAAATACTGCCCCCTATACCTTGACAGGTTAATGGGGAGAACTGGTTGAAAGTTTGTCGGCTGAATGAGCGACACCGGTTGAGCATTCCTACAGCATTTCCTTCCAGAAGCCATGAGAAAGTTGTCTGGCTGCGGGGACCGTGCGAGGGGATTTATACTACTATCTGTACTTACTGGTGGCACAGACGCTGTTTCATCCTTTCCTACACTACAATTGCCCTTGCCTAACGATTGTGTCTGAAGCTGGTTTTGCAGCACAGCTATCCTCGCCGTAAGGCGATCGTTCTCCTGTATATTATGAGTACAGCGACTGCAATTAGAAGGCATCATGTTAATGTTACTACTTAGCTTTGGCTGTTGGAGGTCCTGACGAACCATGTCCAGATAAAGCGTCTGGAGTGAAAAAGTTCAATGGGGGAAAAAAAAAATATATATATATAAAAAAAAAGTTGGTTGAGGGGAAAACTAAAAATATAAATATAATTAAAAAGTAAAAACCGTACAGTTGTCAGGTAGCAAAGTAAGGTTGGCAACAAAACGCACAGCAGCACGTAAAGAAGTCTGCAAGTTGTGACCGGAAATTATGTCAACTCTCCCCGTGTGTTTGTGTCTCCCCCCGTGTGTTTGTGTCTCCCCCCGTGTGTTTGTGTCTCCCCCCGTGTGTTTGTGTCTCCCCCCGTGTGTTTGTGTCTCCCCCCGTGTGTTTGTGTCTCCCCCCGTGTGTTTGTGTGTCTCCCCCCGTGTGTTTGTGTGTCCCCCCCCGTGTGTTTGTGTGTCCCCCCCCCCCCCGTGTGTTTGTGTGTCCCCCCCCGTGTGTTTGTGTGTCCCCCCCGTGTGTTTGTGTGTCCCCCCCCGTGTGTTTGTGTGGTCCCCCCCGTGTGTTTGTGTGGTCCCCCCCGTGTGTTTGTGTGGTCCCCCCCGTGTGTTTGTGTGGTCCCCCCCGTGTGTTTGTGTGTCCCCCCCCCGTGTGTTTGTGTGTGTCCCCCCCCCGTGTGTTTGTGTGTGTCCCCCCCCCGTGTGTTTGTGTGTGTCCCCCCCCCCCGTGTGTTTGTGTCACCCCCCCCCCCGTGTGTTTGTGTGTCACCCCCCCCCCGTGTGTTTGTGTGTCTCCCCCCCGTGTGTTTGTGTGTCTCCCCCCCCCCCCGTGTGTTTGCTCTGAGCAGCTTCCTTTGTTGTGTTTATTTGTTTCTGTTTGCTTTGTTTTATGGGGATAATAAAGGCTTACGATCCTGGACAAGGACACTAGAACACATTATGCCTGCTCAGGAGTTCAGCCTTCCGGTTTAAGCATCAGTGTTGGCTGTTAGATCATTTATAGTCAGCCAGTTAATTTTACAAAAAGGGCTAGGAGCTCGAGGTTGCCCCTTAGGTACAGATCTAGGATCCGCTTCCCTTCCCCCGAATCTAAACCTTAGCCACTAGAGGAAACGCAAAACTGACCTTAGATCAGTGTCAACAACTTCTCCTGCTAGACCACTCGGGTTGTTTCTACAATCTATCCCCTATCTCTCATCTCAGAGACCAGAGGAGCACAAGCTGCAGCCTGTCCTGATATCGATGAGACGCTACTATTGTGAAACTGACTTTCATCCATTTTGTTCTGTTTTACAGGTTTTTATATAACCGTTCTGGAGAGTGGATCGACGGGACTGTTCCAATCCTAGCCACTACCGCTGCCGGCTTCACTTATATTGCATTTTTAATGGTGAGTTGTCATCTCATCAAACATTCACTGTGAGATGATATTGATATGGTGTCTAGGCCCTGGTAACAGCCAGGTAACGTTAGTGGTGTAACCTGGCAGGGCAGAAACGTGTTGCCAGGCATGTCTGTGCCAAGTCTACACGTGACAGTTAGGATGGCACAAGCAGCTGTTGACCTTTTTTGAAAACAGTGGCTGTGGATTTCCACGTGATGTGATTTATTTATCTGCGTTTCTATTCTTTTAGATTTTAGCACTTTGCCACATAGCAGTGGGACAACAGCTGAACTTGCACTGGCTGCACAAGGTAATGCTCAAATGTGCGATTTTTGGTGTGTTTGTTTATGTACAGTGCCTTGGGAAAGTACCCTTAACTTTTTCCAAAATGTGTTGTTACAGGCTTATTGTAAAAAGGATTAAAATAATAATAATCCTCAGCAATCTACACACAATACCCCATAATGATGAAATTAAAACTGATAAAAAAAATAAAATAAAAAATATATATATATCTTATTTACATAAGTATTCAGACTGTTTCCTATGAGACTCACAATTGAGCTTAGGGGCATTCTGTTTTCATTCATCATCCTTGAGGTGTTTCTACAACTTGATTGGAGTCCACCTGTGGTAAATTCAATTGATTGGACATGATTTGTCACACACTTGTCTATATAAGGTCCCACAGTTGACCGTGCATGTCAGAGCAAAAAACTAAGCCACGAGGTCGAAGGAATTGTCCGTAGAGCTCAGAGACAGGATTGTTTCGAGGCACAGATCTGGAAGGGTACCGAAACATTTCTGCAGTATTGAAGGTCCACAAGAACACAGTGGCCTCCATCAGTCGTAAAATGGAAGAAGTTTGGAACCACCAAGACTCTACCTAGAGCTGGGCGCCCGGCCAAACTGAGCAATCAGGGGAGAAGGGCCTTGGTCTGGGAGGTGACCAAGAACCCAATGCTCACTCTGACAGAGCGCTAGAGTTCCTCTGTGGAGAGATGGGAGCACCTTCCAGAAGGCCAACCAACTCTGCATCACCCCACAAATCAGGCCTTTATGGCAGAGTGACCAGACGGAAGCCACTCCTCAGTAAAGGCACATGACAGCCCGCTTGTTTTCCAAAAGGCATCTAAAGGACTCTCAGACCATGAAACAAGATTCTCTGATGAAACCAAGATTGAACTTTTTGGCCTAAATGCCAAGCATCACGTCTGGAGGAAACCTGGCACCATCCCTATGGTGAAGCGTGGTGGCAGCATCATGCTGTGTCAATGTTTTTCAGTGGTAGGGACTGGGAGACTAGTCAGGATCAAGACAAAGATGAACGGAGAAAAGTACAGAGATCCTTGATGAAAACCTGCTCCAGAGTGCTCAGGACCTCACCTTCCAACGGGACAACGACCCTAAGCACACAGCCAAGACAACGCAGGAGTGTATTCGGGACAAGTCTCTGAATGTCCTTGAGTGGCCCAGCCAGAACCTGGACTTGAACCTTATCGTACATCTTTGGAGACCTGAAAATAGCTGTGCAGCAATGCTCCCCATCCATCCTGACAGAGCTTGAGAGGATCTGCAGAGAGGAATGTGAGAAAATGTTGTAAATGACAATTGTAATTGGAAACGGCTGATTTTAATGGAATATCTACATAGGCCCATTATCAGCAACCATCACTCCTGTGTTCCAATGGCACGTTGTGTTAGCTAATCCAAGTTTATCATTTTAAAAGGCTAATTGATCATTAGAAAACCCTTTTGCAATTATGTTAGCACAGCTGAAAACTGTTGCTTAAAGAAGCCATAAAACTGGCCTTCTTTAGACTAGTTGAGTATCTAGAGCATCAGCATTTGTGGGTTCGATTACAGGCTCAAAATGGCCAGAAACCAAGAACTTTCTTCTGAAACGCATCAGTCTATTCTTGTTCTGAGAAATGAAGGCTATTCCATGCGAGAAATTGCCAAGAAACTGAAGATCTCGTACAATGCTGTGTACTACTCCGGTCACAGAGCAGAGCAAACTGGGTCTAACCAGAATAGAGGAGTGGGAGGCCCCAGTGCACAACTGAGCAAGAGGACAAGTACATTAGTGTCTAGTTTGAGAAACGAACAGCTCACAAGTCCTCAACTGGCAGCTTCATTAAATAGTACCTGCAAAACATCAGTCTCAACGTCAACAGTGAAGAGGCGACACTAGGCTGCTGGCCTTCTAGACAGAGTTGCAAAGAAAAAGCCATATTTCAGACTGGCCAATAAAAGAAAAGATTAAGATGGGCAAAAGATCAAGGCCAGCATCCTGGAGTCGCCTTTTTTAAAATAATAAACTTGATTTAGTTAACACAACGTGCCATTGGAACACAGGAGTGATGGTTGCTGATAATGTACAACAACAACAAAAAATGCATGAAATGTATGCATTCACTACTGTAAGTCGCTCTGGATAAGAGTGTCTGCTAAATGACTAAAATGTAAAATAATGGGCCTCTGTACGCCTATGTAGATATTTCATAAAAAATCTGCCATTTTCAGCTACAATAGACATTTACAACATTAAGAATGTCTACACTGTATTTCTGATCGATTTGATGTTATTTTAATAGACAAAAACAAGGACATTTCTAAGTGACCCCAAACCTTTAAACGGTAGTGTATGTAAATATGATTTTTCTGTTTTTTTTATAATGTATTAGCAAACATTTTTAAAACTTTTTGCTTTGTCATTATTGGGTATTGTGTGTAAATTGATGAGGGGAAAAAAAAATAACGCTGTAACCTATAAATGTGGAAAAAGTAAAAGGGTCTGAATACTTTCCGAAGGCACTATACATGCTTGAGTGTTTGACTGTAATGTTGCATGTGTCTATGGCGCGTATACTGTGTGTGTGTGTTGTGTGTCTTCAAGTAGCCAACTGAACTCTGCCTGAACCCCACATTTGAGTTCATGTTTTCCTGCGGGTTGTGAAAGCAGTGACATCATGCCCCAGGGTGCTGTTATCTGGCCAAACACACAACAGAGGGTTGGAATGGTTAGCCTGGGGGAGCCGTGTGTGTGTCTGTGTGTGTGCGTGCGATGGTCTGTAACACTCTGTTTGCCCCATAGATAGGCGTGAGTACTGCACTGCTGACCACTGCCATCGGATTCATATCTGTCAATCAAACATGGGGGGAGGAGTGGGCAGTCATCCCTATATCACTCCAGGTCAGTTCAACAACAAACCCGTCCCCATTTAGGGCTGTGCATCAAACTGTATTATACAGGACACTTTGCTGATATGTGGTAATATACTTGATAAATCACATGTTAATTACTATTGAACTACATACAAAGGCAACATTATTTCAATATAGAAATGCATCTAACAGATGTGTTAAGACTGATTCAAGGGGTTAATTTATTTATTTTTGTTGAATTCTTCATGCAATAGCCTACCATTACCACAGAATTATTTTGTTTATGTCGTACCATTTAACAACTGTAAATGACTGTAGCAATGCAACACCTTTAACACTGAATGATGTCAGGCCACAGGTCCCTTCCTACACCTAGGAGCCCTGGTGGCTGTCACCGCTCTGGCCTGGCTGGTGGCTGGGCAGGTCGCCCGCGCCGAGAAAACAAGTAAGACCTGACCCGGACTCTGTTACTGACCATTTTAGTGTTGCGTGCTATACTGAAAGTTCTGTACTTTTTTATGCTAGAACATGAAAAATTGTCCGGTACTAGAATTTGTTACTTTTGGTACTTCTCTCAAATGTGTCTCACACCATCTAAGGATTGAGAGGATCGAGTCTGTCTAGTAATTTGTTTGAATCTTCTCAAAGGGGCAGTAATAAGCTAGCCAGCTGACACCGCGCAAGCCACTATTTAAGAAGCAAGCGAGAGGAGAGAGAAAATGCCGACAGCATGGCTTCTTCAAAAGAAAACATCATACCTCCACGCAGGGGTGAACTATGGGAATACTTAGCTTGCAGAGCAGATGTGGACAAGCCTACTGAAACAACTAAGAATTAGGTGCTACAAAGCAGTACAGTGCAAGGGAGGTTTAGTTCCAAAACAACATAAAAAATAAGTAATTTTACACATGATGTTTGCATTGTAACTTTGTTGTTATTCTACTAAATTTGTATTATCTTTCAGTGACAATGACATGAACATATTGTAGTGATCCTGGTTTATAAGCACGGATATCGACTCTGCCACTCGAGCATGCTTTTGTGGCACAGTAGATGGCTGGCTGGGCTTCGGGCCATAAGTTTGAGGGTTCATTACATTGAGGGTTCATTACATTGGTTTCGTCACATTGGTGTCGGAAGTGATCGGACCTCGAATCCACGACAGTGTGTGTGTTGGCCGGTGAACATCTTCCTGTAAGACGGTGTCCTGTGAGGTCTAGCGCAAGGACACGCTCTTTGAAAGGAGGTTGTTGTGTAGCGACCCTGGTTTATAAGCAAGGATATCCACTGCCAATGGAGGATGCTTTTGTGGCCCAGTCGATGGCGTGCTGGGCTTCGGCCAGAAGGTTGTTCGAGCCATTCATTATAATATACCAATGTTCCCCTGGGACTGCTGCGCAGAATATCTATCAGCTGGAGAGAAGGACAAGATTGAACTTCACTCAACTTTCTAGAGTTTTCCCTGTTAACACTATCAACTTTTCCCTTTACTGTGGCAATTGTGATTGAGTCAACGCAATATTAGTCACTTTCAATTTTGTTGAAAGCAGAACGCATAGGAGTAGGATTCTATTGCATTGACATTCACGACTCAGCCCTTACTCTACCCAGACCGGTGCGGCATAACCAATCAGAGCTGCAGTAGGCCTATATGCAAATACACCATTGCTATATATGGATCTGTGCGATTTACTATGAACTGGACTGTTTACAGCTGTGGTCATGAGTTGATGCGCTTGTTTTGAGATTAACGCAAGAGATTACGTGTGCACATTTTGTTACTGTCCTTTGCTAGTTAGTGAGTTATTAGCCCAGTTATAGATCATTTGTAGTCTACAATAGGAAAGTGATGGCGTTTTACAAGAGCATTAAACTTGTAGATTTTTATACATCTTTGAAAAGCGAGTCAGGTAAAGAGCTTTTTTTTTGTTTTAAAGGGGCAGTGTTGTATTTTGAGACAGGCTTGATAAGGTAAGTAGCCAATAGGCAGAGGGAAGCATAATTTGTGTGACTCTCTCTCTTCTTCTTCTTCTTCTTCTTCTTCTTCTTCTTATTATTATTATTATTATTATTATTATTATTATTATTATTATTATAATAATAAAGCATTTTATTTTGTAAAGTGGTTTCTTGCCTCAAACAACAAACATGTTCAGTCACCTTGTCTGGAGGACAAGTGGATAAACGGGTTAATGTCGAGCCCTGCATGTTTTTTTCCAAAAGTCTCATGGAACGCAGGCCTAATTGAACACCACACATTGGCTGCTACTGTAGGCTGAATGATAGAACAGCTATTTCCATGTAAAAATTGGCATGGGTCCTCAGATCCTCAAAACGTTATACAGCTGCACCATCGCGAGCATCCTGACTGGTTGCATCACCACCTGGTATGGCAACTGCTCGGCCTCAGACCGCAAGGTGCTACAGAGTGTAGTGCGTACGGCCCAGTACATCACTGGGGCCAAGCTTCCTGTTTTTTTTTTACGCAGCTGCTACCTGATGTTTATCATCTATGCATAGTCACTTTACCCCTACCTACCTTGGCTAACCTGTACCCCCGCACATTAATTCAGTACCTGTACCCCCTGTATATAGCCTCGTTATTTTGTTGCTAATTTATTTTTGACTTTAGTTTATTTTGTAAATATTTTTTATTAACTCTTATTTTTCTTAAATGCATTGTTGGTTAAGGGCTTGTAAGTAAGCATTTCACCGTAAAGTCTACTACACCTGTTGTATTCGGCTCATGACAAATAACATTTTATTTGAAATGTTCTGGAATGCATTTTATTCATTGTTTTTGATGGTAGGCCACTCTGGTAGGCCTACATTACGATCAAATAGCCACAGTAGCCTACTTGGCCACTGTTAACTGTAACTTAGCTTCAGTGTTCACAGTAAACGCGTGCTGGAAGTTGCACAGAATTTTCACAACGTTCAAGTTTGCACTCAGCAGACCTGAAATTTGCTCATTGACGAAAATAATTAACACTGGTAACTTGACCACAATATATTTAGACTAATTCATGTTTGTCTGGGCTTGCTAGCAGTAGCCACTAGCCAGCCAGCAGCCTGTTGCACCATGGGAGGTGAAATGCACTCTGGGAATCGTAGTATACTGTGTAAATTCCATTGTGTGTAGACTTTTGCAATATAGAAGCTTCAGAAATTATCTTAAAAGTGTTTTTTTATGTCGTTTTGGAACTAAACTACCGGTATTCATTGAATATATTACATTATTTAGCTGTAATGAATTTTAGGTCTAATGAATGTAATTTGACCCAGTATTATGGCCATAGATTAACAAATTAACCCTCTTGTATGCTCTGAGTGTCTGATATGGTTTGGCATCAGGAACATTTAAGTTATTCTTGTGTTATTTAATATGGTGGTTTATTTTAGCAAGAAATTGAATATAGAATAGAAGATATTCTATTTGTTATTTTAGTTGTTCTACCAGTTATCAACATATATTATTCAATGTTAAAAATGAAGCCCAGCGGTTATTCTGACTTTAGCTAATACGCATCCAAAAAAAATGTTTTGCCATGGTATTGTTTTGGTATTGCGTATTATGATACTAATAAACCTGGTTACCGTGACAACACTAGACCATGTTACTGACTCCCACCTCACTGATCAAAGCTCAGCTACTACAGTCAGACGACTTAACAGCCTCATAGAGCTGTGGGCGTTAAATGATTAATCCCATGTACACAAAGGGCAAGTCCCTGTCAGAGTGGCAGGGATACTAGGAATTCCTCTGGCCTCACGTGACACCACCAGTCCACAGGACATTATTAGGCCCCTGAGGTCTGTTGACACGGCCAGTTAGACATCAAGTACTGGGGTATTTCTGCCTTCCTTTAAATCTGTCAGACTAGTACAAGGGAGGCAGAGTAGTGTTTGAGGTGCTTTGAGATCCCCTAGATTAAATACTGAATTGTGATTGCCGTTGTTTCTGGAGGCAAATAACTTTCATGAATATTCCGTTGTAGTTTATAGACACTCCATTTCCATTTTTTATACTTTATTTGGGTAGAACAGTGGATTTTTGTGAAAGGACACAACGCCTCAGCAGTCTGTTTACTCTCACAGTAACTCTTACAAAGAGTTGCATTATTAATGTGTGCTGTAATATCGCTACAATAAAAATACAAAAATTAAAATGATTCATCCTTAAATGTTACAGGCTAATCTTATTGAAATGCAGTATATGTCTCTTTAACATAATATCTGTTTCAGTGTAGCAGACATTAGCCTGTGGTCCAGCGGTGGCTTACAGAGGTCAATGGTGCCTGGACGTGAGGTTAGCTGTGTAGCTAGCTGGCGGACCTCTGTCTGAATGCCAGAGAGGTTCTGAGGGCAGAGGGTGAAGGCTTTCAGCTTTGTAACAAGAGTTCTTCTGACGCAGTCAGTCTGGCCTAAGCACTGACCTTGAAATGAATCCGACCTCCTGTGTGAGTGATGTACTCTAGCTACATTAATCATCACTTACCTGCAGTACAGCACACAGAGATGGATAATGAGAAAGTGTGGCTAGAGGCTGGCTGGCTTTGACACCATATATACAGTACCAGTCAAAAGTTTGCACACACCTACTCATTCAAGGGTTTTGCTTTATTTTTACTATTTTCTACATTGTAGAATAATAGTGAAGACATCATCATCAACACTATCTCTTCATTCAAAGACTCAATCATGGACACTCTTACTGACAGTTGTGGCTGCTTTGTGTGATGTATTGTTGTCTCTACCTTCTTGCCCTTTGTGCTGTTGTCTGTGCCCAGTAATGTTTGTACCCTGTTTTGTGCTCCTACAATGTTGTTACTGCCATGTTGCTATCATGCTGTGATGTCATATGTTGCTGCCATGCTATGTTGTCTTAGGTCTTTCTTTATGTTGTGTTATCTCTCTTGTCGTGATGTGTGTGTTGTCATATTTTTATTTTTAATCCCTGTCCCCGCAGGAGGCCTTCTGGTAGGCCGTCATTGTAAATAAGAATTTGTTCTTAACTGACCTAGTTAAATAAATAACTCAATACAAATATATTTTAGATTCTTCAAATAGCCACCCTTTGCATTGATGACAGCTTTGCACACTCTTGGAATTCTCTCAACCAGCTTCATGTTTTAGTCACCTGGAATGCATTTCAATTAACAGGTGTGCCTTGTTAAAAGTGAATTTGTGGAATTTCTTTCCTTCTCAATGTATTTAGGCCAATTTCTTCAAGTGCAGTTGCAAAAACCATCAAGCGCTATGATGAAACTGGCTCTCATGGTGGACTGCCACAGGAAAGGAAGACCCAGAGTTACCTCTGCTGCAGAGGATAAGTTCATAAGAGTTAACAGCCTCAGCAATTGCAGCCCAAATAAATGCTTCACAGAGTTCAAGTAACAGACACATCTCAGCATCAACTGTTCAGAGGAGACTGCGTTAATCAGGCCTTCATGGTCGAATTGCTGCAAAGAAACCTACTAAAATACACCAATAAGAAGAGACTTGCTTGGGGCAAGAAACATGAGCAATGGACAATAGACCGATGGAAATCTGACCTTTTGGTCCAAGTCCAAATTTGAGATTTTTGGTTCCAACCACCGTGTCTGTGAGACACAGAGTAGATGAACGGATGTTCTCTGCCTGTGTGGTTCCCAACGTGAAGCATGGAGGAGGTGTGACGGTGTGGGGTGCTTTGCTGGTGACACTGTCAGTGATTCATTTAGAATTGAAGGCACACTTAACCAGCATGGCTACCACAGTATTTTGCAGTGATACGCTATCATATTTCATTTGTACTTAGTGGGAATATAATTTGTTTTTCAACAGGACAATGACCCAACACACCTCCAGGCTGTGTAAGGGCTATTTGACCAAGGAGAGTGATGGAGTGCTGCATCAGATGACCTGGCCTCCACACTCACCCGACCTCAACCCAATTGAGATGGTTTGGGATGAGTTGGACCGCAGAGTGAAGGAAAAGCAGCCAACAAGTGCTCAGCATATGTGGGAACTCCTTCAAGAGCATTCCAGGTGACGCTGGTTGAGAGAATGCCAATAGTGTGCAAAGCTGTCAACAAGGCATCAGGTGGCTACTTTGAAGAATCTCAAATATAAAATATGTTGATTGGTTTATCAATTTTGGTTACTACATGATTCCATATGTGTTATTTCATACTTTTGATGTCTTCACTATTATAAACTCGGCAAAAAAATAAATGTCCCTTTTCAGGACCCCGTCTTTCAAAGATAATTCATAAAAATCCCAAACTTCACAGATCTAAATTGTAAAGGGTTTAAACACTGTTTCCAATGCTTGTACAATGAACCTGCACCTGTGGAATGGTCGTTAAGACACTAACAGCTTACAGACAGTAGGCAATTAAGGTCACAGTTATGAAAACTTTCTACCTTTCTACTGACTCTCAAAAACGCCAAAAAGAAAGATGCCCAGGGTCCCTGCTCATCTGCGTGAATGTGCCTTAGGCATGCTGCAAGGAGGCATGAGGAATGCAGATGTGGCCAGGGCAATAAATTGCAATGTCCGTACTGTGAGACACCTAAGACGGCAGTACAGGGAGACAGCTGATCATCCTCGCAATGGCAGATCACGTGTAACAACACCTGCACAGGATCGGTACATCCGAACATCATACCTGCGGGACAGGTACAGGATGGCAACAACAACTGCCCGAGTTACACCAGGAACGCACAATCCCTCCATCAGTGCTCAGACTGTCCGCAATAGGCTGAGAGAGACTTGTAGGCCTGTTGTAAGGCAGGACATCACCGGAAACAATGTTGCATATGGGCACAAACCACCGTCGCTGGACTAGACAGGACTGGCAAATAGTGCTCTTCACTGACGAGTGGTTTTGTCTCAGCAGGGTTGATGGTCGGATTCACATTTATCATCGAAGGAATGAGCGTTACACCAAGGTCTGTACTCTGGAGCGGGATCAATTTGTAGGTGGCGGGTCCGTCGTGGTCTGGGGCGGTGTGTCACAGCATCATCGGGCTGAGCTTGTTGTCCTTGCAGGCAATCTCAACGCTGTGTGTTACAGGGAAGACATCCTCCTCCCTCATGTGGTACCCTTCCTGCAGACTCATCCTGACATGACCCTCCAGCATGACAATGCCACCAGCCATACTGCTTGTTCTGTGAGTGATTTCCTGCAAGACAGGACTGTCAGTCTTCTGTCATGGCCAGCGAGGAGCCCGGATCTCAATCCCATTGAGCACGTCTGGGACCTGTTGGGCTATGGCCATTCCCCCCCAGAAATGTACGGGAACTTGCAGGTGCCTTGCTGGAAGAGTGGGGTAACATCTCACAGCAAGAGCTGGCAAATCTGGTGCAGTCCAAGAGGAGGAGATGCACTGTAGTACTTAATGCAGCTGGTGGCCAAACCAGATACTGACTGTTACTTTTGATTGTGACCCCCCCCTTTTTTCAGGGACACATTATTCCATTTCTGTTAGTCACATGTCTGTGAAACTTGTTCAGTTTGTTTCAGTTGTTGAATCTGGTTATGTTCATACAAATAATTACACGTTAAGTTTGCTGAAAATAAACGCAGTTGCCAATGAGAGGAATTTTTTTGCTGAGTTTACAATGTAGAAAATAGTAAAGATAAAGAAAAACCTTTGAATGAGTAGGTGTGTCCAAACATTTGACTGGTACTCTCAACCCAAACTGGCCACGTAAAATGTTTAGAAACATTCCGTGAATGGTCTTCTTGCACATAAAGAAGCTATATTCAGGTGTGCTATTTATTTATGTCCTTGACCATCTCCGTACAATAGACAACCGTGACGAGCAAAAAAGTATTTCAGCCATAGCTATTCTGTATACTTGGGTATTCTATTCATTCTATGTTTTATTCGTCACCCTCCCCAGGGTTTCTATTAATTATATATCTATGTTGTGTTCTACCCCCCCCCCCCCTCCCCAGGGTTTCAGGTGGTGGTTCTCCTGCTCTACCTAAGTGTTCTACTGGGCCTCTACATGGCCCCCCTTTCCATCACCTCCCCCTGTATCATGGACCACGCCAACCTCACACCACGCCCTGACGTCATTGGCCACCAGGGCGCACCCATGGTGAGTCAGCTGAACCAGCTGCCCAATCCGAGGGCATGTAATAGGAGGCACCTCATACGTTTTGCTTCTAGATTATACAATAACAGACCCACAGAGATGTAACCTTCATGGAGGGCACAAGAGAAATCATTCTGTCCAACAGTTTATATTTCCACCCACTCACTTCCTTCACACTATCTAGGGCTATTCTAGTGTATTAATGACCCTCTGGACCTAAGCTGAAAATAGCCCAGGAATAGATGGTAAACAGACTTCTGGGCTTTCTGGAAGATATAGGTTACTGTATGTGAGAACACTTAACCTATCAGCTCAACCTATAGAAGCAAGATTTCATATGATTCCATGTCTAGCATTTCTTCACTTGTTTTCTTCATTCATATCATGTTATGCTGCATTTCTCTCCAGGCAGAAATAGATATACAGTGCATTCGGGATGCATCAGACCACTTCCCTTTTTCCACATTTTATTACGTTAAAGCCTTATTCTAAAATGAATAAAATAACAATGCTTCCTCATCAATCTACACAAAATACCCTATAATGACAAAGCGAACACAGGTTTTTAGACATTTTTGCAAATGTATTCAAAATAAAAAACAAACACCTTATTTACATAAGTTTTCAGACCCTTTGCTATGAGACTTGAAATTGAGCTCCGGTGCATCCTGTTTCCATGGACCATCCTTGATGTTTGTACAACTTGATTGGAGTCCACCTGTGGTAAATTCAATTGATTGGACATGATTTGGAAAGGCACACAGCTGTCTATATTTGGCCCCACAGTTGACAGTGCATGTCAGAGCAAAAACCAAGCCATGAGATCGAAGGAATTGTCCGTAGAGCTCTGAGACAGGATTGTGTCAAGGCACAGATCTAGAAGGGTACCAAAACATTTCTGCAGCATTGAAGGTCCCCAAGAACACAGTGGCCTCCATTATTCTTAAATGGAAGAAGTTTAGAACCACCAAGACTCTTCCTAGAGCTGGCCGCCCAGCCAAACTAAGCAATCAGAGGAGGAGGGCCTTTTTCAGGGAGGTGACCAAGAAACTGATGGTCACTCTGACAGCGCTCTAGAGTTCCTCTGTGGAGATGGTTGTCCTTCTGGAAAGATCTCCCATCTCTGCAGCACTCCGCCAATCAGGCCTTTATGGTAGTGTGACCAGACGGAAGCCACTCCTCAGTAAAGGCACATGACAGCCCACTTGGATTTGGCCAAAAGTCACCTAAAGGACTCTCAGACCATGAGAAACAAGATTCTCTGATGAAACCAATATTGAACTATTTGGCCTGAATGCCAAGCGTCACGTCTGGAGGAAACCTGGCACCATCCCTACGGTGCAGCATGGTGGTGGCAGCATCATGCTGTGGGGATGTTTTTCAGCTGCAGGGACTGGGAGACTAGTCTGGATTGAGGGAAAGATGAACGGAGCAAAGTACAGAGATCCTTGATGAAAACCTGCTCCAGAGTGCTCAGGACCTCAGACTGGGGTGACGGTTCACCTTCCAATAGGACAACGACCCTAAGCACACAGCCAAGACAACGCACGAGTGGCTTCCATACAAGTCTCTGATTGTCCTTGAGTGGCCCAGTCAGAGGTCGGACTTGAACCCGATCAAACATGTCTGGAGAAACCTGAACAATGCTGTGCAGCGACGCTCCCCATCCAACCTGACAAAGCTTGAGAGGATCTGCAGAAAAGAATAGCGTCATACCCAAGAAGACTCTAGGCTGTAATTGCTGCCAAAGGTGTTTCAGCAAAGTACTGAGTAAAAGGTCTGAATACTTATGTAAATGTGATATTTCAGTTTTTTTGTTGTTATTCATGTGCATACATTTCTAAACAGTTTTGCTTTGTCATTATGGGGTATTGTGTGTAGTAGATTGAGGAAAACAAAACTTAATACATTTTAGAATATGGCTGTAACGTAACAAAATACTTTCCGAATGCACTGTATGCTAATAAACAGTGCTAGTATGAGCCCACGCCTGCTTTGTGTTTGACTTGATATGTTTGACTTGTCAGCCAGACACTGTATGACTGGATATAAGCCTAGTATATGACAAATTCCCATGCTGTTGCCAAAGCCTCAACTCATAATGCAGTGTTTCCCAAACTTTTTTTTTTTTGCCCACGACCCCATGTTGATCTAAAAATAATGTTAAACCCCCACCATGTACATTTTTTTATTTAATCAATGGCCAATGTTTACTTTTTTATTTGGGCTATAGCAGTCTTAGAAATCAGTCTATTTTTGACAGTATTTCAATACGAAGACGATATATGGTTTGAAGTGGTGAGGATAGGTAGCAACACATCTGCCACGCTGATCCTCACCACTGGAGCCCCTCGGGTGCATTCTCAGTCCCCTCCTGTACTCCCTGTTCACCCACGACTGCGTGGCCAGGTACGACTCCAACACCATAATTTAAGTTGGCAGACGACACAAGTGGTAGTCCTGATCATCAACAACGACGAGACCGCCTATAGGAAGGAGGTCAGAGACCTGGCCGGGTGGTGCCAGAATAACAACCTATCCCTCAATGTAACCAAGCCTAAGGAGATGATTGTGGTCTACAGGAAAAGGAGGACCGAACACTCCCCAATTCTCATCGACGGGGCTGTAGTGGAGCAGGTAGAGGGCTTCAAGTCCCTTGGTGTCCACATCACCAACAAACTTGAATGGTCCAAACATATCAAGACAGTCCTAAAGAGGGCACAACAAAGCCTATTCCCCCTCAGGAAACTAAAGATTTGGCATGGGTCCTCAGATCCTCAAAAGGTTCTAGAGATGCAACATCAAGAGCATCCAGACTGGTTGCATCACTGCCTGGTACGGCAACTGCTCAGTCTCCGACTGCAAGGCACTACAGAGGGTAGTGCGTACGGCCCAGTACATCACTGGGGCTAAGCTGCCTGCCATCCAGGACCTCTACACCAGGCGGTATCAGAGGAAGGCCCTAAAAATTGTTAGACAGCACCCACCTCAGTCATAGACTGTTCTCTCTACTACCGCATGGCATGCAGTACCGGAGTGCCAAGTCTAGGACCAAAAGGCTTCTCAACAGCTTTTACCCCCAAGCCATAAGACTCATGAACAGGTAATCAAATGGCTACCCAGACTATTTGCATTGTGCCTGCCCCAACCCCTTTTTTTTACGCTGCTGCTACTCTGTTTATCATGAACTTAGCAAAAAAAGAAACGCCCTCTCACTGTCAACTGTGTTTATTTTCAACAAACTTAACGTGCAAATATTTGTATGAACATAAGATTCAACAACTGAGACATAAACTGAACAAGTTCCACAGCCATGTGACTAACAGAAATGGAACAAAGGGGGGGATCAAAATCAAAAGTAAGTCCGTATCTAGTGTGGCCACCAGCTGCATTAAGTACTGCAGTGCATCTCCTCATGGACTGCACCAGATTTGTGAATTCTTGCTGTGAGATGTTACCCCACTGTTCCACCAAGATACCTGCAAGTTCCCAAACATTTCTGGGGGGGATGGCCCTAGCCCTCACCCTCCGATCCAACAGGTCCCAGAAGTCCTCAATGGGATTGAGATCCGGGCTCTTCGCTGGCCATGGCAGAACACTGACAATCCTGTCTTGCAGGAAATCACGCACAGAACGAGCAGTGTGGCTGGTGGCATTGTCATGCTGGAGGGTGATGTCAGGATGAGCCTGCAGGAAGGGTACCACATGAGGGAGGAAGATGTCTTCCCTGTAACGCACAGCATTGAGATTGCCTGCCATGACAACAAGCTCAGTCCGATGATGCTGTGACTCACCGCCCCAGACCATGACGGACCCGCCACCTCCAAATCGATCCCGCTCCAGAGTACAGGCCTCGGTGTAACGCTCATTCCTTCGAAGATAAACACGAATCCGACCATCACCCCTGGTGAGAAAAAAACGTGACTCGTCAGTGAAGAGCACTTTTTGCCAGTCCTGTCTGGTCCAGCGACGGTGGGTTTGTGCCCATAGGCGACGGTGATGTCTGGTGAGGACCTGCCTTACAACAGGCCTACAAGCCCTCAGTCCAGCCTCTCTCAGCCTATTGCGGGCAGTCTGAGCACTGATGTTGGGATAGTGCGTTCCAGGTGTATTTCGGGTAGTTGTTGTTGCCATCCTTTTCCTGTCCCGCAGGTGTGATGTACCGATCCTGTGCAGGTGTTACACGTGGTCTACCATTGCGAGGACGATCAGCTGTCCGTCCTGTCTCCCTGTAGTGCTGTCTTAGGCGTCTCACAGTACGAACGTTGCAATTTATTGCCCTGGCCACATCTGCAGTCCTCATGCCTCCTTGCAGCATGCCTAAGGCACGTTCACGCAGATGAGCAGGGACCCTGGGTATCTTTCTTTTTGGTGTTTTTGAGAGTCAGTAGAAAGGCATCTTTAGTGTCCTAAGTTTTCATAACTGTGACCTTAATTGACTACCGTCTGTAAGCTGTTAGTGTCTTAGTGACCGTTTCACAGGTTCATGTTCATTAATTGTTTATGGTTCATTGAACAAGCATGGGAATCGGTGTTTAAACTCTTTACAATGAAGATCTATGAAGTTATTTGGATTTTTTCAAATTATCTTTGAAAGACAGAGTCCTGAAAAAGGGACGTTTCTTTTTTTGCTTAGTTTATATGCGTATTCACTTGAACTATACATTCATGTACATACTACCTCAATTAGCCAGACTAACCGGTGCCTGTATATAGCCTCGCTACTGTATATAGCCTCGCTACTGTTATTATTCACTGTGTTTTTACTGTTGTTTTTGATTTTCTTCTCTATTGTTCACCTAATACCTATTTTTTTTTTACTTCAAAATTGCACTGTTGGTTAGATCCTGTAAGTAAGCATTTCACTGTTGTGTTCGGTGCACGTGACAAATATATTTTGATTTGAAATGCATCAGAAAGCTATTGGGAAGTTCAGAAGATCATCAGGCAATGACGTATGATCTTCTGTGTAGAAAATAACATCATGAGCTAGGTTACCATCCAAACAGATTTTTGTGAGAATATAAAAAAATCTGCATAAAGAAAATATGCGCATTTTCTTTCAACGGACTTGTTGCTGATAAAAATGATTGCGTGATGTGCACACGATCGTTTTTTGCTTCTGTTTTGATGTCCCGAAAAAAAATTGTATGTTCAATGTGTTTCCATCGCATTTTCAACTCTACCAATAGTTTTGTCACAAACTGTTGCGTTAAATAACAAATGTGCCTATTCTGGTCTTGGCACATGCGGTCTAGCCAACCACTTGCAGATACAGTGCACAAATCAATATTTGCGCATGGTGTTTCCACATAATACATTTTACCGACCCAAAAAAATCCCACCATGTTGAATGAACAAATGTACTTGTTAACGTTCATAAAATTGTACCGAAAATCCTGTTTCCATCACAGCTGTCATGATTTTTTTTTTTTTTATACAGTGCTTTACTTGCATAAAAACTGGATGGAAATGTGGTTACAGATGTCCCCCCCCCCCCCCCCCCCGCCAGTCTAATTTAGTGCTTGATCTTGTCCTCTCGGTTCTAACAGCTTGGTGGCATAGTAGAGGGTAACAGTATGTACCTACCTGTTCCTGAGAGTCATGTCTTTTGTCTTTCAGTGATGGGTTCATAATATTTGGAGCTTAAACCATTCAAAAGATAGAGCCACATTTGATGATGTAACCCCGGGTTCGATGAACCAAGCGCAAATTTTCTCTCGCCACCCCATTTTCAAATCCGGCGACCCCTAGTTTGGGAAACCCTGTTCTAATGACTCGCATACACAAAAACATGACCCATCCATCCAGCGAGCTGCAGACAGATGCTCCCCAGCCAGCCGGTTGGGGCATGTTGCAGTAGTTGATCACCCCAGAAGTGAAATGCTGTGGAGAAATTAAGTCTTAAAAACCTGAACTCCCCCGGGACACACCACATGACCAACTCTGTTTCCCAGCAGCACTTTAAATTGCTTTTCCTAGGTGTCCAGTCCCCTCAGTATTAGACAGTTTGACCTACGGTATCACTGACCATTATTAGTTCGACCAATGTGGCCTAGTATCTTGTATTGCACCAGTCAGTATATGTTCAATAGTCTGTTGTTTATCAATAATAATTATGAGCTCATAACCCATTACTTTTAACTGGAATACATTCTCCATTTCCTCATACCCATTTTAAAGGGAAATTGAAAAAAATGTAACTTAATTTTCATCATCTCCAGCACCACCCCAACAACATGTGGGAAAATGGCATGTTTCAAAGAAGTGTTAAACTTCTGAAACCTATATGAACCTGTGAACTCTGATTGCAGTAAGATATATGAAATGTCTCTGACCTCCATGAAACATCAGTATGCTGATGATGTTCCTCTCTGTCTGTCTGTAGCTGGCTCCAGAGAACACCATCCTGTCCTTCCAGAGGGCTCTGCAGATGAACGTCAGTGGGCTGGAGGCTGACGTGGCCATCAGGTACACACACACACCGAAAGAGACTCGCAGTGCAGCCAAACTAGATCAATGGGGAGCTGCGGTAGTAGTGGCGGCGGCGGCGGTAGCGGTAGTGGCGGCGGCGGTAGCGGTAGTGGCGGCGGCGGTAGCGGTAGTGGCGGCGGCGGTAGCGGTAGTAGCGGCGGCGGTAGCGGTAGTAGCGGCGGCGGTAGCGGTAGTGGCGGCGGTAGTGGCGGCGGTAGTGGCGGCGGCAGCGGCGGCAGTAGCGGCGGCGGCGGTAGTAGTAGTGGCGGCGGTGGTGATAGTAGTAGCATCGGCGGTGGTGGTGGTAGTAGCATCGGCGGTGGTGGTGGTAGTAGCATCGGCGGTGGTGGTGGTAGTAGCATCAGTAGTAGTAGCATCAGCAGTGGAGGTGGTAGTAGCATCAGTAGTAGTAGCATCAGCAGTGGTGGTAGTAGTAGCATCAGTAGTAGTAGCATCAGCAGTGGTGGTAGTAGTTGCATCAGTAGTAGTAGCATCAGCAGTGGTGGAAGTAGTTGCATCAGTAGTAGTAACATCAGCAGTGGTGGTGGTAGTAGCATCAGTAGTAGAGTCAGCAGCGGTGGTGGTAGTAGCATCAGTAGTAGTAGCATCAGCAGCGGTGGTGGTAGTAGCATCAGTAGTAGTAGTAGCATCAGCAGCGGTGGTGGTAGTAGCATCAGTAGTAGTAGTAGCATCAGCAGCGGTGGTGGTAGTAGCATCAGTAGTAGTAGTAGTAGCATCAGCAGCGGTGGTGGTAGTAGCATCAGTAGTAGTAGTAGCATCAGCAGCGGTGGTGGTAGTAGCATCAGTAGTAGTAGCATCAGCAGTGGTGGTAGTAGTTGCATCAGTAGTAGTAGCATCAGCAGCAGTGGTGGTAGTAGTAGCATCAGCAGTGGTGGTAGTAGTAGCATCAGCAGTGGTGGTAGTAGTAGCATCAGCAGTGGTGGTAGTAGTTGCATCAGTAGTAGCATCAGCAGTGGTGGTGGTAGTAGTAGCATCAGTAGTAGCATCAGCAGTGGTGGTGGTAGTAGTAGCATCAGTAGTAGCATCAGCAGTGGTGGTGGTAGTAGTAGCATCAGTAGTAGCATCAGCAGTGGTGGTGGTAGTAGTAGCATCAGTAGTAGCATCAGCAGCAGTGGTGGTAGTAGTAGCATCAGCAGTGGTGGTGGTAGTAGCATCAGTAGTGGTGGTGGTAGTAGCATCAGTAGTAGCATCAGCAGTGGTGGTGGTAGTAGCATCAGCAGTGGTGGTGGTAGTAGCATCAGTAGTAGTAGTAGCAGCATCAGCAGTGGTGGTGGTGGTTGCAGCAGCAGTAGTAGTAGTAGTAGTGGCGGCGGCCAGGACAGCACTTCCATAGACGCATGGCTGTTTTTAGATGACAAGATGAGCTAGAAGAGCAAACCCAATAGAGCGATGTTTGAATGAGTTGGATGCAGTGTGAATGTGTACGTACATAGACGTATGCTTACACGTACAACTGTGTGTGCTTTCATTTTGTGCCATGTTTATCAACTCAAATTTTATTTGTCACATGCGCCGAATACAACAGGTGTAAACCTTACTTACAAGCCCTTAACCAACAATACAGTTTTAATAAAACACCCCCCCTAAAATTATAAATAAAATTAACAAATACTTAAAGAGCAGCAGTAAAATAACAATAGCGAGGCTATATACAGGGGTACCAGTTCAGAGTCAATGTGCGGGGGCACCGGTTAGTCGAGGTAATTGAGGTAATATGTACATGTAGGTAGAGTTATTAAAGTGACTATGCATAAATAATAACAGAGCGTAGCAGCAGAGTAGAAGAGGGGTGGAGGGGGGCAATGCAAATAGTCTGGGTAGCCATTTGATTAGATGTTCAGGAGTCTTATGGCTTGGGGGTAGAAGCTGTTAAAAAGCCCCTATGATTAGGGTGGCTGGAGTCTTTGACAATTTTTAGGGCCTTCCTCTGACCCCGCCTGGTATAGAGGTCCTGGATGGCAGGAAGCTTGGCCCCGGTGATGTACTGGGCCTCACGCACTACCCTCTGTAGTGCCTCGCAGGCCGAGCAGTTGCCATACCAGCCAGTGATGCAACCCGTCAGGATGCTCTCGATGATGCAGCTGTAGAACCTTTTGATGATCTCAGGACTCATGCCAAATCTTTTCAGTCTCCTGAGGGGGAATAGGTTTTGTTGTGCCCTTTTCACGACTGTCTTGGTGTGCTTGGACCATGTTAGTTTGTTGGTGATGTGGACGCCAAGGAACTTGAAGCTCTCAACCTGCTCCATTACAGCCCTGTCGATGAGAATGGGGGCGTGCTTGGTCCTCCTTTGTCTGTAGTCCACAATCATCTCCTTTGTCTTGATCACGTTGAGGGAGAGGTTGTTTTCCTTGCACCACATGATCAAGTCTCAGACCTCCTCCCTATAGGCTGTCTCGTTGTTGTCGGCGATCAGGCCTATCACTGTTGTGTCATCGGCAATCTTAATGATGGTGTTGGAGTCGTGCCTGGTTGCGCAGTCATGAGTGAACAGGGAGTACAGGATGGGACTGAGCACGCCCCCGTGTTGAGGATAAGCGTGGTGGATGTGTTGTTAAAATCACACAAAGCTCTGGGCTGCATTGAGCGTGTACACAAACACACACCCGAAGGGACAGGGGTCATTCAGGCACTAATTGAAGGTTTCAGTCACGCTATATGGTCACTGAAAACGATAATGAATGATAGGCTAAATTATGTGTTTGGTCTGATTTTAGTTTCTTGCTTGGGATGCAATCTTACGAAAGCGTTGTGATTCTGACTAACAATTTCAAGTGTAGGTAATGTGTTTTTGTTTTCCATGTCTTACAACCTGAGGTTAACTGAAAAGGTGGGGAAATTATTTGGCATTCAAAGTGAAGGTGAAGCAAGCAACATGAAAGTAGCTTTCATGTAATGTGAGTTTTGCCTCAAACAGCTCTAGTCTTTTCCCTTCATGATTGAAGGTTTTTGGCACTTCCCTAGAGAGCATTCAGTATTTCTATTGTAAGAACTTCCACTTAGAATCACAAAATATCAGGGGATATAAACTTCTGAGAAATAAGATGATCATATGATGTTGAACAACCCTGTACGGCACTGAATATACTATTGTATTGGTAGACCTGACTGTTTAAATCTTTCCTGTCCTAGCCTTGACGGGGTGCCGTTTCTGATGCGAGACCGCACCTTGAGGAGGACTACAGACGTGGGGAAGGTGTTTCCTGCCAGACAGCTGGACGATGCCTCCTCCTTTAACTGGACAGACTTACACAGCCTCAATGCCGGCCAGTGGTTCCTCAAGGTACCACAATGTGACTCACACCCCGCTAAGGAGGAATGCTACATTCACACCCCCGCTAGGGAGGAATGCTACATTCACACCCCCGCTAGGGAGGAATGCTACATTCACACCCCCGCTAGGGAGGAATGCTACATTCACACCCCCGCTAGGGAGGAATGCTACATTCACACCCCCGCTAGGGAGGAATGCTACTGTCACACCCCCGCTAGGGAGGAGTGCTACTGTCACACCCCCGCTAGGGAGGAGTGCTACTGTCACACCCCCGCTAGGGAGGAGTGCTACTGTCACACCCCCGCTAGGGAGGAGTGCTACTGTCACACCCCCGCTAGGGAGGAGTGCTACTGTCACACCCCCGCTAGGGAGGAGTGCTACTGTCACACCCCCGCTAGGGAGGAGTGCTACTGTCACACCCCCGCTAGGGAGGAGTGCTACTGTCTGTCACACCCCCGCTAGGGAGGAGTGCTACTGTCTGTCACATCCCCCGCTAGGGAGGAATGCTACTGTCTGTCACATCCCCCGCTAGGGAGGAATGCTACTGTCTGTCACATCCCCCGCTAGGGAGGAATGCTACTGTCTGTCACATCCCCCGCTAGGGAGGAATGCTACTGTCTGTCACATCCCCCGCTACGGAGGAATGCTACTGTCTGTCACATCCCCCGCTACGGAGGAATGCTACTGTCTGTCACATCCCCCGCTAGGGAGGAATGCTACTGTCTGTCACATCCCCCGCTAGGGAGGAATGCTACTGTCTGTCACATCCCCCGCTAGGGAGGAATGCTACTGTCTGTCACATCCCCCGCTAGGGAGGACTGGTATACTGTTATGCCATCTTTCTCTCTCTGAAGGTTTCTAACCAAATGTAAGCATGCATGAAATGTATCTTTGTAGGACCTCACACCACCCTTTATTTCACTAGGTCTATATTTCTCCTCCATGCTTTGGATCCATTTCATTGCCACTCGGCTGATAGGAAATCTCATTAATGAAGTGGAGAAATTGCTTAATTTTATCAATCAAGATTACTTCCCTGGATTGAGTTAAAATAAAATTGACCCAAACCCTGATCTCATCATAAAGTGATGTATAATTACAATTGCCATGTAAACCTAGAAATACACTAAATTGATTAGCTTGACTGTGAGTACCTGTGTGCTTTGTCCTCTAGGATGACCCATTCTGGACGGTCCAGTCCATGGCTCAGAGGGAGGTGATGCTGGTGGGGAACCAGAGTGTGTGTAGTCTGGAGCAGCTGCTGAGGCTAGCCACCCTCCATAACCACACAGTGGTGTTCAGCCTGCGACGACCCCTGCACGGACACCCCTGCTACCACAGCTGGATCAACGATACCCTGGAGGTCATACGCCAGTCTGGGATACCACAGCACCTGGTGAGACCGGCATCACACACTGTTCCCCTTAGGGGTTGTAGTAGAGGAAGATAACACTAGTGTACACGACTGAGATAGTGGTCCTTTGGTAGAGCATGGCGTTTGTAATGCCAGGGTAGTGGGTTTGATTCCAGGGACCACCCATACTTAAAATGGATTCACACATGATTGTAAGTCACTTTGAATAAAAGCGTCAGCTAAATGGCATTTATTATTATTCTTACTATTCTTATTGTTATTATTATTATTATTAGATAGTGGACAGAACCTTGTTAGGGCTCAGACAGTCCCCTATGGAAATCAAGAGGAGGAAAACACAACTCATAGCAGAGAGATGGAACTGTCAGCTTGAGGCTGACCTGAAGGTTGCCTGTGACATCAATCAATGTCACAATCATTACTGTCATCGCTGATGTCTGTTAGCTAGTCAATATGGCCACTGTTAGCTAGTCAATGTGGCCACTACCTACACCCACCCTGTCTGTCTCTGTCTGTTAGCTAGTCAATATGGCCACTACCTACACCCACCCCGTCTCTCTGTCTGCTAGCTAGTCAATATGGCCACTACCTACACCCACCCTGTCTCTCTGTCTGCTAGCTAGTCAATATGGCCACTACCTACACCCACCCTGTCTCTCTGTCTCCTAGCTAGTCAATATGGCCACTACCTACACCCACTTTGTCTCTCGCTCTCGCTCTCACACTCTCTGTGTGTGTCTCTGTCTGTCTGTATTTGTGTGTGTGTTGGCAGGTGATGTGGACCCCAGACTGGGACAGGGGGCAGGTAAGACAGGTGGCTCCAGGGCTGCAGCAGACGTCAGTAGAGAAGCTGCCTCCTCAGGTCCTTCACCAGCAGGGAATCAGCAGACTACTGTTACGTTACAGCCAGGCCAGCCCCTATGACATCCGGTGGGTTAACACACACATACACGGTCACACTTCTTCTGTATATGTGTGTATGAATGTGTCTGTCTGCACTCCCCAGAGAGTTCTCCAGGAGCAATGTGAGTGTGACTCTGTACACAGTCAACGAGCCCTGGCTGTTTTCTGTACTCTGGTGCAGCGGGGTCTCCTCTGTCTCCTCTGAAGCCCCCAACATCCTCAGAAAGGTGCCTTACCCCATCTGGCTCATGGTAAGTCTCCCACAGCACCCTCTAGCACCCCCACCACTACCCCTACACCATTACCCCCACACAATTACTCCTACAGCACCCACACCATTACCCCCACACCATTACCCCTACAGCACCCACACCATTACCCCTACAGCACCCACACCATTACCCCTACAGCACCCACACCATTACCCCTACAGCACCCACACCATTACTCCTGCAGCCCCCACACCATTACTCCTGCAGCCCCCACACCATTAGCCCCACACCATTACCCCTACAGCACCCACACCATTACCCCTACAGCACCCACACCATTACCCCTACAGCACCTACAGCATTACTCCTACAGCACCTACACCATTACTCCTGCAGCCCCCACACCATTACTCCTACACCATTACTCCTACAGCACCTACACCATTACTCCTACAGCACCTACACCATTACTCCTACAGCACCTACACCATTACTCCTACAGCACCTACACCATTACTCCTACAGCACCCACACCATTACCACCACAGCCCCCACACCATTACTCCTACAGCACCCCCACACCATTACGCCTACAGCATCCACATTGCCCCAGGCCCTCTTGGCACTCCTCTCTGGGTTAGCAGACTGACTCCCAGCAGGGAACACTATGTGTGGTGAAGACTACAGAATAGAGCCCATCCTGGGTGAGATTCACATAGAGTTCAGGATAGCACTGCATATTTTACCCACCCTGTCTGTCTCTGTTTGTTAGCTAGTCAATATGGCCACTACCTACACCCACCCTGTCTCTGTTTGTTAGCTAGTCAATATGGCCACTACCTACACCCACCCTGTCTCTGTTTGTTAGCTAGTCAATATGGCCACTACCTACACCCACTTTGTGTCTGTCTGTTAGCTAGTCAATATGGCCACTACCTACACCCCCACCCTGTCTGCCTCTGTCTGTTAGCTAGTCAATATGGCCACTACCTACACCCACTTTGTGTCTGTCTGTTAGCTAGTCAATATGGCCACTACCTACACCCACCCTGTCTGTCTCTGTCTGTTAGCTAGTCAATATGGCCACTACCTACACCCACTTTGTGTCTGTCTGTTAGCTAGTCAATATGGCCACTACCTACACCCCCACCCTGTCTGCCTCTGTCTGTTAGCTAGTCAATATGGCCACTACCTACACCCACTTTGTGTCTGTCTGTTAGCTAGTCAAAATGGCCACTACCTACACCCCCACCCTGTCTGCCTCTGTCTGTTAGCTAGTCAATATGGCCACTACCTACACCCACTTTGTCTATGTCTGTTAGCTAGTCAATATGGCCACTACCTACACCCACTTTGTCTCTCTCTGTCTGTTAGCTAGTCAATATGGCCACTACCTACACCCACTTTGTCTATGTCTGTTAGCTAGTCAATATGGCCACTACCTACACCCACTTTGTCTCTCTCTGTCTGTTAGCTAGTCAATATGGCCACTACCTACACCCACCCTGTCTGCTAGCTAGTCAATATGGTCACTACCTACACCCACCCTGTCTGGTAGTATGGGATCTAGGTGTATGTGGAACTTCTTTAAATTGTCCTTTCACTCCTAGTTACATTATTCTGACTAGAGTATTCTCTTTTGTTAACCTTTTGAATAACTAGTCCGTTATGCATTGAACATTAATTACTGTACCTCAATATTACATCAATTTCAATATTTCATCATTTTAGGAAAGTATGATTTGTTCTAGGTTTGAGTTGTTTTAGGAGACGCTGCGACCTGGTGGTCTAATGCTGCCATGATGTGTTTCAGAGTCCAGATGAATACTGTCTGATCTGGGTCGCTGCTGATCTCATCTCCTTCACTGTAGTTATAGGAATTTTTGTATTCCAAAAGTAAGTCCTCCTTTTCTGCTGATTCTTATTTATTTTATTTTTTTCTCAGGATGTAATTTTTAAATTTAGTACTAGGTAGTAATTAATCTGTGTCTTTACTGGAGATTTATTAGTCAACTGATTTAAAGGAGGAAGAAAGCAGATGCAAGCTATTTTTTTTACTATGCCTACATAGCACTGGGCATGGGAATATTGTCAACTCTCACTCACTCTCTCGCACACACACAATTACCTGTTATTACTGCTGTAGTGCCTCTGGCAGCCTTTACACAGTTAACACATCTCTTCCGCCCTCTGTGTCTGCTTCACACCCTCTCCTTCCACCCAGCGGTGTGTGTTCTACCTCTCTCATTTATTACGTATGGAGTGGTCCTGGGATTCCAACCCACTATCCTGGCATTGCAAGAACCATACACTACCAATTGAGCTACAGAGGACCATCAGGCTCCTGTATATTGTACAAGCACACATTAACAGAACTCTGCATACACAGATTACCGTTATATTACATTAATTAGGGTTTCCCCAAGGGAAGATTAACCATGTATATTTTTTTAAGGTCATTGTTGATCGTCGACAGTGAATCTAATAGTGTTTTCTACACCTTCCTCCCCCAAATAACTTCAGTGAAAGGCAAGAGTCCTTTAGCAGAGGAATACCATCCAGCCAATGGGAATACAATTGTGTAGTGGGTATTCACAGGCCATTTTCCAGCAAGTGTGTTAAAACACAGGGATGGGTGAACCTGTAGTTATTTGATAAAGCTCATTTACAATGTCAACACCGTGGCTTGGAGAATCAGCTGGAGAAGTATCTCTCGTCAACCAAACAATGTTTCCATTTAAGTAACATGAAACCAGAAAGTATGCTTCCTTGAATCTTCTGGAAGACTGTAGGAAGCTGTTCCTATGGGAGTTTCTCTATGCTAAAAGGAATTTCACTTTCCTTCCTGAGCCATAACGCTGTTGTGGGATGGAGGACAGCAGAGCAAGATCTCCATCCTCTAGTCTTATGGTGTGGGGTTTGCTATGCTTAGCAAAGTGCTGGCCGCTGCAGCCTTCTAAACTGACCTCAATCTCTCCACCTTCTTTTGTCCTTGTTCCCTTCTCTTCCTCCTTTTTCTTCTTCCTCCTCTTCTCTGCCTGATGTGCATGCTCCTCTTCTCTGCTGCATTCTGGCATCTCTCAGCTATCACATTATCAGGTAACTGGGTCAACTCTGACCCGCTATGCGTTTCCTTTTTCTCCCTCTTCCGCTCTCCGTTTCCCTTTATTTCTATCTCTGTGTAGCCAATTTTGCTGTATCATTTCATCCTTTCTGTTACGTCATCCTTTAAATCTTAGATCTATCTCTTTTCTTTCTCTCACCTGTATCGTTGTATTTCACTGCTGCCACTTCTCATTCTCCCCACAAGAGGAGAGAATAAATACAAGCGAGACTAGCAGTATTGGCCTTTTAGTGGCAGACAGCATTGCTTTGTCCCTCACAGCACAAATGCTTGTGTTCACTTTTATCCCACTTGAGTTTTACTGTTTACATTATCGACCGAATGACAGTCTGCAAATTAATTATAGAATTGGATTAAACAAGGAAGAGCTCTTTTTCATTTATGGTGTTGATTTGGACAAAAGCTCTGCTTTGCTGTTTTTTTTAAGTGCATTGATGCATTAGCCAAGACACAATATTGCTAATGTAATCATTTAATTTATGTGCCTCTATTTGTTAATTACCATAACAAAATTATATTGTGGAAGTAAATCTTCTTTCCTCCGATATTACTCCAGTTAGTGTTGTGATGCTCAAAGCTAGTCACAACCAATGATGCATATAAACCCTGGATGGCTGATGCTATGTATTGGTCATTAAGAGGCATTGAAGCCACCGGTTGGCCATATTGGCACGCCCTAGTAGACGCAGTCCTTCATAGGAATGAATGGAATTCGACAGTATTTCAATGAAATGTGATCAAGCACAAAATGACATGTATTTAAGTATAAAAAATATATATTTTTATGTTTAGCTCACATTATATAATGTACGAGTATGCATTGAGGTGTCTGCAATAGAATAAATGGGGCAAAAACGAATGTAGACTTTATTAAAGGAATTTCTATAGCTTCCCTACCATTGTAAAACATATTTTGAGAGTGCCAAGATGGAGGCACGGTGGCTTCAACACAGCGCCCCCTATCAGTCATCTAGTGTGTATATATAAATCATTGGTCACAACTAGTCAGTAACGGATCACAAGTTCTTTCAGAGAAGTGGAGAAGTCTTTGGCTCATACTCTGGTACATGTCCTTGTAGATTCAGTACAGCAACCAACTTCAATATCCGTCTGTTTGCTTGGTGTCATTTTGAGGTCAGCCAAATAGAAGTAGAATAATTTGAGGGAAAATGGTGTCCAGGGCCCACACACGTTGACCTAGAGTAGCAATCTCCACGCAAAATGGCCGACACATTTTGACATGCCGTTAGCTCCATATAGGACAGGTCCTTGAGAGCAGAGGCAGCAGTACTGTGGTATGACCAGAGGCTCTATATCAGGGCTCTCAACCCTATTCTTGGAGAGCTATCCCCCTGTTGGTTTTCACGCCAACCCCAGTTGTAACTAACCTGATTCAACTTATCAAACCGCTAATTTTTTTAATCAGGGTTGGAGTGAAAACCTACAGGAGGGTAGCTCTCCAGGAACAAGACTGTAGTGTAAACCTACAGGACGGTAGCGCTCCAGGAACAGGGTTGGAGAACCCTGCTCTATATGACGTCCTGCCCTCTGTGTGACCTTTCCACTCTAGGTGGAGGTTGAGTGGCATGCACAGCTACAACCCTGAACAGATCATGCTGAGTGCCGCGGTCCGGAGGTCCAGCAGAGACCTCAACATCATGAAGGAGAAACTCATCTTCTCCGGTAAGGAAGGACCCCCAGAGAGGAGAGCTGCACGGCCTGTGTTTACTGTATTGTGTGTTTGTTTCTCTGGCTGTGTCCCAGTACTCTGAAATGGCTTCCTCTCCTTTTCTCCTCTCCTTATTTATTTACCACTGATCTGATGACATTGGATAGATGAAGTGGATGCCCGATGGTTTTGGACAGCCATATTGCTTTCACCTATTAATCAGTGGTCACAGAAAAGGAGACAAGGAAAGGCAGCCATTTTAGGAGTGTCTGGGGATGTCAGTGTGTTACCCTATCCCAGCATGCATCTCTCTGAGTGTTTGTAATGTAATTATCCTTCCCAAGGTCAACCGCAGTAGCAGTCTCAACCTGTGTGTGTGTGTGACCTGCACTCCTCTCCACCTCCACTCCTCTTCATCCTGCCATCTCTCCATCCTCCTCTACCTGCTGTGACCATTCCTTCGACCATTCCATCCCTCCCTTCCCCTCTCTCTCTGCCTGCCCCGCCTTCCCCCCTCTCCTCCCCAATCACCCACCAGAGACCCGTGTCATTTAAAAGGTGCCTAGAGAGCCCACTGAGACCCACCAGCCTCTCCTGGTGGGTGGTGAAAGGTACGTCTGATGATGCGAGGGTCTTCAATGACCATCAGTCAGTCCAAACCACTCTAGAATAATCACTTAGAAGAGATAAGTGGTGACATACAGAGCAAAGAGAACCTATGGGATTTCTCTGGTCTGTTTTGGATGATCTGTGTATTGATGTGGTCTGTGTTGTACACTATCAGTGAAATACCCTGTGAACACTGACTGATGTCCCTTCTCTCTTCTGCCTCCCAGAGGTGAGCAATGGTGTGGGCAGTGCTGAGGACATGTACATGGAGAATGGCTTCGACTACTACAACAACGAAGGCATCTCCCATTGACTCTCACTCTCCTAATGTGAATCTACTGAAAGACACCTGACTCTACTAGCATGTGGAAACTGAGTAAATTAAGACTTCCAAGTGACTGTCTTGTGATTGGCTTATCTGTTATGATTACTCTTGTTTTACTCAGTGTATCCAGATAGTTATTGGTTTGTTCCTCCGACTGACTGATTGACAGGCTGCTGTATTGCTGAAGAATCCAAGGCAAGCACCACCCATTGCTTTGTACATTCTGTAAATAGGGTTGTTTTTGCTTGTTATATACAATGTGGGACTAAATGCACTTTTTATTGATGAACTGATTGATTCGTCAGATCTGTGGCCTCTTCTCCTCACCTCTGTGGGCAAACTTTTTGGCTCGAGTTCCACATCAGGATTTCAAAATTCAGTGGAGGGTTGTGCATTTTTTTTTTTTACCAATTTGTTTGTCAATCTATTTGCTGGCCAGAAAAAGGGCAATTATTTGAAAATATATTGGTCCATTTATATATATATATATATATATATATATTTTACTTAAACCTCCCGTGTGCTGGGATTGAATGGGTTCATGGGCCGGATCTGGCCCTCGGCCGTAGTTTTTCCCACCCCTGCTCTAGATGCTTTGGAGCCGCTTCCCCCCCCCCCCCCCATGCTTATTTGTTTGTTTCTACACTGTTATTTGGATTTCTTGCAGTCACTTTATAGCACAGCCAATTCTTATTATTTACAGGAATTACTATTTGTGCAGTATGCTCCTTTTTCTTGCCTTTGGGCGGTATTATAATTTATAGGAACAAAAAGAACATGAACAAGCTGTTTACAGAAGTCCTGCCTTCCCAGACTGAAATAGTTACATGATGTAAGATAATGATTTGAATAGATGTTTTGAACAGCATTTCCATCATCCAAGCATACAATATTAAGTGACTTGTGGAGCTGTGCTGTCTCGGGCCGGGCTTGTGTTCAGGCAGAACTGATGTTTACTCAGTGTTTTTGCGATGTTTTCAGTTCATTGTGAATGTGTTTTGATTTTTAAATGATGTGTACAGTGCATGTATTATGGCAGTAGAGATTTCACCCCTACCCTCAGTGTGCAGTCCTACATGGAGTGTGTACATATTACAGATGTTATGGCTGGCTGAGCATTATATTGGAAATGTCATCCTGATTATGTATAATAATAGCAATAGTGTTGAAAAGTTTATGAAAGTAATTTAAATACTTGGCCGACCCAACTTCTCAATGGCATTTGAACTCGTGGTGTTTGAAAAGCGAAGTGCATCAAATCAATTGGTTTCTATAGGGGAACATCAAAGGGTGTGTGTTATATTAACTGTGAAAATAAACCTGGAGGCTGTTGGAGGGATGACGCTGAGTATCAAGAGTTCAAACCGGGTCAAGGAATGGATAGACTTGTTAATTTACTCCTTTGGTATTTGTGTGCCTCAGAAGTCAACATTAAAATGCTTCTGATACCGAAGTGATATCCTTTTGATTTTTTTTGTTGGTGGGGTGCAGAGTATTTTCTAGCTAGAACATAACTAACAAACCATTTAGGTTGGCGTTACTGCTGACTGTAGATTTAGCTCATGTCAACCATATTCCTACTGAATGTGAATGCTTGATGTACAGTGGCTGAAATTAAAATGGATTCAATTTAGATTGTCACTGGCCTACACACAAAATACCCATAATGTCAGTGGAATGTTTTTACAAATGAAATTAAAAGCTGAAATGTCTTGAGTCATGTATTCAACCCCTTTTGTTATGGCAAGTCTAAATAAATTCAGGAGTAAAAGTCACATGGACTAAATCCAGGTGTGCAAAGCTCTTAAACTCACCAAGAAAGACGCAAATATTGTAACAAGTACATTTGGTTTATGTATTTCATTTGCAAACATTTCTAAAAACATGTCTTCATTTTCATGGGGTATTGTGTGTAAAAATCTGTGGCGTACAGCAGGTCAGCCACCAGGGGGAGACTCGTCGAGGCGATGTCTCCATCTGATGGACGTGCCAGGACTAATTGGGGCTGATTGCTCACCAGCTGTGCAAGGCCCATAAAGCTGCCAGAAGGGCAGCACACAGGAGGAATGGGGGGAAGAAAGGACTCCAGTGGTATTGTTGACAGTTGCAGAGGTAAGAAGAGGGAGTTCAGTTTTGTACCAGACCTGGAATACCGGAAGACAGCATCCCGGAGAGGGTCTCATAGGGGAGACCTATCCTTTTTCATCTAATCCTTCTCTGTCTGATATGGGTAAAGGTCTTGACCAAACCCCCTGGTCTGCCACACTATTTAATCCAGGCTGTAACACAACGTGGAATATTTTCTGAAGGCACTGTGTTATATTACTGGCCCATGCCAGTAACTAACACCATTGTGGATCTCTGTTATACTGATATTTTTTTCCCTCAATTATGGATTGAGGTGGCAGGTAGCCTAGTGGTTTGAGTGTTGGGCCAGTAACCAAAAAGTTGCTAGATCGAATCCCAGAGCTGACAAGGTAAAATCTGTCATTCTGCCCCTGAACAAGGCAGTTAACCCACTGTTCCTAGGCTGTCATTGTAAATAATGTTCTTAACTGACTTGCCTAGTTAAATAAACTATGATGTTACCACATTGCTGAAGAAGCTAGTGATAATTGTAAATGGATTTTGCAAGATTTTAACACTCGATGTGCTGGGAACATTATCACAAATGTTATTTTTATTTAACTTCCACCTGCACTAGAAAGTCAGTCTGTCATGAAATGAGGACCGCATCTGAATGTTGATTTTTCCCCTTACCTCAGTGGCAATCTCTGTTTGAATGGATTTGTTTGTAATGAAGAAAATACAATTTTCACTACAGAAATTCAATAATGGTATTTAGGGAAATTCTGAATTTTTTTTGTTGAAAAGCAGCATGTAGTTCAAGCAGATATCTGATGCGGCCATATGAGAGGGGTGCTTTGAAGAATATAAGCAAAACGTGCAGTACAAAAATATCTTAAATTACATACTCATAAATTCCTATAGCATATCGCTTCAGAGAACTGAAATTAGTACATTATGAGGCACGTTCAACAAGGAATGCATTCAAAAAGGTAAAGGTATACAGTATTTACATTTGTCTGCTGCATCAGCCCTGACTACACTGGTATTTTGGAATGTACATTTCATACATGAGATAATTAGAATTGACTAATGATAGTAAATGATCAAGCAACATGTTTGTTCTCCAATGCCAGGGGCTCTCACAGCCACTAGCATTACTCTACAACCAGCGGTCTTGTGGCACACGGTAACACAGCCACTAGCATTACTCTACAACCAGCGGTCTTGTGGCACACGGTAACACAGCCACTACCATTACTTTACAACCAGCGGTCTTGTGGCACACGGTAACACAGCCACTACCATTACTTTACAACCAGCGGTCTTGTGGCACACGGTAACACATCTAACAGGCGCCTTGGGTCTTTTTATGGCACTTAAATAAGTACTTCTATATACAGGTAGCTTAGTGGTTAAGAGCGTTGGGCCAGTAACCAAAGGGCCCTGGTTTGAATCCCCAAGCCGACAAGGTGAAAATTGTCGACGTGCCCTTGAGCAAGGTGCTTAATCCTAATTGCTCCTGTAAATCACTCTTATCCAGAGTGTCTGCTAAATGACTAAAATGTAAAATATAGAAGTACTAAATGTCAGACCGTGTACTCTGATTCTTATAATGCAATTGCACCAGAATGATGATGCTGGCTAACAAGTATCATTTTCAAAGTGCAATATTTATGCCCCTTATTTTGACAATTCATCAGTTATCCAATACAAAACCGACATCTCGCAAAGCTGAACATAGGCTACTGCTTGAATGTAACGCTAGTAACAATATGTGCAAAAATATTTGGTCCAAAACTTTAATAGAATACTGCCCTAGTCAATAGGACTGGTAGTTCTTCATATCAGGTGACTTAAAAGCACAGAACCTAACAGTACAGCTCCACACAACCACAGCAGCTCTCTGAAAAGGCAGAAGAGTGTTGTCATCCACTGAAAAACAAATACTCCTAATGTGCTGTACCCACCCACCCCCATGCAGTACAAACACGCTCGCACACATGCAGACATTCACTAGAAATAAATAAATAAATAGCTGACGGTGTATTGGCTGGTCACAGTTCTGTAGAAAAAGGTCGTTCCCTGAATTGAATACCATTTCAATCTACCACAGTTGGTCCAATAAATTAGGCCAGCCGTAAACAAGTGATGGTGTAATTTGAGCTTCTTTGTGAGAATATATCCCAGTATCTATTATTAGAGCTGAAGAAGATCATATTTTAACCTCAAGAGTACTGCACACATGGAGAAGGACAATTAACAGTTAAAATGCAGACCATCCTTAAATATAGCAAGTCTCTGTCTGGTGGCATCCTTATGCCCCTTGCCACCTCTCTAGACTAGATCAATTGAAGTTGGTCTTGCGGATGTGTCTGTTGGGGATCTCTATAGCGCTGACCTGTAGGGGCCAGGAGCCCCCCATGATGCCAGCCTGGATGGCCACCCCGGTCACCACTGCCAAGTCTGGGTCCACCGAGGTGTTGGGCTCCTTCCCAAAGTACTCACTGATCAGCTTCCTGATCCTAGGGATGCGGGTGGAGCCTCCCACCAGAACTATCTCATCCACCTCCTCCTTCCCCAGGTGGCCCTCGGCCAGCACTGTCTCTACAGGTGCCAGAACCTTCTGAAAGAGGTCGCTGTTCAACTCTTCAAACAGCTCACGGGTGATGACTGCTTGGAAGATGACTGGGATTGGGTCCTTGGCGGGCCCCTGTGGTGGTTTCTTGGGGTCCCCTTGGGGCTCCAGGTGCAGGCGTACCCTGAGGTGGGCACTGGGCTGCAGGGTTAGGTTGAGTTTGGCAATCTCCACAGCCTGGCGGAGGCGGTGGATGTCCTCTTTGAGGGTGGGGGGAACGCCGTACTGCTGGCGGACCCTCTCCATGGTGTACTGGAGCAGCCTCTGGCTGAAGTCCTGCCCTCCCAGCTTGTTGTTACCTAGGAAACAAGGGTCATTCTCTGAGTCCAAGCATACTATTCATCTGTTAGTTGTATTGGGATAAATTCCATTTAAATTCATTATCATGTATGGTTTGAAATGGTCCTCCAACTATACTGAACAAAAATATAAACGCAACATATAAAGTGTTGTTGGTCCCTTGTTTCATGAGCTGAAATAAAAGATCCCAAAAATGTTACATATGCACAAAAAGCTTATTTCACTCCAATTTTGTTTACATCCCTGTTAGTGAGCATTTCTCATTTGCCAAGATAATACATCCACCTTACAAGTGTGGAATATCAAGGAGGTGATTAATGAGCATGATCATTTCACAGGGGCATCTTGTGCTGGGGACAAAAAAGGCCACTCTAAAATGTGCAGTTTTGGCACACAACACAATGCCACAGACAACTCATGTTTTGAGTGAGCGTGCAATTGGCTTACTGACTGCAGGAATGTCCACCAGAGCGGTTGCCAGATAATTGAATGTTAATGTCTCTACCATAAGCCGCCTCTAATGTCATTTTAGAGAATTTGGCAATGCGTCCAACCGGCCTCACAACTGCAGACCACGTGTAACCACACCAGCCAGCTTCTTTACCTGCGGGATCATCTGAGACCAGCCACCCAGACAGCTGATGAAACTGAGGAGTATTTCTGTCTGTAATAATGTCCTTTTGTGGGGAAAAACTAATTCTGATTGGCTGGGCCCACCCATTGCTGTGCCCCTGGCCAGTCATGTGAAATCCATAGAGTAGGGCCTAAAGAATTGATTTCAATTGACTGATTTCCTGATATGAACTGTAATCATTGAAATTGTTGTCTTTATATTTTTGTTCAGTATACAATATGGCAAATGTTCCACTTGTACTGCCCAATTTAATTCCAGAACATTTGAGTCATTTAGCAGACACTCTTATCCAGAGTGACTTACAGGAACAATTATGGTTAAGTGCCTTGCTCAAGGGCATATAGACAGATTTTTCACCTAGTCAGCTCTGGGATTCGAACCAGCGACCTTTTGGTTACTAGCCTAACGCTCGGCTACCTGCCACCCTACCTACCAGAAGAGAAATGAAAGTGACACCAACTAAACCATGCGTAACTACAACATGATAAGGAGTTGATTAGTGTCCTACCTGCCATGGCTCTGGTGAGGAACATGCCCCCTTGTTTATTGAGCAGAGAGACGTCCAGCGTTCCTCCTCCCAGGTCTACCACCAGCACGTTGAACACGTCCACCTTGTGTAACCCGTACGCCATTGCTGCAGCCGTGGGCTCGTTGATCACACGCAAGATGTCCAGTCCTGTGTGGTGTAAACAGAACAATCATATGTTAGTTACAGTTCTTACAGTGGGTAGTGTAGATTTTGTCATCAGAATTGTTTAATTAGCTTTTTACATGCAGAAGTGTTATATATTGCCTGCCTTTCATCTACACATAGGAGAGGAATCAAAGATCAGTTATCAAAATATTTGTAATCAGTAAAAAAAAGAAACAATTGTGAGCTCAGCTCGCCTAAAACTACCTGTCTTTCACTTACACAATGTGGAGGAACCAGAAAGATCAGTTTTAAGATAGGAATTATTTGCAGTTTGGTTGTTTTCACTTAAACAACAACAAAAAACACCTCAGAGCAGGCTCAACTTGCGTGACTGCTCAGTTTACATGCCCCAGGTAATAGGGCAACCCTTAATGTCAATCCCTGTATGATAAACTGTTTCTTAATGAGAATACAATAAAAACCTATACAGTGTAAGTAATTCCTGTAGCAGTGTTTACACATCATAATTGTATGACTGTTGATACAGTATTGCCAGACAGAGACTGACCGGCCAGGTTGGCAGCCCTGATGGTATAGTTCCTCTGTCTATCATCAAACTCAGCAGGGACAGAGATAACAGCCCTTTTGATGGGGACACCCAGGTGATGCTCCGCCATCTTCCTCATCTTCAGCAGCAGCCGAGAACCAATGAACTCGGGAGTAACTGTGAACGTCTGGTTGGTGGTGACCAAGAACTCTGCACTGCCATTCTTATTTATCACCTGAAAGAAAGGTATGTTATTACTAATGAAAGTCAGCAGTCATTGATATAGCATATTTATACACCTGCAATCACAAAGCTTATGTATCCAAATGCTAATGCTGTATTCAATCATTTTCACTGTGGTGTATTGACTGTCAAAGTAACTACATCAGTATGTACTGTACAGTTGAAGTTGGAAGTTTACATACACTTAGGTTGGAGTCATTAAAACTCATTTTTCAACCACTCCACAAATTTCTTGTTAACAAACTATAGTTTTGGAAAGTCGGTTAGGACATCTACTTTGTGCATGACACAAGTAATTTTTCCAACAATTGTTTACAGACAGATTATTTAACTTATAATTCACTGTATCACAATTCCAGTGTGTCAGAAGTTTACATAGACTAAGTTGACTGTGCCTTTAAACAGCTTGGAAAATACCAGAAAATGTCATGGCTTTAAAAGCTTCTGATAGGCTAATTGACATCATTTGAGTCAATTGGAGGTGTACCTGTGGATGCATTTCAAGGCCTACCTTCAAAAACTCAGTTCATCATGTGAAAATCAAAGGAAATCAGCCCAGACCTCAGAAAATAAATTGTAGACCTCCACAAGTCTGGTTCATCCTTGGGAGCAATTTCCAAACGCCTGAAGGTACCATGTTCATCTGTACAAACAATAGTACACAAGTATAAACACTGTGGGACCACGCAGCCGTCATACCACTCAGGAAGGAGACGCGTTCTGTCTCCTAGAGATGAACGTACTTTGGTACGAAAAGTGCAAATCAATCCCAGAACAACAGCAAAGGACCTTGTGAAAATGCTGGAGGAAACAGGTACAAAAGTATCAATTTCCACAGTAAAACGAGTCCTATATCGACATAACCTGAAAGGCCGCTCAGCAAGGAAGAAGCCACTGCTCCAAAACCGCCATAGAAAAGCCAGACTACGATTTGCAACTGCACATGGGGTCAAAGATCGTACTTTTTGGAGAAATGTCCTCTGGTTTGATCAAACAAAAATAGAACTGTTTGGCCATAATGACCATTGTTATGTTTGGAGGAAAAAGGGGGAGGCTTGCAAGCCGAAGATCACCATCCCAACCGTGAAACACGGGGGTGGCAGCATCATGTTGTGGGGGAGCTTTGCTGCAGGAGGGGCTGGTGCACTTCACAAAATAGATGGCAACATGAGGAAGGAAAATGATGTGGATATATTGAAGCAACATCTCAAGACATCAGTCAGGAAGTTAAAGCTTGGTTGCAAATGGGTCTTCCAAATGGACAATGACCCCAAGCATACTTCCAAAGTTGTGGCAAAATGGCTTAAGGACAATAAAGTCAAGGTATTGGAGTTGCCATCACAAAGCCCTGACCTCAACCCTTTAGAAAATTTGTGGACAGAACTGAAAAAGCGTGTGTAAGCAAGGAGACCTACAAACCTGACTCAGTTACACCAGCTCTGTCAGGAGAAATGGGCCAAAATTCACCCAACTTATTGTGGGAAGGTTGTGGAAGGCTACCTGAAACGTTTGACCGAAGTTAAACAATTTAAAGGCAATGCTACCAAATACTAATTGAGTGTATGTAAACTTCTGACCCACTGGGAATGTGATGAAAGAAATAAAAGCTGAAATAAATGATTCTTTACTATTATTCTGACATTTCACATTCTTAAAATAAAGTGGTGATCCTAACTGACCTAAGACAGTGAATTTTTACTAGGATTAAATGTCAGGAATTGTTTAAAACTGAGTTTAAATGTATTTGGCTAAGGTGTACGTAAACGTCCGACTTCGACGGTATGTACTGTACCTTGAATGGATAGCGAGCACTTTCCTGCTCGAGGAGCTCTTGTTCGAATATTTTTCCAATAAACCGCTTGGCATCATAGATGGTGTTTTGAGGATCATTGTCGGCCAGATTCTGACCCTCGTAACCGGCGAGAACTTCGGTAAGGGTGAACGACACCGTACTAGGAATGCTCTTCCGCCCCTCCTCATCCCCTATCACCTCCACATCCCCGGTACCCGGGTGGAATACTCCCACCGAGCAGAAAGTGGTCCCCAGATCTAGGCCGATTACCTTTGGTTTCGGTGGAGGCAGATAATGTTGGCCCAAATAGCCAGCTAGAAAAAGAGCCAGAATGACCGATCCTGCGACACGGAAGATATAGAAAAGACGTGGGTTTAGGTATGGATGTTGTTTACGTAACTAGGTCGTAATTAGCCTACTTATTTACATATTCACTCAGCGTTGACAGTTTTACACATTTTCAGCTAATTGACTGCTAATAATGATTTAGGTAGCAACTAACCAGTTACCGGTAACTTGTCAGCCCACTTGCTAGCTAGCTAAACAGCTGGTTACACAACAACAAGCACACGTTACGGTTAAATCTTACTTACCGATCATAGACATTTCCCCAGCCATTGTCAAGTATTGATCACCCCCGAACTGAGATGTAGTAAAACATCTAGACTAATCTGTTGTCACCGCTTGACGGTCGTCACTAGTTACCATAGCCATTAAGTCATAAACCCCGCCTATTTGTAACATGTATCTTCTTAAAATGTGATTTTAAACCTAATCCTTAACCACACCGCTAACCTTATGACTAACCAGATCCTTAAATTAAGAGCAAAAATACATTTTATTTTATCATTCATTTTTACGATATATGATTTTGTGACTGTGGTAGCTAGTAGAAACTTCTCTTGACGGATTGTGCATTCAGAATAATGTGGACGAGCCACAGAACGACACGTCACCATTGTAATGTGGTAAAATGTTTCTGGGTAACGTAGTCCAATCCATTCGTTATCGCTTATACATACACGGGATGAGAAAGCAAAGTAACAACCTTTCCCATGAACATTAGTCATATATGACGTATTGAAATATGTGTTCAGTGTCGCAACATTTTGAGGTTTCGCATTGCCTTGCTCTCTTCACATTTTGCTTGAAATTATATTATAAATTATACATTCATTACAAATTAACGGAGTAGTTAGACTAATGACAGATGACTCTTGATGCATAAATACTTTATTAATGTGTGACATATTGCACTTACAGTATATTCAGTTCTACAAGTCTGTACATTTTGTTAAACCAGGATCGTTAAAAAATATATGTACAAACTCCTGCCCACGCACACACACACACTTGTTTTACTGTCCTTGTTGGGACCAAACAATTAATTCCCATTAAAATCCTATTTTTCCTAACCCCTAACCTTAACCCCGAACACCTAACCCTAATCCCCTAAATCTAAAATAGCCTCCTTCTGGTCCCCACAATGATAGTACAACCAAACACACGTCATAGTTTCCAGCACAATACACAAAAAAACAAGATATCATTTGTCATAAATATTTTGTCAGGTGTGTCAAACTCATTCCATGGAGGGCCTAGTGTCTGCAAGGTTTTTTTTTCTTTCAATTAAGCCCTAGATGAGGGGAGTTCCTTACTAATTAGTGACCTTAATTCATCAATCAAGTGCAAGGGAGGAGCGAGAACCCGCAGCTCTCCGTGGAATGAGTTTGATCCCTGTGCTTTATGTGAATTAATAGATTAAAGAAAAAGGTTCATAAATGGAGGCTTATAAGGAGGAACAAATTCATTGGTTTTAAGAAAAATTGCCTACATGTAACATTTAATTAATGAAATCCCACTTTGTTAAACCAAATACAGACGAGGTAAACTTGGTGAGCCATCGTAATTTACATGTCAAAACGTAATAGTTAATAAACTTTATACTGGTATGTTAATTAGGATAGTGCAGCCTATCAGTGTGTGACTGGTTGGCTCTCTGTGTCCTCTTTGCTGTTTTCAGAGCACTCTGATGGAATAAAGCAGCCTGAGTCTCTGGGACAGTCACTCTTCTCCTCCTTCAGGCTGTGTGATGAAGAGGGCTCCTTACTCTCCCTCACATCATCGCCTGCGAACCCAAGAACAAAACAGTCTGGTTGGTTGGATCCTCAGACACCTGCGGGTTGCAAGGTTGTCTGCCCCGATCCAAGTCAATTAAAATGAATTAGGGTTGCAATTCTCACACCATCTAAATGGAATTAAGCTTGATTTAATGACTACATTCCTTCCTGGCTGGTAACCTCTGCCAGGGTAATCCAACAGCCAGCCACGATATCTGGTTCAGCCAAGGTGGCAGTGCCATTGTTTGGTCAGGAACTAGCCCACAGATACGATATCTGATTTAGCCAGGGTGGCAGTGCCATTGTTTGGTCAGGAACTAGCCCACAGCCACGATATCTGGTTCAGCCAGGGTGGCAGTGCCATTGTTTGGTCAGGAACTAGCCCACAGCCACGATATCTGGTTCAGCCAGGGTGGCAGTGCCATTGTTTGGTCAGGAACTAGCCCACAGATACGATATCTGATTTAGTCAGGGTGGCAGTGCCATCTGTTCTGTCCGAAATTAGCCCAAACACACATATATGACCTTAATTTAGACCAACATTATTGGTGTTATGCGAGGACACAAACATTAATAAGCCTTATGCTAATTGAATGCATCCTGTTTTGTAAGCAGCTGACAGAAACTGGCTAGTATTGTTCATTTCTTAATCTGAATTGGAGACCTATCTTTCTGTTTCATTTGTGTTTCAGAGCCTTACAGTGTTTTTTAGAGGATTAGAATAGAGGAAGACACTGTGCTCTCTCTGACAGGTGTCAACTCTGCCGGATGGGCACGTCTTAAATAATAGCAGTTATAAGCATCTGCTAATCATAACACACAAAAATCAAGATGTTCCTTTCTGAGTGTAGTGCTGCGTTGCACAAAATGTCTGTGGTACAATTGGCCATTTCCTTTACCCCAGTAAAAATCCAGTAGGGTTAGGCTACAGTAGAAATTGGTTTTGCTACTCACTCTCTGTATATCTGCAGTCTGCAGCAGCCAGCAGCCTGCCTCTGTGTTCTGGATTCATCACGTTCAGCTCTATAAGGTGTTTCTCCTGCAGGTGCCTCAGGTCCTCTACTGTCTGGTAGCCATTCAGAAGCAGTGCAGATGCATACTCCTGGAATAAACAAGACATATTTCCATTGTCAATGTCATCTCATCTACCTTTCATAATCTTATACTAATTTGTTCACCATTTAGTGCTTTAGGTTATGTTTATGCATATTATTATTATTATAATTTTTTTTTGGGGGGGGGGGGTAATTGAGACAACAACGTTCTCAATACTGTGTGTCTGGTAGTGTTGAGGGACACTTGACATTGTTTTCTCAGTGTAGGTTTCATTGGTTACTGGAAAGAAAAAATGTGGCTGCATTTGGCAGTCATTTTAACAGGCCATGGCTAGATCCAGCTTTTGTCAAATTAACAGTCAAAGACAACATTTTTAAAATTTTAGCTAACCCTAACCCTTTTCCTAACCTTAACCTAATTCTCCTAACCTGCTAGGTTAATTTTCCAAACATGCTATGAAAAGTCAAATCTGAAGTTAATTTGACAAAAGCTAGATCCCTTCTAGCCATAACCTCTGAGCCCTCACCTCTAGATGAAGACGCTCCAGTAGTTCCAGTAGTGTCTTTGGTCGTGGTCTCTTGCTCATCCTCTGAGGCCTGATCTTTGGCGCCTCCTCCTCGCTCTCTTTCTCCATGAGCATGTCAACGTAGATGAACTTGAAGTTGCCCACTTTGTAGTTCAGCATCCCTGTCCATATGCCCATGGGAGGTTTACTGATGATGCTGATAATGTCTCCAACCTGGCAAGAGACATCAAGAGATTTCATGAATCATACATACAGATTAATGAAACAGCTTTTAACAACATCTTTTATGACATTTCACATTACCCCAATCTAAAGGCATTATCTTCTGTCTACCTTGAGTTTGAGGGAGTCAGTGTCATATGGGCTGGGAACAAAGTCTGTGTGGACCCGTGCTCTACCACAGAAGTGTCCGTTGTAGGAGCCGTTCTCTTCTAGTCTCAGATTGTCTCTGGTACTGGAGCCATTTGAGAGGCAGGCCACACTACCTGAGCCTACAGGGGACAAGACATCACAGTATGATTACACTGCACAGATTTATCCCTGGACTATGAAAAAAAGTAACCTTTATTTAACTAGGCAAGTCGGTTAACACCAAATTCTTATTTATAATGACGGCCTACCGGGGAACAGTGGGTTAACTGCCTTGTTCATGGGCAGAACGACATATTTTTACCTTGTCAGCTCAGGGATTTGATCCAGCAACCTTTCAGTTACTGGCCCAACGCACTAACCACGAGGCTACCTGCCGCCCCTATCCTTGTGTATCCTTGTGTTGGAGGGAAGGTTACAAGCCTATGATAATATTGTAATATAATAGTAATGATATGGTAATACAATGGTAAAATAAAACGCATGAAAACACATCACATTTGCTTATTCTTAATTTACAAACGTGCATCTTCATTTACAGACTTGTATGAGGGGAGACATGACTTTGTGTTGACATCCCTGTGGAGAAGACTTACTGGAGGAGCTCTGTCCACTGTACAGGCTCTCCAGAGAGTTGTTGGTCTTTTCAGAGCCTTTCTCTAACGGAGGACTGCACTCTGTTTCCTCTTCTAGGTCTCTGTCAGTGTCTTCACCCTACATGTGGAAATACAAGATGGACAAGCCACTATGTGAGTCAGCCAAACTGATTATGATTCCTTACTATATACTGTACATAACTGTGCCATTTATATAAGGAAGTGCCATTGAGTTAACAATTCAACATAGACACTTGCAAATACTGACCAGGTTGATGGATACTATTTTGTCACTTAGACCTAATTTCAACACAAATTGAGTCTTGCTTGGCCAGACTTATTTTACAAGAGTATTCTTATGACATAGGTAGACATCACAATGTTGCATTTGAGGATGTGGGTTATAGCCAGTCAGAGAGGAAAGATACAATCTTTTAAGAGCCTCTAGATGCTTTGATACACTATGCAGAATACTAAGTTCTGTATAGGAGGAAGAGGCAGTCTGTAGTGTGACTCACAGCTTCCTCAGAGAAGATTTTGGAGTGCTTCTTGCCCATCTTCCTGCGCATGGTCAGAGAGATGGCCTTCATCTTCTTCCCCAGGCTGCCTTGTTTGGTCTGATCAGAACTCTCACAGCCAGACTCCTCTGCCACTGTTGTTCCATTTTCCTCTAGTCTGGCTGGTGATGGTTGTCTGATGCCCTCAAATCGCCCAAAACTAGTGGAGCGCTGCATGGAGAGATTACAGATGTCAGAATGAATGTGTGTTTACTACAGCGGCAGCAGGAGTCAGGACCCAATCTGGAACATTATGCAATGCATGTTGCACCCCCATCCCACCCAATCACTATGTGTTTATGATTTCCTTTTATTTGTTTCATATTAGGCTAATGAAGGACCACTTCCGTGGTAATGAATTATGTTCTCCTACTCCCTTGATTTACAGGAATACTGTGCTATTGTATTGAGCAATGTATCTTGAGCCTAGAAGTCTGGCACATGAGGCTACTTGAACTCAATCTCAATTGCACTATGAATGTATCTCTATCATGATGAGCTTGTGAGGTACAGTTCATAGATTTTTCAAAGTTTTCATGAACCTAAAAGTATTTCTAATCTGTCCAAATTCTGGTATCTCCACATCAGAGCACCAAAATAATTATATAAATGAATAATCCCAGTAAATCCCTATTAAAATATCAGAACCATACACTCGGCAGCAATCTAGGGAACCTTTTGAGTAATCTGACGGACCTCCCCCTTTTTACAACTTTGACCATATACAGTTGAAGTCGGAAGTTTACATACACCTTAGCCAAATACATTTAAACTCAGTTTTGCATTGCCTTTAAATTGTTTAACTTGGGTCAAACGTTTCGGGTAGCCTTCCACAAGCTTCCCACAATAAGTTGGGTGAATTTTGGCCCATTCCTCCTGACAGAGCTGGTGTAACTGAGTCAGGTTTGTAGGTCTCCTTGCTCACACGCTTTTTCAGTTCTGCCCATAAATTTTCTTTAGGATTGAGGTCAGGGCTTTGTGATGGCCACCCCAATACCTTGACTTTGTTGTCTTTAAGCCATTTTGCCACAACTTTGGAAGTATGCTTGGGGTCATTGTCCATTTGGACGACCATTTGTGACCAAGCTTTAACTTCCTGACTGATGTCTTGAGATGTTGCTTCAATATATCCACATAAATTTCCATCCTCATGATGCCATCTATTTTGTGACGTACACCAATCCCTCCTGCGCCAAAGCACCCCCACAGCATGATGCTGCCACCCCCATGCTTCACGGTTGGGATGGTGTTCTTCGGCTTGCAAGCCTCCCCCTTTTTCCTCCAAACATAACGATGGTCATTATGGCCAAGCAGTTCTATTTTTGTTTCATCAGACCAGAGGACATTTCTCCAAAAAGTACAATCTTTGTCCCCATGTGCAGTTGCAAACCGTAGTCAGGCTTTTTTATGGCGGTTTTGGTGCAGTGGCTTCTTCCTTGCTGAGTGGCCTTTCAGGTTATGTCGATATAGGACTTGTTTAACTGTGGATATAGATACTTTTTTACCTGTTTACTCCAGCATCTTCACAAGGTCCTTTGCTGTTGTTCTGGGATTGATTTGCAGTTTTCGCACCAAAGTACATTCATCTCTAGGAGACAGAACGCGTCTCCTTCCTGAGCGGTATGACGGCTGCGTGGTCCCATGGTGTTTATACTTGCGTACTATTGTTTGTACAGATGAACATGGTACCTTCAGGCGTTTGGAAATTGCTCCCAAGGATGAACCAGACTTGTGGATTTCTACAATTTATTTTCTGAGGTCTTGGCTGAATTCTTTTGATTTTCCCATGATGTCAAGCAAAGAGGCACTGAGTTTGAAGGTAGGCCTTGAAATACATCCACAGGTACACCTCCAATTGACTAAAATGATGTCAATTAGCCTATCAGAAGTTTCTAAAGCCATGACATCATTTTCTGGAATTTTCCAAGCTGTTTAAAGGCACAGTCAACTTAGTGTATGTAAATGTCTGATGCACTGGAATTGTGATACAGTGAATTTTAAGTGAAATAATCTGTCTGTAAACAATTGTTGTAAAAATTACTTGTGTCATGCACAAAGTAGATGTCCTAACCGACCTACCAAATGTATAGTTTGATAACAAGAAATTTGTGGAGTGGTTGAAAAACGAGTTTTAATGACTCCAACCTAAGTGTATGTAAACTTCTGACTTCAAGTGTATCTGCTGCACTTCCACACAGATGACCAATGTCTTCTTTCTACTGACCATCAGTCAAAGACATTGCTATCTTTTAATTAGAATCACATTGTAGTGCTAACTATTGTAGGTAGTTTGCACTAAACAGTTAGTTATCAATTCTACACAGTTAGTTATCAATTCAATGTATTTGGACGCGCTACTTAGAAATAATTTGTTTTCACCTACCTTTGGTTTACTGAGCTTTGGTTTGTCTGAAACATTTGAGGCTGCCCTCTGTAGCATTTTGTGTTGATGTTGGTTGGTTTTAGAGTTCAGTCTAAGGAAATCTTAAAGAAGCCTATCTGTACTCAGACCAACTCTGATGGTAGCTAAGTGTTAACTGCACTAAACTAACCCAGACCGAATACTTGACTTCCTCAAAAGGACAGGATGTGACATGTGAAGCAATCAACATTCTGTCTATTACCACGGAATCGGTTTCAGAAGGGGAAAAAACACATTCTGCTAGATTAACATTTTGTGGTCTCCCTCTGAAAACATTTTCACTTTTAGTAACACTGTGATGATGGTGATATAATTTTGGAACCTAGTTAACATTTGTGATTGGGCTATATTTGTTGCATAACTCACACCTGGCATAAGCTATATATTTTGTTGTGTACAGCCTGAATTCAAAATGGAATAAAAAGAAAATAATCTCACCCATCTACACGAAATACCCCATATTGACAAAGTCAACATTTTGGGAGGGATATCTTTGCTAATTTATTGGAAATGAAATACATAAATATCTCATTTTTAAAAGTATTCACACCCTGAGTCAAAACATGTTGTAATCACCTTTGGCTGTGATTCTTTATAGGTAAATCCCTAAGAGCTTTGCAGACATGGATTGTACAATATTTGGACATTATTATTTTTTAAATCCTTCAAGCTCTGTCAAGTTGGTTGTTGATCAATGCTAGACAGCCTTGACATTGATTTTTAAGCCGATGTAAGTCAAAACTCTAACTAGGCCACTCAGGAAAATTCAATGTCATCTTGGTAAGCAACTCGTGTATATTTAGCCTTGTGTATTAGGTTATTGTCCTGCTGAAAGGTGAATTTGTCTCCTAGTGTCTGTTGGAAAGCAGACTAAACCAGGGATTCCTCTAGGATTTTGCCTGTGCTTAGCTCTATTCCGTTTCTTTTTATATATAAAAACTCCCTAGTCCTTGCCGATTACAAGCATACCATAACATGATTCAGCCACTACCATGCTTGAAAATATGAAGAGTGGTACTCAGTGTTGTGTTGTGTTGGATTTGCCCCAAACATAACGCTTTGTACTCAGGACATTAAGTTAATTTCTTCTAGTGCCTAATTGCAAACAGGATGAAATGTTTTGGAATGTTTTCATTCCGTACAGGATTCCTTCTTTTCTCTCTATTCACTCTATTAGGGTTAGTATTGTGGAGTAATTACAATGTTGCTGATCCATCTTCAGTTTTCTTGTATCACAGCCATTAAACTCTGTAATTGTTTTAAAGTCACCAATGGCCTCATGGTAAAATCCCTGAGCCGTTTCCTTCCTCTCTGGCAACTGGGTTAGGAAGGACAGCTGTATCTTTGTAGTGACTGAGTCTATTGATACACCATCCAAAGTTTAATGAATAACTTCACCATGCTCAAAGGAATATTCAATATCTTTTGTGTTGTTGTTGTTGTTGTTTTTTTACCCATCTACCAATAGGTGCATTGGAAAACCACCCTGGTCTATGTGGTTGAATCTGTGTTTGAAATTCACTGCTCGACTGGGGGACCTTACACATAATTGTATGTGTGGGGTACAGATATGAGGTAGTCATTAAAAAATTATGTTAAACACTATTATTGCACACACTTACTATGTGACTTGTTTTGCACATTTTTACTCCATAACTTATTTAGGATTGCCATAATAAAGGGGTTGAATACTTATTGACTCAAGACATTTCAGCTTTTTATTTTTTATTAATTTTGTAAAAATGTCTAAAGACATAATCCACTTTGACGTTATTGGGTAGTGGTGGAAAAAGTACCCAATTGTTATACTTGAGTAAAAGTAAAGATACCTTAATAGAAAATGACTCAAGTAAAAGTGAAAGTCACCCAGTAAAATACCAGTATTTGGTTTTAAATATACTTAAGTATTAAAAGTAAATGAAATTGCTAAAATATACTTAAGTATCAGAAGTAAAAGTGTTATAAAATTGTGGACAGCAATTGTGGGATAAACAATGTTTTGAAACCTTCATCAATGACTGTTATTTGGGTTCAGTTCTTTCCAAATGTCTTTCACACAAAACATTCCAGTAAGAAAAAAAGCAGGAAATAGAATTATCATAAATTATAATGTCAAGGTTGAACTTTTCTTTGCTCAAATGTCAAAATCTCGGGTGATTGGTTTGAGGAAGTGTTGAGGTTATGAACGGCAGACAGAGGAAGAGAGGAAGACGGCAACTCTGTGATGTCGAAACAGTTTCCGCTTGATCATCTGCACTCAGTATGGACATTTTACTAAAACAAGCTACTTTTGATCTACTTGATAACACGTTTGACACATTAAATGTAATTTACTGCCACATTAAATCAAACATGCTGTGATTATCTTACATTAGGCTATATAAATGGCTATTATAGGATACATTTTGCACATAAAAAAATATGGAATCAGTCAGCATCAATGACCTATTTAATTCATACTGTGGTTTATAACTTTTTAACAAGCTAGTATGTGGGTTATTAGGTTACAGCAAGCTGTTCTACATGACTTCTTCCTTGCAGTGGAATGTTCCAAACCATTAGTCATTTTCATCATTACTCATAGGCCTTCTGTTGTCTTATACAAAGTAATTGTGGCTCAGTTGGTAGAGCATGGTGTTTGCAACGCCAGCATGGTGTGTGCAACGCCAGCATGGTGTGTGCAACGCCAGGGTTGTGGGTTCGATTCCCACGGGGGGGCCAGTACAATTTTTTTTTTATAATGCATGAAATGAAGTGTATGCATTCGCTACTGTAAGTCGCTCTGGATAAGAGCTTCTGCTAAATGACGTAAATGTAAAATGTAAAGAGAAGCAAACAAACATTCTCCTCACAAATAATGGTCAAATTCACATCAGAAACAAATAAGGTAATGAGTTCATGCAGAGGTTGTATAGGCACGTCGTGGTCCTCCTATATATGTATAATCAGTCCTCTGACGTTATAGTGAGGCGATTAAACTCCATTTGTACAATGCAGAACTACAATCGATCAATGGAAAATAAGAGAAAAGGCTATGGACAAAAACATTTCCTAATCCCACACTGCTTGCAATCAGCCATGTTTGTCTCAATCCAGGATTACAGTTTCTAATCTATTTCTTCAGACCTTCCAGGCCGACCCTTGGTAATACTCAGCAGTTTTTCACGTGAGGAGGCTTGGTATTGTTCTTAAATGTTGCATGAAATGATTTTCATAAACTAATCCTACATGAAGTCACTAGAGGGCAGCATACGATGGAAATGTACCAACAGTACATACACACGTTTATATTGATTTAGAATTGAACTCCCTAAACACACCTACTGATAAATTAGGAATGCTTATTTTTTCAATTGACACTGTTGACAGATATAATCCTATATTTTTAGACATGGCACTATTTTCTATATTATAACCCTGTTTATTAGAAAGAAAAATCTGAAATAGTCATATTACGGATTCCTGAAGATAAACATTTGTCCAAATACTAGCCACTCCTTTTGCCTAGTTTTGCCTTCAATGGCCTGTAACCCATAGGTGTTGATCCATCTACAGGAATAAAAGGAGAAGATAAATCTATAGGAGCCTACACAATCACAACACTGGAGTAACCTGAAATAATCTGCCCCAATGTCACGTAAACCCCAAACAATAGCTTTGTCTCACACAAACCACTCAGAGCATGTGAGTGGTTTGTTGTTTAGGGACCAAAAATTAGAACCAAAAAATTTGATCATATTACTCCAGTGCTAGCCTCCCTACACTGGCTTCCTGTTAAGGCAAGGGCTGATTTCAAGGTCTTACTGCTAACCTACAAAGCATTACATGGGCTTGCTCCTACCTATCTTTCCGATTTGGTCCTGCCGTATATACCTACACGTACGCTACGGTCACAAGACACAGGCCTCCTTACTGTCCCTAGAATTTCTAAGCAAACAGCTGGAGGCAGGGCTTTCTCCTATAGAGCTCCATTTTTATGGAATGGTCTGCCTACCCATGTAAGAGACGCAGACTCGGTCTCAACCTTTAAGTCTTTATTGAAGACTCATCTCTTCAGTAGGTCCTATGATTGAGTGTAGTCTGGCCCAGGAGTGTGAAGGTGAACGGAAAGGCACTGGCCGGTTCCCCTCTCTCCACTGGGATTCTCTGCCTCTGACCCTATTACAGGGGCTGAGTCACTGGCTTACTGGTGCTCTTCCATGACGTCCCTAGGAGGGGTGCGTCACTTGAGTGGGTTGAGTCACTGACGTGGTCTTCCTGTCTGGGTTGGCGCCCCCCTTGTGTTGTGCCGTGGAGGAGTTCTTTGTGGGCTATACTAGGCCTTGTCTCAGGATGGTAAGTTGGTAGTTTAAGATATCCCTCTAGTGGTGTGGGGGCTGTGCTTTGGCAAAGTGGGTGGGGTTATATCCTGCCTGTCCGGGGGTATCATCGGATGGGGCCACAGTGTCTCCTGACCCCTCCTGTCTCAGCCTCCAGTATTTATGCTGCAGTAGTTTATGTGTCGGGGGGCTGGGGTCAGTCTGTTATATCTGGAGTATTTCTCCTGTCTTATCCGGTGTCCTGTGTGAATTTAAGTATGTTCTCTCTAATTCTCTCTTTCTCTCTTTCTCTCTTTCTTTCTTTCTCTCTCTCGGTGGACCTGAGCCCTAGGACCATGCCTCAAGACTACCTGGCATGATGAGTCCTTGCTGTCCCCAGTCCACCTGGCTGTGCTGCTGCTCCAGTTTAATCTGTTCTGCCTGCGGCTATGGAACCCTGACCTGTTCACTGGACGTACTACCTGTCCCAGACCTGCTGTTTTCAACTCTCTAGAGACAGCAGGAGCGGTAGAGATACTCTCAAAGATCGGCTATGAAAAAGCCAACTGACACTTACTCTTGTGTTACTGACTTGTTGCACCCTCGACAACTACTACGATTATTATTATTTGACCCTGCTGGTCATTTATGAACATTTGAACATCTAGGCCATGTGCTGTTATAATCTCCACCCGGCACAGCCAGAAGAGGACTGGCCACCCCTCATAGCCTGGTTCTCTAGGTTTCTTCCTAGGTTTTGGCCTTTCTAGGGAGTTTTTCCTAGCCACCGTGCTTCTACACCTGCATTGCTTGCTGTTTGGGGTTTTAGGCTGAGTTTCTGTACAGCACTTTGATATATCAGCTGATGTAAGAAGGGCTATATAAATACATTTGATTTGATTTGATGTGCTCACTGAATTTCACTGATTGGATATACTGCATGTATAGAAATATCTAAATGAGTGCATGTGAGCACATCCTCTTTCCTAATGTTTGTTTACCCAAACCGTAATATTTTTAGTGGACACTTACTATGGGTTAAAATAAAACAAATCATCTATTTCAATGGAACATTTTGATTGTTTGGTTCCAAAGCATTTGAAGTAGGGTAAAGATTGTAATAAACATGTCCACAAAATTCTCAATCTACTATAACAAATCTTCTATATAATCTAATATAATCTACTATAACATATCTACTATATCATCTACTTTAATAACCTGTCTGGGCTAGGGGGCAGTATTTTCACGGTCGGATGAAAAACGTACCCAATTTAAACAGGTTACTACTCTGGCCCAGAAACTAGAATATGCATATTATTAGTAGATTTGGATAGAAAACACTCTGACGTTTCTAAAACTGTTTGAATGGTGTCTGTGAGTATAACAGAACTCATATGGCAGGCAAAAACCTGAGACAAATACAACCAGGAAATGAAAAATCTGGTGCCTGTAGGTTTTTCAAGTCATTGCCAATCCAACACACAGTGACTAAGGATTCATTTTGCACTTCCTAAGGCTTCCACTAGATGTCAACAGTCTTTAGAAAGTTGTTTGAGGCATCTATGATGAACAGAGGCCGAATGAGAAGGCTGGGAAGTTGGTGACCCAGGGAAGGATGTCAGTTCATTGGCACGCATTCACGCGAGAGGTCGCTCTGTTCCAAAACGTTTTTCAAGACAATGCATGGGTCCGGTTGGAATATTACTGAAGTTTCACGTTATAAAGGCCCTAAAGATTGATGCTATACAACGTTTGACATGTTTGAACGAACGTAAATAGATTATTTTTTTTTACTTTTCGTCGTGACATTTTCCTACATTTTGAGTAGCTTACTGAACGCGCAAACAACATGGAGTTATTTGGACATAAATTATGATCTTTATCGAACAAAACAACATTTGTTGTGGACCTGGGATTCCTGGAAGTGCCTTCTGATGTAGATTATTAAAGGTAAGTGAATATTTCTCATGCTATTTATGCATTTAGATGACTCCAAAATGGCGGCTATCTGTATTGCGTTGTGTATTTTTCTGAGCACAGTACTCAGATTATTGCAAAGTGTGCTTTCCCAGTAAAGTTATTTTGAAATCTGTCAATGCGGTTGCATTCAGGAGATGTTAATCTATAATTCTTTGAATAACAGTTTAATATTTTATCAACGTTTATGACGAGTATTTTTGTAATTTGTAGTGCTGATTCACCGGAAGTTTTGGGGGAAAAACATTTTCTGAACGTCACGCGCCAATGTAAAATGCTGTTTTTGGATATAAATATGAACTTGATAGAACAGAAAATGCATGTATTGTCTAACATAATGTCCAAGGAGTGTCATCTGATGAAGATTGTCAAAGGTTAGTGCATCATTTTAGCTGGTTTTCTGCTTTTGGTGACGCCTGTCCTTGCATTGAAAATGGCTGTGTGTAATTTTTTGTCTATGTACTGTCCTAACATAATCTAACTTTATGCTTTCGCCGTAAAGCCTCTTTGAAATCGGACAATGTGGTTGGATTAAGGAGATGTTTATCTTTCAAATGGTGTAAAATAGTTGATTGTTTGAGAAATTGAAATTATTAGATTTTTGCTATCTTGTCAAGCAATCCTGTTACCGGGATGTGAACGGGAAGGGGTCCCATAGAGGATAACAGATCTACTACATAATCTACTATAATCTACTATAACAGATCTACTATATAATCTACTATAACAGATCTACTATATAATCTACTATAACAGATCTACTATATAATCTACTATAACAGATCTGCTATATAATCTACTATAATCTACTATAACAGATCTACTATTTAATCTACTATAATCTACTATAACAGATCTACTATATAATCTACTATAACAGATCTGCTATATAATCTACTATAATCTACTATAACAGATCTGCTATATAATCTACTATAATCTACTTTAACAGTCTTGTTGTTTTTTGCCATTATTAACTCACATTGCGGTCGCATAGTTTCACATCAGTAACAGAGAGGGGGACACCTTTGGGCGAGGGGTCCCGTTTCAGGCTCCCATCTTGGGCCAGCCCCTGGTGCTTGTCCCAGGCCTTGGCCCGGGGCAGGGTGTAGTCATGGGTATAAACGGGGTACTCTGTGAGGGGCCTGTGGCAGATGTGGTAGGAGGTCCCCCAATCTGGAGTGTTCTCGGCTGGGTTACTCCAGCGCTGGTTCCTGGGAGGAGCTCCAGGGCCTCCAGGCCCGGTTCTCAGCTCCATGACCGCCGGGGCTAGGGTAGAATTCTCCTGGGCTGATGTTAGTACAGACTCAGAAACAGGAGCTGACCTCCGATCCACATCCAGATAGGGTCCTGCTATCACTGGGATGGGCCCTGCTGGGTGGTGACCTGAGAAGAAGGCTACAGAAATGAACATCTGACAAGTATGGACATTCATCAAAGTTGTATAGGACACTTATGTTTTGTCATGCATTGTCATGTTGTTACTTTCTATGTTAATATGACCAAGGAGACATACCATAAGTGTCATTGTCTGTGGTAGATTTTCTGAGTTCCTTATTCCTTGTGGTGTCCTGATTTTTCTTGGCCCCTTCTTTTCCATTTTTTGCACTCCCTTTCTTCCCAGTCTTCTGACTCCCAGGCTTTTGACTCTTTTTGATGGGAACTCTGGGCTTGGCCACTTCCCCGTTGGCATGGACAATCTGGAATGTCACAAAAATCAAACACATAATAAAAACATGTCAATAAGATTGTCAATAACCGCATTTCCATCCCCAGTTTTTATCCAAGCAAAGTCATACCATATAAAAAAATCTGTGATGGAAACAGGAAGTTTCGGTACAATTTTATAGATGGCGACAGATAGTTTGTTTGTTCGGCATGGTGGGATCTTTCTTTGTTGGTCAAATTAATGATGCCAGAAATGCCTGTGGAAACGCCTTTATGTGCAAAAATGTATATAATATCCATTGTTTCATAGTAAACTTGGAGTAACGCGATGTTATGGTGTGTGGTCCTCATCCCACTGCGACTCGGGAAACCATGCAGTTTTTTAGGCTACAGATGAAATACGTTTGATGAATATCACAGGGTGGTAAGTGTACTGTGATATTGATGCTCCTTTTCCATAAATATCGAGGGTGTTATTCTAGTGACATGATGATCAATGCTTGACAGCCGTTTAACAAATACAAATATTCTCGCTGGCACGACCTCCGCCGAAGTTGGTGCCTCACCTTGTTTGGGCGGCGTTATGCGGTCGACGACACCGGCTTTCTAGCTGCCACCGATCTACGTTTCTTTTTCTATGTTGTTCTGTCTTGATTGTACACACCTGGTTCCCATTACGTTATAATTTATTCCCTATTTAACCCTCTGGTTCCCACATGGTTTTGTGTGTGTTTGTTCTTTGTTTAGTGTTCTAGACTTCTGTGAGCTGGTGTGTTTTTCCCTGTGTGGAAATCATTGTTGTTTTTTTTCGAGTAAAGTACATCTTTTACTCAGTTATGTGTCCTGCGCCTGACTCCGTCCTAACCGCTGCACACTGACACTTGACAGAAACACGCACCTAAAAATGGAGTCAGCAGGTGCAGCCAGTCCTCCATTACCAGTGGAGGAGCGCGTCCAGCAGCACGCGACGATGCTCCAAAATCTTGGCACAGCCATGGATCGCGTGCTGCACACCATAGAGCGATGGAAGAGAGGGGGTTGTCTCACACCCCCATCAACTTCACCCCAACCCACACCGCTGTCCATCCCTCCGTCTCCTGGACCCAGTGGGATTCGGCTCTCGCTCCCGAGGGCATATGATGGGACGGCTGCCGGGTGCCAGGGGTTCCTGCTCCAGTTGGAGCTCTACCTGGCGACCGTCCACCCGACTTCCTCGAGATACGAGAGCGTGTCCGCCCTCATCTCCTGTTTGTCGGGGAAAGCACTTGAGTGGGCCAATGCCGAATGGGGAGGAATAGACGCAGCGTTGGTCCGCTATGAGGATTTCACCCGCTGCTTCCGGGCGGTCTTTGTTCATCCACCTGAGGGGAGAGCGGCGGAGGAACGCTTGTTCCATCTCAGACAGGGGATGAGGAGCGCACAGGACTTCGCACTGGACCTCAGGACCCTGGCTGCCAGCACGGGATGGAATGAGAGGGCCCTGATCGACCATTACCGGTGTAGTCTACGTGAGGACGTTCGTCGGGAGCTGGCCTGCAGGGACACCACCCTTACCCTCGACCAGCTGGTGGATTTATCCATCCGGCTGAATAACCTGTTGGCCACCCACGGACGTCCGGATCGGGGTCCGTCTATTCCATCCCCCAGCACCTCCGATCCTACACCTATGGAGCTCGGAGGTGCTGCTCTAAGGTTGACCGGAGGGGGGGCCATTTCCTGCACCACCTGTGGCCGCAGAGGGCACACTGCTGGTCGGTGCTGGAGAGGTTCCCCAGGGAGTCGAGGCAGCAGGCAGGGCACTGGTGGATCATCCCAGGTGAGTAGGCACCTGACTCACCCAGAGCTCCCTGTTGCGCACATGTGTGTATGTATTAAATCTCCTGAGTTTTCCACACATTCTCAGCTTAAGGCGCTAGTAGATTCAGGCGCAGCTGGGAACTTTATTGACTGTTCATTTGCACTTAGATTAGGGATCCCTATTGTTCCTGTTGATGTGCCCTTCCCTGTACATGCCTTAGATAGTCGTCCTTTACGGTCGGGCCTGATTAGGGAGGTCACAGCTCCACTATGTATAACGCAGGAGGGTCATGAGGAGAGAATTAGTCTCTTCCTGATCAATTCTCCTGCGTTTCCTGTGGTGTTGTGGCTTCCCCGGTTGGCCTATCATGACCCCACTATTTCGTGGCAAGAGGGCTCTCAAGGGATGGTCACGTCAGTGCTCAGGGAGGTGTATAGGTGTTTCCATAGGTGCAACTACGGTGGAGAGTCCAAACCAGGTCTCCACCATGCACATCCCCCTGAATATGCCGATTTGGCTCTCGCCTTCTGTAAAAAGAAGGCGACTCAACTACCACCCCATCGGCGGGGGGATTGTGCGATAAATCTCCTGGTAGACGCAGCACTTCCCAGGAGTCACATGTGTCCTCTGTCTCAGGAAAAGACGGCGGCTATGGAAACATATGTCTCCGAATCTCTGGGACAAGGATACATTCGGCCTTCCACTTCACCTGCCTCCTCGAGTTTCTTTTTTGTGAAGAAGAAGGATGGAGGTATACGCCCGTGCATTGACTATAGAGGTATAACTCAGATCACGGTTAAGTACAGTTACCCGCTGCCTCTCATAGCCAGTGTGACCGAGTCATTGCACAGGGCGCACTTCTTCACCAAATTGGATCTCAGGAGCGCTTACAAGCTGGTGCATATCCGGGAGGGGGATGAGTGGAAGACGGCATTTAGTACCACCTCTGGGCACTATGAGTACCTTGTCATGCCGTACGGGTTGATGAATGCTTCATCAGTCTTCCAATCCTTTGTCGATGAGAATTTCAGGGACCTGCATGGTCAGGGTGTAGTGGTGTATATAGATGACATTCTAATATACTCCGCTACACGCACCGAGCATGTGTCCCTGGTGCGCAAGGTGCTTGGTTGACTGTTGGAGCATGACTTGTACGTCAAGGCTGAGAAATGTCTGTTCTTCCAACAGTCCGTCTCCTTCCTAGAGTACTGTCCACATCAGGGGTGGAGATGGAGAATGACCGCATTTCAGCCGTGCGTAATTGGCCGACTCCAACCACGGTAAAGGAGGTGCAGAGGTTCTTAGGGTTTGCCAACTACTACCGGAGGTTTATCCGGGGCTTTGGTCAGGTAGCGGCTCCCATTACCTCCTTGCTGAAGGGGGCACCGGTGCGACTGCAGTGGTCAGCTGAGGCGGACATGGCTTTTGGTCACCTGAAGGCTCTGTTTACCTCGGCTCCCGTGCTGGCTCATCCTGATCCCTCCTTGGCATTCATAGTAGAAGTGAACACGTCCGAGGCTGGGATAGGAGCTGTGCTGTCTTAGCACTCGGGTACGCAACCAAAGCTCCGCCCCTGTGCTTTCTTTTCGAAGAAGCTCAGCCTGGCGGAGCGAAACTATGATGTGGGGGACCGGGAGCTGTTGGCTGTTGAAGGCATGGAGGCATTGGCTTGAGGGGGCTAAACACCCTTTCCTCATTTGGACTGACCACCGCAATCTGGAGTACATCCGGGCTGCGAGGAGAATGGTCCCTCGCCAGGGAAGGTCGGCCATGTTTTTCACCCGTTTTGTTTTCACCCTATCCTACAGACCAGGTTCCCAGAACGCTAAGGCAGACGCACTGTCCCGGATGTATAACACAGAGGAGCGGTCCACGGATCCCTCTCCCATACTTCTGGCTTCTTGCCTGGTGGCGTCGGTGGTATGGGAGGTTGATGCGGACATCGTACGGAGCCCACACCCACCCAGTGTCCAGTTGGGCGTCTGTACGTTCCATTTGATGTCCGTGATCGATTGATCCATTGGGCCCACACGTCACCCTCCTCTGGTCATCCCGGCATTGGTCGGACAGTGCGCTGTCTTAGTGGGAAGTACTGGTGGCCCACTTTAGCTAAGTACGTGAGGGTTTATGTTTCCTCCTGCTTGGTGTGCGCCCAGTGCAAGGCACCTAGACACCTGCCCAGAGGGAAATTACAACCCCTACCCATTCCACAACGGCCGTGGTCACACCTATCGGTGGATTTCGTGACGGATCTTCCTCCGTCACAAGGAAACACCACGATTCTGGTCGTTGTGGATTGGTTTTCTAAGTCCTGCCGTCTCCTTCCTTTGCCCGGTCTCCCTATGGCCCTACAGACTGCGGAGGCCCTGTTTACACACGTCTTCCGGCACTACGGGGTGCCTGAGGATATAGTGTCTGATCGGGGTCCCCAGTTCACATCGAGGGTCTGGAGAGCGTTCATGGAACGTCTCGGGGTCTCGGTCAGCCTGACCTCAGGATTTCACCCCGAGAGAAATGGGCAGGTGGAGAGAGTTAACCAGGATGTGGGTAGGTTTTTGCGGTCCTATTGCCAGGACCGGCCGGGGGAGTGGGCGGCTTTCATCCCCTGGGCAGAGATGGCCCAAAACTCTCTCCGCCACTCCTCCACTAACCTGTCTCCATTTCAGTGTGTACTAGGTTATTAGCCGGTCCTGGCACCGTGGCATCAGAGCCAGATCGAGGCACCTGCGGTGTATGAATGGTTTCGGCACTCGGAGGAGACATGGGACGCTACCCATGTGCGCCTGCAACGGGCCATCAGGCGACAGAAGGCGAGCACCGACCGCCCCCTCAGTGAGGCCCTGGTGTATGCACCGGGGGACCGAGTCTGGCTCTCGACCCGAAACCTGCCCCTTCGCCTGCCCTGCCGGAAGCTGGGTTCGCGGTGTGTGGGGCCATTTAAAGTCCTGAGGAGACTGAACGAGGTATGTTATAGGTTACAGCTTCCCCCTGATTACCGTATTAACCCCTCGTTCCATGTGTGTCTCCTCAAGCCGGTGGTGACTGGTCCGCTCCAGCAGTCTGAGGTGCTGGAGGTTCCTCCTAACCCTCTGGACATCGAGGGGGCCCCGGCATATTCTGTGCGAGCCATCATGGACTCAAGGCGTCGGGCGAGGGGCCTTCAGTACCTCGTGGAGTGGGAGGGGTACGTTCCGGAGGAGAGATGCTGGGTGCCGGTGGAGGACATCCTGGACCCTTCCCTACTGCAGGAATTTCACCGTCTCCACCCGGATCGCCCTGCGCCTCGTCCTCTGGGTCGTCCCTGAGGCCGGTGTCGGCGCGCTGCTGGAGCCGCGCGTAAAGGGGGGGTACTGTCACGACTTCCGCCGAAGTTGGTGCCTCTCCTTGTTCGGGCGGGTTTCGGCGGTCGACGTCACCGGCTTTCTAGCTGCCACCGATCTACGTTTCTTTTTCTATGTTCTGTCTTGATTGTACACACCTGGTTCCCATTACGTTATAATTTATTCCCTATTTAACCCTCTGGTTCGCACATGGTTTTGTGTGTGTTTGTTCTTTGTTTAGTGTTCTAGACTTCTGTGAGCTGGTGTGTTTTTCGCTGCGTGGAAATCATTGTTTCTTTTCGAGTAAAGTACGTCTTTTACTCAGTTATGTGTCCTGCGCCTGACTCCGTCCTAACCGCTGCACACTGACACTTGACACTCGCTTTTATCCAAAACAATGTCATCATGTAGACCAAGGGTTTCTAAACCTTTTCATTGGGGAACATCCAGTGCCTCCCACGTCTATTTCTATAGGGACAAGCACAGTTCATGACACAAACTGTTCACACCCCTCTGTTCACACCCCTTTGTTGAGTGCTCATAGTTTCTTTAATGAAACACTGAAACAAAAAAATAACAAAAACGACCAAACAGTTCCATCAGGCTAACAACTAACAAAACAGAAAACAACTACCCACAATACCCCAATGACAAACCCCAACTTAAATATGATCTCCAATTAGAGACAACACAAATCAGCTGCCTCTAATTGGAGATCATCAAAACTAAACCTAGAAATAGAAAACAAGAACAAAACATAGAAAAAAAACAGAGACTGCCCACCCATTTCACACCCTGACCTAAATAAACAGAAAAACACAGCTCTCCTAGGTCAGAGCGTGACAGTACCCCCCCCCCCCCCCCCCCAAAAGGTGCGGACTCCTGGGCCGCAAACCTGAACCTATTGAGGAGGGTCCGGGTGGCATCCATACTTGGCGGCGGCTCTGGTTCCGGGCGTAGAACCCCCCCCCCCCCCCCCGCATCTGTGTGTCCGGAGGAACCAGACCGTGGGTCATCACCAGAGGCTCTGAAACGCCAACTGCCGCTGAAGACTCTGAACTGACGGCCGCCGTTGAAGACTCCGGGCTGGGGAGTGTCGCTTGAGGCTCCGGGCTGGGGAGCGTCGCTGGAGGCTCCGGACTGGGGAGCGTCACTGGAGGCTCCGGACTGGAGAGCGTCGCTGGAGGCTCCGGACTGAGGAGTGTCGCTGGAGGCTCCAGACGGAGAAGCGTCGCCAGAGGCTCCGGACTGGGAGGCGTCATAATAGGTTCCGGATTAGTGACCGTTGCTGCTGGCTCCATGTCATGGATCATCTCTACAGGTTCCGCGCCATGGATCATCACTGGAGGCTTCTTACCAAGGATTATCTCTACAGGTGCCGGGCCATGGATTATTCCTACAGGCTTCGTGCCATGGTTTATCCCTACAGGCTCCGGACCATTTATAATCCCTCCAGGCTTTTTGCCAAGGATTATCTCTACAGGTTCCGGGCCATGGATTACCTCTGCAGACTTCGTGCCATGGAACATCCCTACAGGCTCCGGGCCATGGATCATCACTAGAGGCTTAGTGCCATGGATCATCTCTATAGGCGTCGGACCATCGATTATCACTGGAGGCTTTGTACGTGGAGTTGGAACCGGTCTCACCGGACTGGGGAGACGCACTGAGTACCGAGTGCTCAAAGCAGGCACCGGCCGTACTGGGCTATGGATGCGAACTGGAGGGAGAGTGCGAGGAGCAGGCACAGGACGTACTGGGCTACGGAGGCACACTGGAGAGAGAGCACGAGAGGCAGGCACATGCACACCACAATAAGCACAGGGAATTAGCTCAGGTCCCAGTCCTGGCCCAGCCAAACTACCCGTGTGCCCCCCCCAACATTTTTTGGGGGCTGCCTTTCATTCTTCCCAGGTAGGCTCCGATATCGCTCGATTACCTGGCCCCAAGTTCAGTTTCTCCTATCCATCCACTCCTGATGTGACCAGGTGTCCATTTCTGCCCGGGCACGCCGCTTGATCCAATCATGGTGGGTAGTACTCTGCACTAGTCTTGTTAGCCTCTGGGTGAGATGCTGGCACTACTGGTGTCCAAATCCCATTTTAGGATACCAGCACTCTGCACTAGTCTTGTTAGCCTCTGTGCCAAGCTGCCAACACAGGGACTGAGAGAAGCTCTGAGTGGCCAAATGTCGATCCACTCCCACACAATTGGCAAGCAGTACCACGTCTGGTCCTCACTGTGAATTAGTGAGAGTAGGCACTCCCCTGGTGCCACCCCAACAACCCACCCCTCTTTGCCATGTGGCCCAGAGATTATGGGGGCATAGTGATACCCCTCTCCCAGCTCAGCCATCTGTACAGTATTAAAACTCAATCAGCATTTGTGTTAAGTGATTGCCCAATTTAAGGCCAAGAGGCTCTTTGGATGTAAAAACAGGCAGACCGCCGTATCACTATAAGACTGTAAGACTCTGGGCTGGCATGGGATGGGCAGCATGGGGTCTGCTGTTGGGCCGATCACTCACCAGGCCTCTCTGCCTGCTGTTGGGCCGATCTGCGTTCTGAGCCCACCCCTCGTAACTCACCACCTACATACAACCACAGAAAGAAACAATTTATTAATTCAATCAAGTTTTGGAACAAATAGATAGGGGAAAATATACATTTGTAAATTTGAAATAAATTGTTTAAGCTCAAGGTACTGGACAAAATGAGGGACAGTTATTTTTCCCAACCTGAGTTGGTGGTATTGGTGGGGTTGGTGACTTTTCATTCTTTTTTATGCTCGACTTGCGTCCTCCTCTTCCCCCTTTGGTCTTGACATCGGTTCTGATCGTGGCTTTAGCCTGGATCTCAGTTCTGACCATGGGCTTGATCATCTCTGAACAACAGAATCACACCAGTCAGAAGTCTCTCTAAACTCCTAAACCCTGATAGGTAATGTTCCAATACAGCACTGTGATTGGGACTTTTGTTCTGGGATGTAATGTCTTGTATCCATTCATGATCACATTCAGTTTCAGTGCTATGCAATGAAGTCTACCCTGTGTCTCATGTACTACACACTAATGCAATGCCCCCACCACAACCTCATGTACTGTAGTACACTGACTAAATGACACATGCCCTGCGTTGACCCCAGTGTTTCTACACCAATATCCTGTTGGCACTTAATTAATCCAAGGCCTGACAGCCAAGTGTATTAAGAAAATCTCCAGTCTGCACAACACTCTCCGTAAGAGGGATTTGGGTGCTATGGGAATCTCTTCAGACACCACAGCTAGATCCCATGTGGTGGAGTGTCCAAATGAACGCAAGCGAATAGATCAGCTTAACCTCAAAATCCCCAGACAATTTACCTTCATTTTGATTGTTCTTGATGTGGACTAAATCTAAATCTTCTTCTGGGGGGATTTTGGCTGGCAGCCAGAGAGCAGTATTGCAGACGGCAGAGGCTTGATCTGCAGGGAGAGAAATCCAAACCATTAAGGGGTTTATTTGGCTGACCAAGGTCAGGGCACACCACAGTGAAATCAAAATGGAGGCCCTAAGTACCACAGACAGCCAAGTAGGTAACTATGACTGGCAATGAGAGTTTAAGCTGGGCTTTCCAATTGTCTTTTTTAATCTGTCCTCCCTCCCAAAATTAATTGCTGTAGTAGACTCCTGGGACAAGTCCCAATGATCTTTTTACCTCATTCAGCACAAAAACATCCAGAGGTTTTGGTGCAATGCTCTCTTGGTAACTTTTTGTCTGTGTATTGCTCAGGTTTGACTATTTGGTTGTAATTGTATGTCCGGCTAATGCTAAACTGTTGATTGATCGTCTTTCAGATGTGACGTTAAACGGGTGTCCTGACACTTTGTGGTCACTAAAGATCATAAGAGTAGGGGTGTTAACCCCGGTGTCCTGGCTGAGTTCCCAATCTGGCCACCTAATCATCCCCAGCTTCCAATAGGCTCATTTCATCCCCCCTCCTCTCTCCTGTAACTATGCCCCATATCGTTGCTGTAAATGAGAATGTGTTCTCAGTCAACTTACCTGGTAAAATAAGGGTAAAATAAAATAAAAATCTTTTTTTGTTCTTAGTGGTACAGTATATCATTAAGTCTTGGAAAAAATCTGCATGGCTAGCACTTTCTTTTTATTTATTTTATATTTAAATTCTTTATATATATATATTATTTATTTATTTATTTATTATTATTATTATTATTATTATAATATTTCTCTCCAATTTCGTGGTATCCAATTGGAAGTTACAGTCTTGTCCCATCACTGCAACTCCCGTATGGACTCGGGAGAGGTGAAGGTCGAGAGCCGTGCGTCCTCCGAAACACAACCCAGCCAAGCCGCACTGCTTCTTGACACAATGCCCGCTTAACCCGGAAGCCAACTGCATCAATGTGTCAGAGGAAACACCGTACACCTGGCGATCGTGTCAGCGTGCATTGCTATAGCACGATGGGACAAGAACATCCCTGCCGGCCAAACCTTCCTCTAACCCGGACGACGCTGGGCCAATTGTGCGCCGTCCCATGGGTCTCCCTGTCGCGAACCAGGATCTGCAGTGGCACAGCTAGCACTGCGGTGCAGTGCCTTAGACCACTGCACCACTCAGGAGGTCCTATTAATTTTTATTTAACCTTTATTTCACTAGGCAAGTCAATTAAGAACAAATTCTTATTTACAATGACGGCCTACCCCCGGCCAAACCCGGACGATGCTGGGCCAATTGTGCGCTACCCTATGGGACTCCCAATCACGGCCGGATGTGATACAGTCTGAATTCGAACCAGGGACTGTAGTGACGCCTCTTGCACTGAGACGTAGTGCCTTAGACCGCTGCGCCACTCGGGAGTGCAGTACACCACACAAGCAGACCTTTATCATACATACCTAAAGTTCTGTTTTCTGATGCTGATTTGGATACATGTGTTCTGAAATTAAAGGACAGAAAAATGTCAGGATTAAGCCACAATCTGCCATTTCAACAGCCTGATTGACCCAAAGGGATACTGTACACTTAAGACAGCAAGTCCCAGGGATCTTTGAGGTAGATCTGACTACATTTTAAGTGGATATTGTTTTAATCCCCAGTCTAACCACAACACAATTGTATTAACAAAGGGATGTGAACCATATTGTGGTCTACTGCTACATATGTATTTAAAGAAATTCCTGGTATGTCTTCAAGTGAGAGAGAATCCCCATACAGTTCAATCATGTAAGTTGTAGTGGTTCAACATTTCTCTTTGTAGTTTATAGCTGTCTAACAACAGAAAGGTCATAGAGTTTGCTCTTAGGCACTGCTTGCGTAGCTTTTGAAGTGGGACATCAATTCTAAAAGCCAAAGGTGTTGACTGAGACTTGACTGAGAATTGTACTGAAATTAGCACAGAACCTTGCGCCGCCTGCTTTCTTGGCAACCAACATAACAGGGGCTCCTCTTCATCTGATCACATAAGATTGGTTTGACAAGTGACACCGAAATGAAAATGACATTTTCCAGTGTGTAATTGATTTGGATTGTGATGTTCCTTCCTTCCCAATCTTTCGCTTTAGAGAGCATTGTATAAATAGACAGATGCTTGGGGGCTTACAGTGTGAAATCTACATAGGGGCAGAAAGTCAGGAAGCTTGGTAAAGAGCTGCGACTTAAAGTATTATCCCTTGGGAGGATAGAGCGCCTTTGGAGCCATTTTACTCTACTGACTAAGGCTGAACTCAGGGCTGCTGCACTTTCACTGTGCTTTTTATTATGGATACACTGCCCTGCACGCACATTCTGTCAATAGAGACAGATCAGAGCAAATAACATAAACTCACATTCTTTTCATTTTTTTGGTGTTGTTGGTCTGCATTTGGGAGATCTCCTGAAAGCAAAAGAGAACATTATCAATATTTGATTCTGCATGCTTAAATGTGGAAGAGTTTGGCTATTGGCATGAAAAAGTTTGTGTAAATATGACAAAACTATTGGTTGTGATGTCCATGCTAACTTAGAAGAACTGAATGGATTGGCGGCTAATGGTTATGGCTCTAGGACCAGCTGAAAATTGGTTGTTTTCATCATCATCATTTCATAATCAGCTTTATTGTTTGGGTCCAATCTGATCCTCTGGCAGACCACAAGTCTCAACTCCTGCGAGAACAGGTACCCCACAAGATTTAGCTCTGGTTTGTCCAGATAGCTAACTTATACCCATGACATGGCATTATATAAATTATAAACTATACAGTTGACCATTTCCTGTCATGAACGCGCTTATCAGTGAGTATGTTGGGCACACAGAGAAGAGGAGCTACAGCTTTTAACATTTGGTCTATTCAAGGTCAAGAGCTTCCTTCTGGAAAATTGACTTCCCAATGAAAACTCAATCTAAGTGTACAAAGTGTGTGTGCGCTTGTGTGTGTGTGTGTGTGTCTGTATGTGTGCGTGCGTGTGTGAATGCATGCATTTGCATAGGTATGTGCATGCGTTTGTTCACAAGTGTGCACAATGCATATGTATGTGTACTCACCATGGAAATGGATCGTCCCGAGCCACGCCACTTGGGGTTTTCATCCAGCAGCACGGCAAGGCTACAGGAGCGGCTGGAGGAACGGCTGGGGATGGTGTAGACCTGGGCATCACTGGAGTCCTGCACAGCCTCATACAGACTGTCCATAGAACCCTCCTGGACACACACACACACACACACATAGTTAGGGGCACAATCAGGGACACACTGTAGACTGCGTGGAATTGGCATGCTGACTGCAGCAAAGCCCACCAGAGCTGTTGCCAGATAATTGAATGGTCATTTCTCTACTTTAAGCCGCCTCCAACATCGTTTTAGAGAATTTGGCAGTACATCCAACCGGCCTCACAACCGCAGACCACGTCTAACCACGCCAGCCTAGGACGTCCACATCCGGGTTCTTCACCTGCGGGATTGTCTGAGACCAGCCACCCAGATACCTGATGAAAATGTGGGTTTGCACAAGCTAAGAATTTCTGCACAAACTGTCAGAAACCGTCTCAGGGAAGCTCATCTGCGTGCTCGTCGTCCTCACCTGACTGCAATTGGGTGTTGTAACCAGCTTCAGTGGGCAAATGCTCACCTTTGATTGCCACTGGCACGCTGGAGAAGTGTGCTCTTCATAGGTGAATCCCGGTTTCAACACTACCAGGCAGATGGTAGACAACGTGTATGGCATCATGTGGCAAGCAGTTTGCTGATGTCAACGTTGTGAACAGAGTGCCCATGGCGGCGGTGGGGTTAGGGTATGGCAAGCATAAACTACAGACAAGGAACATAAATACATTTTATCAATGGCAATTTCAATGCACAGAGATAGCATGACAAGATCCTGAGGCCCGTTGTTGTGCCATTCATCCGCCACCATCACCTCATGTTTCAGCATGATAAGGCATGGCCACATGTCGCAAGGATCTGTACACAATTCCTGGAATCTGAAAATGTCCCAGTTCTTCCATGGCCTGCATACTCAGACATGTCACCCGTTGAGCATGTGTGGGATGCTCTGGATCGATTTGTACGGTAGCGTGTTACAGTTCCCGCCACTATCCAGCAACTTCCAGCCATTGAGGAGTGAGTTGACTGATTTCCTTATATGAACTATAACTCAGTAAAATCTATGAAATTATTGCATGCTGTGTTTATATTTTAGTTCAGAAGACATCATTTCTCAGCAGAACCTCTAGAACTGTCTTGATCCATTACATCTGGGCCACTACTATGTATTATGAACTATTCTGTAGTAGATCCTGATACACGTGGTGGTGAATAACAACAGAAACAACAACGCTGCAATCAAAAGCCTGAAGCAGCAATCACGCTTCTTCAACCTGATGACCTTGGATCAGTTCTGAGGACATGTCGGTCAATAATCCTGAACTGTGTTCAACATCCCCAACATCTGGCCAAGGAGAGGACTGTACTCCTCTAATACAGTTGTGCTTGTGATTATTTCCTTCTATAAATCTATGAAATCTCCCATATTTCGGTCATCTAAAAAAACACACGTCAAAGCTACTCTCTAGTGTAATAGTACTGTAAAAGCATCACTTCGTTGCTTCCATACACAATCACAGAAATGTACAGCACAAGACACAATTGCACTGCTTCCAAAGACTAAACAGAGATTTTATAGCACCATAAAATTCATCAAAAGACGCTGAAGTAAAGCCCCACAGAAATCCTAGTCGGTTTCAGTCCCGCTGGGCTCAAATCCACCACCAAATCAAGCCATGCCTTTCCAGTGGCGTAGCACAGTTTCGCGGGGCCCCCCGCAAGTTTCGAGCAAGCCTCCCCCCCATTTTGTTGGAATTTCTTTTGCCATGGGGAAGAGACAAAAATGTCAAGTTGTATAGCTAATCTCATGCTATTTTACACATTTTGCAGTGAGGCTGAGAAAAAATGTTGCCGCTTTAAAGCAAATTTTCTGTCATAAAAATAATCAATAAACGGTGCTTCGCTAGTGTGCCTCTCACTCCGCTGTAATTTTAGGAACACATCAGCCCCTCTTCAACACACACGTCTGAGAGAGAGAGAAGCCCTACACTCTGAAGAGAAGTAAAAAAAGAGCCTTACCAGAGAGAAGCAGAAGAGGTTCATCTTTGTGGAGAGGAGAAACTATACCAGTCTCTGTCCCCTGGAGCTGGTTAGAGCAGTGTGGACTGGATAGAGCTGTAGAGAGCGATGTGGACTGGACAGAGCTGTAGAGAGCGGAGTGGACTGGATAGAGCTGTAGAGAGCGGTGTGGACTGGATAGAGCTGTAGAGAGCGGTGTGGACTGGATACAGCAGTAGAGAGCGGTGTGGACTGGATAGAGCTGTAGAGAGCGGTGTGGACTGGATAGAGTTGTAGAGAGCGGTGTGGACTGGACAGAGCTGTAGAGAGCGGTGTGGACTGGATAGAGCTGTAGAGAGCGGTGTGGACTGGACAGAGCTGTAGAGAGCGGTGTGGACTGGACAGAGCTGTAAAGCGGTGTGAAGTCACTCCAACAGAAACACAACAGCCCTCCGCTAGTCGCTAGTCAAGGGCAGGCTGCCTGCCGTCTGCTCAGATTAATACCACAATACCACACCCATCCCATAATCCAATAGAAGGAGGGACCATTACTCCATTCGACCAAAGAGACCTCACTCATTCACAAAAGAAGCCCCTCACTGGAGTACCAGAATACTAGATTAAGCTATGGGGTGGATAGAAAGTCAATGTTTCTGGGGCTATGCTTTCATAGGTTATTTCAGTGGATCACTAGTACTACTGAATGACGTGAATGGTGTTTTAGAGGTATTGAATTCATAATGGTGTGATGTTTTCCACTTTCAGCTTATGCATATTGCTGACGTATGTTCTTCTTTTAACAGGTCTGTTAGGGATGGATAGCTTTGTTCAGTATTTCAGAAGCACAGAGTCACTTCCTCTTTTGGTACCATATCACAACCTTTATAATACTACTGAAAAGGCTTGAGCTCATTTGACTGTGCTGCTGCTCTTTGACCTCCACAACAGTTCAAATAGTTAGGGGTGCAACTTTCACTGGGGACGGGGGGGGACGGGGGGGGACGGGGGTCCCCACCACATTCTGAAATTGCATTTTTGTCCCCCCCAGGTTAATAATTGGAATGTGATACAAAACAAGGCAACCATGCGGACGCCTCTGAGTGGTCGGGTAGGCTGTTTGGAGTGTTTTCCCGACATTAAAATAAAATATATAATAATAATAATAATGTCCCCCCACTTCTAAAACCAAAGTTGTGCCCCTACAAATAGTGAAAACATTAGCTTTGTGATCAGCAATATTATCAGAAGTCTATTATTCATATCATTCACATTTGCAAACTAGTAATTTCCTATTTTCCGTAAATGATCAGGAATGTATTCTAAATAAATTGTGCCTGGATAAGCCGATTCTCAATCAACTTCTGGGAAATCCTGGAAGCTCTTTGTTCAATTGGGTTTTGATGTTAATGTGATATGCACGCTACATCTTTTTTTTCTTCAGCTTGGGATATGTAAATGGTATTATTTAAATGTAAAAATGTTGGTAAGCTGACATTTCATAAATGCATTACTCTTATAAGCATTAATACTACAGTATTACCACAGTTGGCTATCCCACAACTCCATGAGGAAATATTACCTTGTATTAAAGCGCAGTGGAAAGGGGACATTATTGAATAGTGCATAAAAGGAATAGTTGAAAATGTTATATGATTCTTAGAAAAGTTTTTGGGGCATGTGTTCAGAAAATACCAGTCAAGTGATCTTCTCTCTTTCTCTCTCTCTGTCTGTCTCTCTGTCTCTCTCTCTCTCTCTCTCTCTCTCTCTCTCTCTGTCTCTCCATCTCTCTCGCTCTCTCTGTCTCTCTCACTCTCTCTCTCCTCCCCTTTTTATTCTTTCTTCAGGATGAAAGAAGTAGTCCATATCACAGCTTAAGTTAAGTGTCTTTTAAGTGTCTTTTCTGCACCGCTTTCATCTCTTTCCCCTTCTCCCAACCTGAAATGAGCAGAGCAGCGCTACAGTAGAAGCCTACATAGCATGCTCTTCCACAGTTGGCCTGGGGATGTGGACTTCCCAGTATAGAAAACCAGTGGGGTGCATGTTAATGTTATAGACCCTACTGTGATTCAGTATATAGGATGAGAGACCTAGACAGGCGAGACTGTAGTCTGGACTCTTACATCACTGTACAATATCCTCACTTTACTCTCACCCTGGTCCAGCACTCTCCCTCCCAGACACCCACCACTCAACACAGCAGGGGGCCTTAACAACTGACAGTTTATTTACCCAAATCATTTTCTCCACCCTTAATGTGTATATTTATGTTGTGTACGGTGCATTTGGAAAGTATTCAGACCCCTTGACTTTTTCCACATTTTGTTACGTTACAGTCTTATTATAACATTTATTAAATCGTTTTTCCCCTCATTAATCTACACACAAGACCCTTTCTACACACCTTTGGCAGAGATTACAGCGTTGAGTCATCTTGGGTATGATTGGCACACCTGTATTTGAGGAGTTTCTCCCATTCTTCTCTGCAGATCCTCTCAAGCTCTGTCAGGTTGGATGGGGAGCGACGCTGCACAGCTATTTTCAGGACTTTCCAGAGATGTTCGATCGGGTTCAAGTCCGGGCTCTGGCTGGGTCACTCAAGGACATTCACAGACTTGTCCCGAAGCCACTCCTGTTTTGTCTTGGCTGTGTGCTTAGGGTCGTTGTCCTGTTGGAAGGTGAAACTTCACCCAAGTCTGAGATCCTGAGTGCTCTGGAGCAGGTTTTCATCAAGGATCTCTCTGTACTTTGCTCCGTTCATCTTTCCCTCGATCCTGACTGGTCTCCCAGTCCCTGCCACTGAAAAACATCCCAATGGCATGATGCTGCCACCACCATGCTTCACCGTAGGGATGGTGCCAAGCTTCCTCCAGACGTGACCCTTGGGATTCAGGCCAAAGGGTTCAATCTTGGTTTCATCAGATCAGATAATCTTGTTTCTCATGCTCTGAGAGTCTTTAGGTGTCTTTTGGCAAACTCCAAGTGGGCTGTCATGCTTCTTTTACTGAGGAGTGGCTTCCGTCTGGCCACTCTACCGTAAAGGCCTTATTGGTGGAGTGCTGCAGAGATGGTTGTCCATCTGGAAGGTTCTCCCATCTCCAAAGAGGAACTCCGTAGCTCTGTCAGAGTGACCATTGGGTTCTTGGTCACCTCCCTGACCAAGACCCTTCTTCCCCGATTGCTCAGTTTGGCCGAGCGGCCTGCTCTAGGAATAGTCTTGGTGGTTCCAAACTTCTTCCATTTAAGAATGATGGAGGCCACTGTGTTCTTAGGGACCTTCAATGCTGCAGACATTTTTTGGTACCCTTCCCCTCGACACAATCCTGTCTCAGAGCTCATAGCTTGGTTTTTGCTCTGACATGCACTGTCAACTGTGGGAGCTTATATAGACAGGTGTGTGCCTTTCCAAATCATGTCCAATCAATTTGAATTTACCACAGGTGGACTGCAATCAAGTAGTAGAAACATCTCAAGGATGAACAATCGAAACAGGATGCAGCTGAGCTCAATTTCGAAATCTCTTAGCAAAGGGTCTGAATACTTATGTAAATAAAGTATTTCTGTTTTTTATTTTTAATACATATTGAAACATTTCTAAAAACCTGTTTTCGCTTTGTCATTATGGGGCACTGTGTGTAGACTGATGAGGAAAACATTTAATTTAATTCATTTTAGAATAAGGCTGTAACATAACAAAATGTGGAAAAAGTCAAGGGGTTTGAATACTTTACGAATGCACATATTGAGAGGTCTGTAGGTCTCAATATCTTCCCTGTTAAATTGAAGGTTATGCTGATTCTGGTGACTTTTGTTCTTTACTATAAGTTAGGCAACTGCATGGGTTTATCATAAAGCCTGCTTAATAACAGTGTATCTTATGATTAAAAATAGATATTAAAACAATAATGGAAAGATGTATACCAGGCCGCTAATTGTCTACATGTGATGTAGTTGTTGGATCATAATGGGAAAAGGAAACAAATCATTTAATTCATAAATTCATTTATATAACATTTTGTTAATTTGGTTGAATGCCAAACATGACATTCATGACCTTCATATCATAATGTATTGTTTTAATGCACAATATCTAATCAGTTTGAGTGCTGTTTCTGTAAACTGTAAATCAGTTTCTGCCTTTTCTGGGCAACTATAAATTGATAAAAGTGCCCTGTAAGATCAGAGAAAGCAAGGTTTTCTGGGATAACATTTGCTCTTTTGTTCATGGGATGTGTGTTTAATGCTGACCCCTTTATGAGGATTGAATGAAACACCCTTCACATGATGTGTAAAGGAGTGAAGGTTGTCTGTCTAACGCTCCAGGGTTATTTTTAACACCCACAAATCCTCAATCTCAAAATTTTGGAGCTCTAATGGAAAAGGAAATAATGGCTGGAAGATAAATACATATCTAGATGTGACCAATATTTTCCCGTTTAATTAAGATGACCAGCCACAGACCACCCACTGGGCACGCACTGGCTGAATCAACGTTGTTTCCACGTCATGTCAATGAAATTACGTTGAACCAACATGGAATAGACGTTGAGTTGACGTCTTGACGTGTGCTGAGTGACGATATTTAAACATTTGCCTTATCCACAGTTATGCAGAATAAGATGTCTTCCTCTTTTCTCCCTCAAAAACATACGCTTACTTCCATTTTCTTTGTTCTTAATCTCTCAAAAACAAAGCAAACTACACCATGATCAAGCATACTTTTTTCAGAGGGAGGGAGAGTGGAGTTGAGTTGCCAGGTGAGTTGTACAGGTTCTCCATAACTCCCCCTCATCAGAGGGATTTAGGTAATCCTGCCTGCCCAGATGCATACGGCTACAACAGGCAGGCATTGTCACTGTCTGGCGACCCACATCCTAGCAGGAGGCCATGAGCCAGCATGACCCACTCAGGAGCATCAGGAGAGAGAGGAGATTAGGAGAGGCTACACTAGCTGCCTGGCTGGGGTGCCTCTTAGTATTCATTTATAAAAGTGACACACCAGCATCACAGCTCAGGCATTGGAAATCCTCATTACTGTAAAACCTCCACATCTGTGAATATCATAGTTTAATGGCATTAATTCAAGCCATAGAAGGACAGCAGAAACAGATGAATTGTTCAAAGGGCTTGCTGCACCCCAAAATATTGATAGATTTATAAGGTTTTGTTTTTGTTAAGATTATCACAAATAATAGCACTGACTTTTCTGATGTAATGGGTGTCGTAATGATCAGACCAAAACGCAGCGGGAACGTGTGTACTCATCTTCTTTTTAATGTTGAAGAAGGAAAACAAACAAATCACATATAAAAAAACAATAAACGACACTACAGTCCTATCTGGTGCTCAGACACTAAACAGGAGACAACTACCCACACCTACCATAGAAAAAACACCCCTCTTAAATAAGACCTTCAATTAGAAGCAACGAGGAGCAGCTGCTTCCAATTGAAGGTCAACCCCATTAACTAAACATAGACATAGAACGACTAGAACTAACATAGAAATAAACTAACAAGAACCTAGCCCAAAAACCCCGGAACACTCTAAACAAACACCCCTCTTACATAATAACATAACCCAACAAACCCCGAACCACATAAAACAAACACCCCCTGCCACGTCCTGACCAAACTACAATAACAAATAACCCCTTTACTGGTCAGAACGTGACAGCTGATAACTTCTTTATCGAGGAAAAATGCACTTACTACTACTGTGATATGTGGTTGTCTCACCTAGCTATCTTAAGATGAATGCACTAGCTGTAAGTTAGATAAGAGTGTCTGCTAAATGGCTAAAATGTAAATGTCAGTCATTCAAAGGTTATAATGTTTCCCCATATTCTAACGTATTTCCCCCACAACATTCTACTGTACTTAAACAGAAGGTGAAAGTGTTTAGTCAGTGGCGATAGCTCTCTGTGGATCATGTCAGTTCTTACACAGGTCTCCCTGGCAACAGTAGACGTTGACACCTGACACACATCTCCTCACAGGTACGAGTCACTGTGTCCGCTGTGAAGGAAAATAAGGAAGAAGAAAATGTTTGAGCAATTTACAGATGATTATTGCACTCAGGTGATTCATAATACAGACACATTATTGATAGAGATTAAAAGACATGAATGAAAGAATAAAAATGGAATATTTACCAGTCACCACAGTTCTGCAGTACATGCTCGATGGTGGACATTCTGTCTCTTGCTTGCAGTCAGCATCAGCCGTGTCACAGGTGTAGCACTGTGGAGAAATGTACATTTAGAGCAGAAGTGATGATAGGATTCTTAAAGTGTGGAACATCATTAGCTTATCAAATAATTGGTTATGAGAAAGTTAGTTGTAAGTCTGTGAAGAGGACTGTGAGCATTTTAATTCCTTTACTAAGTTACTGAAGATCCTTCACTGTTATAACATTACACTTTTCACCTAACATAGGCCATCAACTCAATGTATCATAGGCTACATATCAATCATTTTGCCTTGCACCTATCATCAAATATCATCAGTGATATTTCCTCTTTGATTTCAAAGAAAGTTATTTATAAACCAGTCTATATTTATTATGTTTGCACACCTTGAGTGCTACAGAGCAGCACCAGCAGCATGGTTGTCAGTAGCAGGGTCCTCATGTTGTCCAGTAGTGTGAAGGAGCAACCTACGACTGCAGCTTTTATACTGGTAAACCTTGTACTGTCCCGAGAACTCACTTAAACAGGCTGGTTTATTTCCTTGTGAATCACAATGCACTTACAGTAAATGCATTCCTTTCCCCTTCATTTTCTAAGAGAAATTCAAGTAATGCAGCAAGGAGCAGGAGCAACTACAGTGGAGGGACTGATTGGGATCTTTATTTGACAATCAATAATCATCTCAAAGATGATGTGATGATGTTCGATTGTCTACTGTAGAGGATGGAAATTGTAAGATTGAACATGACTTAAATATGTATGTCCTGCTAGTTGCCGTCTATTAAAATCAAGCCTAGTCCTGCACTGAAAGCACTTTCAATGAGCATGATTTTTTGTCCAGCAGTGGGCTTAATCTGTGACATTTGCCCTTGGTGTGCACTTTTGTGGCGTGTATTTATTTCATAAGTTGACCTGCTTATAGATGGTGAAGTGGTTTTTCAGTCCTCTCTATGTTCAAAGAATGCGGTCTTCCCAGTGAATCTGGCAGCAGCATTTGGGCATGCAAATCAGACAATAGAGTGTTATCCCCATTGCTGGGAAATAACCAGGAAATAACCTGGTTAAAGAACCTAACCAGTTGGACTGAATTCTCTAATTATAGTCCAAACAACTCAATTAATAGAACCTCACAAGCATTAACTTAAAAAAAACATTCATTTCAGAAGTTTTCATATTGGGATGCAGGGACGTACTAGGACCAGAAATTGTGCATTTCTAACACACCTGTCAATTTTTTCTCCAGAAACCCCATGATTAGCCAAATAATGACATATGTGCGTAAACATCAACTTAGACAGGTCCACTGTGCTACAGATGGACCAGCCCATCTGGCATTTGCCCTATGGCCAGTCTGTCTCTGTAGGAATGTGTGACACAGGCGACAACATTACAACCTATAGTCTATACATATGTTTTTCAAAGACTAAATGGAAAAATCTCCCACAAGGTTAAGGTTTGCATGGTCTTGCTCAGATAAGTAGCTGGTGGGGAGTAAAGTTACACCTCTGGCAACCTTTCACTCCATCTCACATTGCCTTATAGTTGCAGTTGGGTCCTTTTTAGGCAAAGCTGTTAGAACAAGTTCTACATGCTTACCTATATTTAATTGAAGGGACCCAAATGGCCCTTTGAAACCAAACCACTTTACAGCACAACACGTGTTGACTTGCTTAGAACTGAGAACAGTGGTTTGTGGTAAACAGTGCCTTCTTCAGGTCAAATATAGTAATGTTGGCATTGTGTGAGCTTGCTCCTCAATAATGCAAACTCTTGTTTACCAATCAAGGTTATGTCCTCACCAGGGGAGAACTACTGCACCCTCTTATTGTGAAGCCATGGGAGTTCAAGTCCGACCCCGGTACTGCAGGCATTGTTAGCAGAAAACAGGACCCCCATTATAGTGAATGGAAAAATGTCAATCTTCACTGTCAATCTTCGTGTAAAAAAATAATAATTCTAAAACAATCATCATCAATAATTGCTTCTAATACACTAGATGAATGTCCTTGAACCGATTATTATAAGGATCATTTAGTTGTTAATGGCAGTCTGCAGTACCACGGTCGGCCTTCAACTTGAGTCAATGACAGGGGTCAGAGGCGGCAGCACTGAACTAGCCTGCAACGTCACTTCCTGAATGAGTTCAAACTGCGCATTTTGTCTCCATGAGACGCCATTTTAACCGACATAGATTCAAAGTGCTATAGAGAGAAATATTAATTGCGTCTTTTTGTAGGCACTAACTCTGCCATGGTTTGTTGGACAAGGCTTACGAGGAAATTAATGGCATTTTTGGGGGGGGATAAACACTGAAAATAATGTATGTGGTAAACACAGGCTTGGAAGATCTTATAGGTTTTGTTCTATGAGATAATCTTCATCAGCTAACATCACTTTTTGTGAATTTTTACAGATGTATGTAATTTAAAAAAGCACATTAAAGGCTTCATAATTCATGAAGGTCATATTATCTCATAGAACAAAACGTATTAGATCTCCTAAGCCTGTGTTTATCACATACCTTTTCAACGGTTATCTCGAAACCCTATTCTTTCCCCATAGGATGGTTGAACGAATTAGTGGTAACTCATTTCCGGGTTTTAGGACTACTGGCGAGCTCTATTAAATCTTCACATAGGAATAAATGGTGGCTTCGATGGCTTTGTCCATTCATATACAGTCATTGGTCCTCACCCCAAAAGTAGACGGGTCTACAGATAAAGTATCATAATTTGACCAGTTTCTCACAGCAGGAAAATAATCCTGCAGCAACAAGAAATGGGAATTATTGTGTGGATTATAATTAATTAAAATATTTGTTACTATATTTTTTGTTAGGTTAAATCAAGTATGAGATTTTAATGTGGAAATTACGAACTTAAGAAGCCTTTTTAAACTTTGAGTACACTTCAAGTTTGCATGCAACAACTGGGTGATCAAATTAAGATCCTACTTCTGTACTGGGATCGGGAGTGGTTGAATAAGTGACAAAAACACGACTAATTTAATCCAATTCATACATAATATAGTGTTACACCAAAACCCTTTAGATAGGATAAAGGCTGACTGCAGACTGAAACAGAAGGATCACAGTTCTTACATTGATCCTTGACTAAACAAAACACATTTTGAGGAAAGAAATTACTTCGTTTTCTTCCACTTTAGTTTTAGAAGTGGGGGGTCTCCGGGTCCTCCCCCAGATTTTCTTTAGGCATCTAAAGCTAATTTATTGCAATTTCACACAATCCAATATGCCGTCTTTATTTAGAACAAAAAGTAAGCAAAAATGCCCACAGTCATCAAGGTAAGTAAGAGATCATTATTACATTTGTTTGTGATTAATAAGACTGAACTAGATCCTAGGAAATTCAATAATGAATATTGTGTTAACCAATAGACTTTTGATTGTCTTTATTAAGACATCCTCTATATCAAATTTCAGCCAGATCGGCCAGCCAGCCCGGGCCGCCTGCACTCCCAACCCCCACCAGTCTAGTCTATAAATCTGCTCTGTCCCAACACAATTTCCTTCCCAGTTCACACCTAATTCTTTTAATTACCAAGGGAAAGGTTTGGAAACAAAAAATCCAACAACAGAAAACACATACACCACAAATATACATTAACACACAGAAACAGCAAATCCTAGGCCAAGGTCAGAGTGACAACACACAGGATGGCCCCCAGGACCAGGACTGAGCAGCCCAGCAGCTAGGGATTGCCTAAATAGGTATCTCCCCTGATGTGGGCATGTTTTCAATACAGACTCCTTTTGTCGTACTGTATTCCATATAAGGCATCCAGAACGTATGAAGGTTGCACAGTATACCCTTAATCTTATAATACATCAAATCTAGTGATACATAACTTGACATTGACAATTGTAGGATAAACCAACCTTTCAATTAATGGCAATGTATTTCTTAGCCGCTATAAATGCTTGGTTACACAGTTTCTTCTGATAACAGTCTCCAGTATCAACATTTCCCAGCAAACAAGAACAGGGAGAAGGGAGAATCTGTAGACATGCTGAGATAAAACAACATACAGAACATTACATTTCTGAGTGCATGTACAGTGCCTTCGGAAAGTATTTAGACCCCTTGACTTTTTCCACATTTCGTTATGTTACAGCCTTATTCTAAAATTGATTAAATATTCTTTTTTTATCTCAGCAATCTACACACAATACCCGTTATGACAAAGCAAAAACATGTTTTTAGAACAAATAAAAAACAGAAATACCTTATTTACATAAGTATTCAGACCCTTTGCTATGCGACTCGAAATTGAGCTCAGGTGCATCCTGTTTCCATTGATCGTCCTTGAGATGTTTCTACAAGTTGATTGGAGTCCAACTGTGGTAATTGATTGGACATGATTTGAAAAGGCACACACCTGTCTATTTAAGGTCCCACAGTTGACAGTGCATGTCAGAGCAAAAACCAAGCCATGAGATCGAAGAAATTGTCTGTAGTTCCTCTGTGGAGATGGGGGAACCTTCCAGAAGGACAACCATCTCTGCAGTACTCCACCAATCAGGACATTATGGTAGAGTGGCCAGACTGAAGCCACTCCTCAGTAAAAGGCACATGACAGCCCGGTTGGAGTTCGCCAGGAGGCACCTAAAGACTCTCAGACCATGAGAAACCAGATTCTCTGGTTTGATGAAACCAAGATTGAACTCTTTGGCCTGAATGTCAAGCGTCATGTATGGAGTAAACCTGGCACCATCCCTAAAGTGAAGCATGAAGGTGGCAGCATCATGCTGTGGGGATGTTTTTCAGCTGCAGGGACTGGGAGACTAGTCAGGATCGAGGTAAAGATGAACGGAGCAAAGTACAGAAAGATCCTTAATGAAAACCAGCTCTAGAGCTCTCAGGACCTCAGACTGGGGGCGACGGTTCACTTTCCAACAGGACAACGACCCTAAGTACACAGCCAAGACAATGCAGGAGTGGCTTCAGGACAAGTCTCTGAATGTCCTTGAGTGGCCCAGCCATAGCCTGGACTTGAACCCAATTTATCATCTCTGGAGAGACCTGAAAATAGCTGTGCAGCAACACTCGCCTGACAGAGCTTGAGAGGATCTGCAGAGCAGAATGGGAGAAACTCCCCAAATATAGGTGTGCCAAGCTTGTTTCACATCTGCTTCTGCAAAGCCCTCTACTGCTCATGCTGTGTCTTCTTGACCTGCCGCCACTCCCCCAGTACTCTCTCTCTCTCCGTCTCTCTCTCTTTGTGTGTGTGCGATTGTGTGGGTGGGGACAGATGTGCTGGAGTCAGAGCAGATCCCCACCAGCTGCAATCTGTTCCATAATCAAGACCTCTACAAACACTCAGCCCTGCCACTTTCACGCTGCCAGATCATAATCTCTGCTCAGTCAGTCTAAGTGCAGAGCCATTTGTTACCATTCAGATCCTGTTATCCTGTTGTGCCTGTTTTCCTTGCCTGACGCTGTTTTCCTCTCCGCTACAGTTCTGCCCGCTCTGACTCTGGTCCCTGTCTCCAGTCCCACGTCTCGTCATCCTGCTACTCTGTCCTGGATTCCCCACTCTACTATGCCCTTGGATTCCCCTCCGGACCTGCTTACCCTGTCTCAACCCCTCTCGCTCCAGCCTCAGCCTCCGCACCTGGTTTCCAGCAACCCGCCCGAGCTTCCCCTGACCTGCACTCCATCTCCCCCCTGTGTTTCAATAAATACCTTGGTTACTTCATCCCAGTCTCCTCGTCTGAGTCTGCTCTTGGGTTCCCCTGTTCCACTCCGCGTAACACCCTGGCTGCCTGAGCCTGCTGAGACCCCTGTCACCATCTGATCCTCCTAAAATGAGGCATGACAAAGAATTACCTTGATGTACATTTATACATTATATTATCCAAGAATAGAATCAATGGTTCAATAATTGAAATGACCATTATTCCCAGATCCCAGACTGTAGATTTAAGCTGCTCTACTGTAGCTACTGTAGGTCTACCCATCAATTCAAGATGGAGCTTTGTATCAGTCACTGATATTGTTAATATACTGCAAAATTCACCTGAGCTCCGTAGACTGGTCTTCCCTGGCTGTCTGACCCTGCAGGGACACCTGTCACCATCTGATCCTGCTAAGACATGATGAGCATAATGTTGTGTACTGAATGCCCTAAAGGACTGCGGGTCCCGACAGAGATCATTGCAGCGCGGTCGTCATTTTTCATGCTGTGGGCGGGTGCTGTTGGTCAGACAGAAAACTTTGGATGAAAATATTTTTGTTATCCCATAGATTATTTGGAGACGGTCCTCTTACTGCTTTGTATGCATTAGCCTACCTACTATATTAAAAGCACATATTTTTCGCATTATTCACACACAGAATTCACTGCTTCAACTTCAGTACCTCTCCTAGTTGGGCGTGCGAGTTCAAGTGCGTCTAGTATGTTGTCACGACTTCCGCCGAAGTCGGCTCCTCTCCTTGTTCGGGCGGCGTTCGGCGATCGACGTCACCGGCTTTCTAGCCATCGCCGCTCCATTTCTCATATGTCCATTTGTTTTGTCTTGTTCCATACACATCTGGTTTTCATTCCATAATCACACTGCATGTATTTAGTCCTCTGTTCCCCTCCATGTCTTTGTGTGTAATTGTTTCGTGTTACGTGGTTATCGTTACGTGCCCGACTGGGTTTTCATGTTTCCGTGTTTTTTGCACACGGTTTGTTTATTTTGTATTACAGTGTCTTGTATTGAACATTTATCATGCCTTACACTTTTGCCTTGTGGGCTGGAGGTTTTCAAGAAGCTGCGTTCTTCTGTTATTTTCTCTACTGCTATAATAAAGTGTGTGCTTGTTCAATACTTCCTGCTCTCCTGCACCTGACTTCTCCACCAGCAGCACACAGCCCTGACAGAATTACGCACCCGAACCATGGAGTCAGCAGGAGCAGGTACCCCGGTTAGAGGAGTCCAGGAGCGCGTCCAGGAACATTCTGCTATGTTACATCATCTTGGTGCCATGATGGATCGCGTTGTCCAGACTATGGACCGCTGGGAGAGACAGGAAGTCTCCCCAGTGCCTCGACCAGCGCAACCGGGGTTACCTCTACCCGTCCTGTCCAGAGCCAGTCCCAGTGGGATGCGTCTCTCCCTTCCCAGGAAGTATGATGGGACGGCAGCACAGTGCCAGGGATTCCTGTTACACCTGGACCTCTACCTGGCCACTGTGCACCCAGCTCCCTCGGAAAGGGAGAGAGTGTCTGCCCTCGTCTCATGCCTCTTGGGGAGAGCTCTGGAGTGGGCAAATGCCGTGTGGGGAGAGGGAGACGTGGCGTTGGACCACTTCGGGGAGTTCACCCGTCGTTTCTGAGCCGTCTTTGAGCATCCGCCTGAAGGTAGAGCGGCAGGGGAACGGCTCTTCCATTTGAGGCAGGGGACGAGGAGCGCCCAGGAATTCGCCCTGGAATTCCGGACCTTGGCCGCCGGAGCAGGCTGGAACGACAGAGCCCTCATCGACCACTATCGGTGCAGCCTGCGCGAGGACGTCCGACGTGAGCTGGTCTGCAGGGATGCCACCATCTCATTTGACCAACTGGTGGATTTGCTCATCCGGTTGGAAAACCTGCTGGTGACCCGCGGACGTCCAGAGGGGGCTCTTTCGGTGCCATCTTCCAGCACCCCCGCTCCGGTGCCCATGGAGTTGGGAGGGGCTGCGCGAAGGGAGAATGGAGGAGGAGCCATCACATGCACCATCTGTGGCCGCAGAGGGCACACTGCTGGTCGGTGCCGTGTCGGTTCCTCTGGGAGTCGAGGCAACAGGCGGGGCACTCTGGCATCACCCCAGGTGAGTCTGCACCACACTCATCCAGAGTCCTCTGTTGACCACCTGGGTGTACCTGTTTGTTTCCCTGATTTTTCCCCGCATTCCCAGCATAAGGCCCTCGTTGATTCAGCCGCAGCTGGAAATTTTATCGACAGAGCGTTAGCCCTTAGTTTAGGGATCCCCATTTTTCCTGTAGTTAGACCTTTCCCGGTTCAACCTCTGGATAGTCGACCATTAGGGTCCGGGCTAATCAGGGAAGCCACCATCTCCCTGGGCATGGAGACGCAGGGGGGGTCAAGAGGAGAGAATCAGTCTCTTCCTCATTGACTCCCCTGTGTTTCCCGTGGTACTAGGGCTTCCCTGGTTAGCTCATCATAACCCCACTATTTCCTGGCAACAGAGGGCTCTCACGGGGTCGTCGCGAGAGTTCCCTGGGAGGTGTGTAGGGGTTTCCGTTGGTGCTACCACAGTGGAAAGTCCAGACCAGGTCTCCACCGTGCGCATCCCCCCCAGAATATGCCGATTTGGCTCTCGCTTTCTGTAAAAAGAAGGCGACTCAATTACCACCTCATCGACGGGGGGATTGTGCGATTAATCTCCTGGCAGACGCTGCGCTTCCCAGGAGACACGTGTATTGCCTGTCGCAAGCGGAGACGGTGGCTATGGAGACATATGTCTCTGAATCCCTGCGTCAGGGGTACATTTGGTCCTCCACTTCACCCGCCTCCTCAAGTTTCTTTTTTGTGAAGAAGAAGGATGGAGGTCTACGCCCGTGCATTGACTATAGAGGTCTCAATCAGATCACGGTGAGGTACAGTTACCCACTAGCTCTAATCGCCACGGCGATTGAGTCAATGCATGGGGCGCGCTTCTTCACAAAACTGGATCTCAGGAGTGCGTATAACCTGGTGCGTATCCTGGTAGGAGACGAGTGGAAGACTGCGTTTAGTACCACCTCAGGGCATTATGAGTACTTAGTCATGCCGTACAGGTTGATGAATGCTCCATCAGTTTTCCAATCCTTTGTAGACAAGATTTTCAGGGACCTGCACGGGCAGGGTGTACTGGTGTATATCGATGACATTCTGATATACTCCGCTACATTCGCCGAGCATGTGGCCTTGGTACGCAAGGTACTTGGACGACTGTTGGAGCACGACCTGTACGTCAAGGCCGAGAAATGCCTGTTCTTTTAGCAGGTCATCTCCTTCCTAGGGTATCGCATTTCCACATCAGGGGTGGAGATGGACAGTGACCGCATTGCACCCGTGCATAATTGGCCGACTCCCACCACGGTAAAGGAGGTGCAGCGATTTTTAGGTTTTGCCAATTACTACCGGAGATTTATCCGGGGTTTTGGCCAGGTGGCTGCTCCCATTACCTCACTGCTGAAGGGGGGTCCCGTAAGGTTGCAGTGGTTGGCTGAGGCGGACAGGGCTTTAGGCAGCTAAGAGCTCTGTTTACTTCGGCTCCCGTGCTGGCCCATCCGGATCCATCTTTGGCGTTCATAGTGGAGGTGGACGCGTCCGAGGCTGGGATAGGAGCCGTGCTCTCACAGCGCTCGGGTACGCCACCAAAACTCCGCCCCTGTGCTTTCTTCTTGAAGAAGCTCAGCCCAGCGGAGCGTAAGGGAGCTGTTGGCTGTGGTTAACCTGTTAGGGACAGACGTTCCGCTAGCAGAACGTCTCACCAATATCCAATGGTATAGCGTGGCGCGAATTACAAATATCTCAAAAATTCAAAAACTTCAATTTTTCAAACATATGACTATTTTAGACCATTTTAAAGACAAGATTCTCCTTTATCTAACCACATTGTCCGATGTCAAAAAGGCTTTACAACGAAAGCAAAACATTAGATTATGTCAGCAGAGTACCCTCCCAAAAATAATCACACAGCCATTTTCAAAGCAAGCATATATGTCACAAAAACCAAAACCACAGCTAAATACAGCCCTAACCTTTGATGATCTTCATCAGATGACACTCCTAGGACATTATGTTATACAATACATGCATGTTTTGTTCAATCAAGTTCATATTTATATCAAAAACCAGCTTTTTACATTAGCATGTGATGTTCAGAACTAGCATACCCACCGAAAACTTCCGGTGAATTTACTAAATTACTCACGATAAACATTGACAAAAAACATAACAATTATTTTAAGAATTATAGATACAGAACTCCTTTATGCAATCGCGGTGTCAGATTTTAAAATAGCTTTTCGGTGAAAGCACATTTTGCAATATTCTGAGTAGATAGCCCGGCCATCATGGCTAGCTAATTTGACACCCACCAAGTTTGGCCCTCACCAAACTCAGATTTACTATAAGAAAAATTGGATTACCTTTGCTGTTCTTCGTCAGAATGCACTCCCAGGACTTCTACTTCAACAACAAATGTTGTTTTGGTTCGAAATAATCCATAGTTATATCCAAATAGCTCCGTTTTGTTTGTGCGTTCAAGTCACTATCCGAAGGGTGACGCGCCGGCGCATTTCGTGACAAAAAATGTCAAAATATTCCATTACCGTACTTCGAAGCATGTCAAACGCTGTTTAAAATACATTTTAATGCTATTTTTCTCGTAAAATAGCGATAATATTCCAACCGGGTGACGTTGTATTCGTTCAAACACTGAAAGAAAAAAATGGAGTCGTCTTGTGCACGCGCGCTCCAGTGTCAATGTTCTCAGAAGGACCACTCACAAAAACCCCTGCTGTTTTTTGCCCAGAGACTGGAGAGCTCTCATTCCACTTTCTGGTGCCTTCCTAGAGACAATGAAAGCTTTAGAAAATGTCACGTTACAGCAGAGATTAGGTATTTTTGATAGAGATGCCCTAGAAGGAGAACAAATTGTCAGACAGGGCACTTCCTGTATAGAATCTTCTCAGGTTTTGGCCTGCCATATGAGTTCTGTTATACTCACAGACACCATTCAAACAGTTTTAGAAACATTAGAGTGTTTTCTATCCAAATCTACTAATTATATGCATATTCTAGTTTATGGGCAGGAGTAGTAACCAGATTAAATCGGGTACGTTTTTTATCCGGCCGTGAAAATACTGCCCCCTATCCCAAACAGGTTAAAGCGTTGAAGGCGTGGAGACATTGGCTTGAGGGGGCTAAACACCCTTTCCTCATCTGGACTGACCACCGCAACCTGTAGTACATCCGGGCTGCGAGGAGACTGAATCCTCGTCAGGCAAGGTGGGCCATGTTCTTTACCCGTTTTGTGTTCACCCTGTCCTACAGACCACGTTCCCAGAATACGAAGGCAGACGCACTGTCCCGGCTGTATGACACAGAGGAGCGGCCCATGGATCAGACTCCCATACACCCGGCCTCTTGCCTGGTAGCGCCGGTCGTATGGGAGCTGGACACGGACATTGAGCAGACGTTGCGTACAGGGCCCTCTCCCCTCCAGTGTTCTGTCGGGCGTATGTACGTTTCGTCTGCTGTCCGTGACCAGTTGATATATTGGGCCCACACGTCACCCTCCTCTGGTCATCCGGGGATCGGTCAGATGGTGCGCTGTCTGACTGGGAAGTACTGGTGGCCCACCTTGGCTAAGGACGTGAGGGTTTATGTTTCCTCCTGCTCGGTGTGTGCCCAGTGTAAGGCTCCGAGACACCTGCCCAGAGGTAAGCTACACCCCTTACCCGTTCCACAAGGACCTTGGTCACACCTGTCTGTGGATTTTTTAACCAATCTACCTCTTTCACAGGGAAACACTACGATCCTGGTCATTGTGGATCTTTTCTCTAAGTCCTGTCGTCTCCTCCCTCTGCCCCGTCTTCCTACGGCCGTACAGACTGCGGAAGCCCTGTTAACTCACGTCTTCCGGCACTACGGGGTGCCAGAGGATATAGTGTCTGATCGGGGTCCCCAGTTCACGTCGAGAGTCTGGAAGGCGTTCATGGAACATCTGGGGGTCTCGATCAGCCTTACCTCAGGTTTTCACCCCGAGAGTAACGGGCCGGTAGAGAGAGTCAACCAGGATGTGGGCAGGTTTCTGCGGTCCTATTGCCAGGACCGGCCGGGGGAGTGGGCGGCGTTTGTGCCCTGGGCCGAGATGGCACAGAACTCGCTTCGCCACTCCTACACTAACCTCTCCCCCTTTCAGTGCGTATTGGGGTACCAGCCGGTTCTGGCGCCGTGGCATCAAGTTCAGACCGAGGCTCTTGCGGTGGACAACTGGTTCAGGCGTGCGGAGGAGACATGGGAGGCTACCCATGTTCACCTCCAGCGAGCCGCGCTTCGTCAAAAGACCAGCGCGGACCATCACCGCAGTGAGACCGGGTCTGGCTCTCGACCCAAAATCTGCCCCTCCGTCCTGCCCTGCCGGAAGCTGTGTCCGCAGTTTGTGGGGCTATTCAAAGTCCTGAGGATGGTGAACGAGGTGTGTTACAGATTACAGCTTCCCTCTGATTACCGTATTTACCCCTCGTTCCATGTGTCTCTCCTCAGGCCGGTGGTGGCTGGTCTGCTCCAGGAATCTGAGGTGCGGGAGGTCCCTCCGCCCCCTCTGGACATTGAGGGGGCCCCGGCGTACTCCGTTCATTCCATCCTGGATTCGAGGCGTCGGGCAGGGGGCCTTCAGTACCTCGTGGAGTGGGAGGGATACGGTCTGGAGGAGAGGTGCTGGGTTCCAGTTGCGGATGTTTTGGACCCCGAACTGCTGCGGGAGTTTCACCGTCGCCGGCCGGATCGCCCTGCGCCTCGCCCTCCGGGTCATCACCGAGGCCGGTGTCGGCGCGCCGCTGGAGCCGCGCATCAGGGGGGGGGCACTGTCACGACTTCCGCCGAAGTCGGCTCCTCTCCTTGTTCGGGCGGCATTCGGCGATCGCGTTCGGCGGTTTTCATTCCATAATCACACTGCATGTATTTAGTCCTCTGTTCCCCTCCATGTCTTTGTGTGTAATTGTTTCGTGTTACGTGGTTATCATTACGTGCCCGACTGGGTTTTCATGTTTCCGTGTTTTTTGCACACGGTTTGTTTATTTTGTATTACAGTGTCTTGTATTGAACATTTATCGCAACTTACACTTTTGCCTTGTGGGCTGGAGGTTTTCAAGAAGCTGCGTTCTTCTGTTATTTTCTCTACTGCCATAATAAAGTGTGTGCTTGTTCAATACTTCCTACTCTCCTGCACCTGACTTCTCCACCAGCAGCTCACAGCCCTGACATATGTGTGGTCCCATTGAAATAGAGTCGGCTGCCTACATGGGCGGAGAATTACGTGGCAGTTAACTTGAACATGAAATTAACTTAAATATGATTAGACTGTAGTTTACTACAGTGTCTGTAAATAAATATTGAAAATGGAAAGAAGTGGAGGGCGTCCAACCAAAACGAGTCGAAGTACAATCAAAATATGTAATCATCAATAAAAAAGAAAATGGCACAATGCACACATAGCTTAGGCTACTAACATTTTCAATAAGTATTGATTACCCATTTATTTATCTCTGCCTGCAAATCGTCCTCCTAAAAGGTAGGCTATATCCTATAGGCCTATGCAAAACGTAGCAAGTGTTGCAGTCATCATTCTTGCTGCTTTTAGTTCAGTAGCCTTACCTGCGAGATCAGGTGCACATGTGGTCTCAATTAAATAGAGTAGGCTATAGCCTATGCACAGGAGGTTGGAGGCATCTTAATTGGGGAGGACGGGCTTGGGGTAATGACTGAAGCGAAATAGGTGGAATGGTATCAAATACATTAAACACATGGTTTCTATTTGTTTGATGCCATTCCAAATGCACCGTTCCAGCCATTATTATGAGCCATCCTCCCCTCAGCAGACTCCACTGAGCCTATGCATGGGCGGAGAAGCACGGGGCCGTTATCTTTCCAAGGAAATGTACTTCCTAAATAGGCCTATGATTAGGCTATAGTTTACTACATTGCCTAGAAACAGGCCTAAATATTGATCACCCATATTTCTCTGTCTGAAAATCGGCCCACTTTAAATGGTAGGCTATAAAACGTCTCTCCAGCTTTGCTCTCTTCAAACTACATCTAGCATATTGGCTGATATAGCCCAGTAATACAATGTAAGGGCCATGTGAGAATCGCTGCTAAGTTAACCTATTTCTTAAGTTATTTTTGCACATTTGCTGGCACCATGGCTGGCAAATGAGTTGTGTCACACACACCTAAAACAACTGCGGTTGGGTTTAGGACCAGTTCTTGCAGTAGCTGGTGGGAGTCGGACAGAAAGCCAGTGGGTGGGAGTCATACAGAAAGCCAGTGGGTGCGGGTGGGAGAGGGATGAAGAAATTGGTCCTATGCAGAAGTCTACTGTGCGCAATGACCGTGAAGCCTGTAATGTTAGAGCTGTTTATTACTGTGTCAGTGTGAAAAGTAAGGAATTAGCTAGGGAAACTGACAGATCAATAATGTTACATAGCCATATTGACTAATACAACTCACATTTCACTGAAAAATCATCAGAATATCAATCTTCAATCGTTTGGCCAATAGTTTCATCATCTGATTCAGGTCTAGTGTGAGGCAAAAATAATAGCTAACGTTAGTCAACTTTTGGTCAGGTCTCTCTCGAATGATAAATCAACTGGCGAAAGCTAGCCAAGTTCATTTACTTCTGAAACAGGACAAAACAAAGGCTACAAAACATGTCCATGCAAACAACAGCTGTTAGATAGTGATACTAGCCAGCTCATATCGCTATCTGACAGATAACTAGAGGCTCGAGCTGACCTGGCTGTGGAAGCTACTAGCTAGCATAGCTTATTCACCTCAGTCGAGAGCGGATGAAACATTAGCTAACGTTACATGTCAGTTAAAATAATAGTTCAGCACTACGAATAAACACTCATTTCTTTTTTCAGTTAAGATAAACAGCAGTTACCTTGCCAACTACATCAGTCAACTAAATAGTATCCACTTTCTGCTTGGTTTGGTTTTTACAACTCTGTGAAAGAGCGCAACACATACACACTGAACTATGCTCAACTCTACCGTGCAGGTCCAGCCAGCCTAGTCCTAAAGCACACAGTTGTCGATTTTTGTATCACATTGCAATGATGAAACTGGGGGGGACAAAAATGCAATTTCAGAATGTGGGGGGGACATGACACCCCCATCCCCAGTGAAAGTCGCGTCACTGATTATCTGCTTCAAAAATAAGCTATTGCAACAGTGACCAGGCAGCAAATAGGCAAAGTGGATCTGCGATATACTATATTGTAACTTCTGTTCATGTGGCCATAATAAAGAGGTGCAGTCATCTCAGAATAGACACTCCTCCCTGTCTGACCTGCTCAGCAAGGTGTGTCCAAGTTCCAATACCACTTATTCATCCCACGTGGTGCATTTGTGGGAGGCAGTACAGGGAGGCCATACAGGCGTGTCTCTCTGTGTGTTTCTGCATGAGTATTTACTCTGTTATTGGCTCCCTCTCTCTTACTCTCTCTCTCTCTCAGTGCTTGTTTCTTAGTGTGAATGTTTACACAGTAATCTCCTGCTGATCCTGTCTGATGGGTGAGGTGCCGTTGCACAGGCAGAGCAGCTTAGGTAGCCAGAGAACACAAAGCTGAGAAGGACAGAAGAAAACATCACCAACAAGAGAGATACTGTTTTCCACCAGATTAAGACATTAACAAAAATAAAAAGGAAGGAGGAACACAGGAAATAATGGATTTTGAGAGAAGAGCAATGCGAATGCTCCAGAATGTGGAATGACCCAGTAGACACTCCGTACTGGCGAGAATAGATGGACCTGGGGTTCTAATGTGGCTCTGGGACACACAGGAAGTCGCTCTTTTCTTCAGCATCACATTGTATGTGTGCCACCTAGGTATGTATCCTATCCATACATGGAAACACTTCTGTGAGCATGTATCCATATATGGACATACTGATTTGTATGTGTTTAAATGTGAGTGCTTGTGTGTTTAAGGGCATGCCTATGTTTGCCTCAGAGTGTATGATGTAGGCCAAGCAATTTCAGAAGAAACTGTCTTCTGGTATTGGTTGACTAACTTTGAGTATTTCTCAACTTTTGCTCTGATGTGGTTTGTACCGGTGAAACAGAATGATAGTGCACTTAGACACACAGTGGTTTGTTAATTCCCCAAAACCTGGATAGGGCGTGATGGTTTCAAGGCATACCTCTGGCAGCCATAATGTTTCTCTGTCATTCTTTGCATGCTTTAACAAAATTCTTTGTGCATGCTTCATCTTGTGTGCACACACCTTTAGTTGGACTGGTGTTGTCTGAGTCAGTAATTCACATTGATTGAAACACATCTTACATGAGAAAACAACTGAAAGCAGGTGGCTATGAGGGCAATTACATTTGATAAATAAATACATTTGATTAACTGATTGGTTTTGAATTGCCCTCATGGCAATTCAAAACCAAACAATTAATCAAATGTATTTATAAAGCCCTTTTTAAATCAGCACATGTCACAAAGTGTTATACAGAAACCCAGCCTAAAACCCAAAAGAGTAAGCAATGCAGATTTAGAAGCACGGTGGCTAGGAAAAACTTCCTAGAACGGCAGGAACCTAGGAAGAAACCTAGAAAGGAACCTGGCTCTGAGGGGTAGCCAGTCCTCTTCTGATTGTGCCCGGTGGAGGTTATAAGAGTACATAGCCATTTAGGCCAGATCGTTCTTCAAGATGTTCAAACGTTCATAGATGACCAGAAGGGTCACATAATAATCACAGTGGTTATAGAGGGTGCAACAGGTCAGCACCTCAGGAGTTAATATCAGTTGGCATTCAAAGTTTGAGACTGCAGGTGGGGGGGGGGGGAGACAGAGAGAGAACGAGAGAGAGTCAAAACAGCAGGTCTGTAACGGCCATCGAAGTCGAAGGGAGTAGACCAAGGCGCAGCGGGTTGAGTGCTCATAATGAACTTTATTTCGAACACTAAACAAAACAAGAAAAAACACGACATCCAAACAGTACTGTCTGGTACAAGAAACACTGAACAGAAAATAACCACCCACAAACACAATGACAAAAAAAAACTACTTAAATATAGTCTCTAATCAGAGGCAACGAGATACAGCTGCCTCCAATTAGAGACCAATCCCAAACACTTCCAACCTAGACTAACATAGAACATAACCCCAAAATCCCGAAACACACAAACCAAACACCCCCTGTCACGCCCTGACCAAACTACAATAACAAATAACCCCTTTTACTGGTCAGGACGTGACAAGGTCCAGGACAAGGTGGCACATCAGGTAAACAGGTCTTGGAACCGACGCATTGCCACAATCATACCCTGGATCTAGTTTTGTGTAATAAACATTGTGGATCTAAATGTTTTCTTCATAATCTTGGACTATCGGACCACCATGTTATTACATTAGAAATCGCAACAAATGATTTGCTAAGACCCCAACCAAGGATTATCAAAACACGTGCTATAAATTCTCGGACAACCCAAAGATTCCTAGATACCCTTCCAGACTGCCCACACCTACCTAAGGACTCCGGAGTACAAAAATCAGTTAACCACCTACCCAGGATCTAAACTTAACCTTGCGTAATACCCCAGATGCAGTCGCAAACAAAAACATTTGTCACAAGAAACTAGCTCCCTGGTTTACAGAAAATACCCAAGCCCTGAAGCAAGCTTCCAGAAAATTGGAACGGAAATGGCGCTCCACCATATTTGAAGTTTTCCGACTAGCTACACGGACAAGTTCCTGCCTGGTTTAGATCTTATCTGTAGGAAAGATATCAGTTTGTCTCTGTGGATGGTTTAAGGACCACTATTCTTTTCACAGTGTATAAAACATTAGGAACACCTTCCTAATATTGAGTTTTGCCCTCAGAACAGCTTAATAAATTCTTCAGTGCCTGGACTCTAAAAGGTATCAAAAGCATTCCACACAGATGCTGGCCCATGTTGACTCCAATGATTCCCACAGTTGTGTCAAGTTGGCTGGATGTCCTTTGGGTGGCGGACCATTCTTGATACACATGGGAAACTGTTCAGCATGAAAAACCCAGCAGCATTGCAGTTCTTGACACATTAAAACCGATGCGCCTGGCACCTATTACCATACACCGTTCAAAGGCACTTAATTCTTTTGTCTTGCCCATTCACCCTCTGAATGGTGCACATACACAATGTCTCAATTATCTCAAGGTTTAAAAATCCTTCTTTAACCTGTCTCCTCCCCTTCATCTACACTGATTGAAGTGGATTTAGCAAGTGACATCAATAATGGATTCACCTGGATTCACCTGGTCAGTCTGTCATGGAAAGAGCAGGTGTTACTAATGTTTTGTACAATCAATGTATACTCTACCTCTTGGGTATGTCATTCGGAAACTCAATGTAAACGTTCACTGCTATGCAGACGACACACAGCTGTACATTTCGATGAAACTTGGTGAAGCCCCAAAATTGCCTAGCCTCGAAGCCTGTGTTTCAGACATAAGGAAGTGGATGGCAGCAAATGTTTTACTTTTGAACTTGGACAAAACAAGATACTAGTTCAAGGTCCCAAGAAACAAAGAAATCTTCTGTTTGATCTGACAATTTATCTTGATGGTTATACAGTTGCCTCAAATAAAACTTTGAAGGACCTCAACGTTACTCTGGACCTTATATTTAAAGAGCAGCTTTTTTCCTGGAGTGATGAACCACCCTTGCTGTGTCTGCCTGGCTGGCTCCTCTCTCTCCACTGGGATTATCTGCCTCTGACCATATTACGTGGGCTTAATCACTGGCTTGATAATGCTCTCCCATGCCGTCCCTAGGAGGGGTGAATCATGCCGTGCCATGCTTTTTTTTCTCGATAAACTCGACTTGAATGGGTTGAGTCACTGTCCGGTTTTGCGCCCCCTTCGGGCGTGTGATGGGCGAGATCAGAAATGCCTTATTTACATAAGTATTCAGACCCTTTGCTATGACACTCGAAATTGAGCTCAGGTGCCTCCTGTTTCCATTGATCATCCTTGAGATGTTTCTACAACTTGATTGGAGTCCACCTATGGAAAATTCAATTGATTGGACATTATTTGGAAAGGCACACACCTGTCCATATAAGGTCCCACAGTTGACAGTGCATGTCAAAGCAAAAACCAAGGCATGAGGATGAAGGAATTGTCCGTAGAGCTCCGAGACAGGATTGTGTCGAGGCAGAGATCTGGGGAAGGGTGCCAAAAATGTCTGCAGCATTGAAGGTCCCCGGGAACACCTTCATCATTTTTAAATGGAAGAAGTCTGGAATCACCAAGACACTTCCTAGAGTTGGCCGCCCGGCCAAACTGAGCAATCGGGGAGAAGGTTCTTGGTCAGGGAGGTGACGAAAAACCCGATGGTCACTCTGACAGAACTCTAGAGTTCCTCTGTGGAGGTAGGAGAACCTTCCAGAAGGACAACCATCTCTGCAGCACTTCACCAATCAGGCCTTTACGGTAGAGTGACCATACGGAAGCCACACCTCATTAAAAGGCATATGATAGCCCACTTGGAGTTTGCCAAAAGGCACTTAAAGACTGTCAGACTTAAAGACTGTCAGGTCTGATGAAACCAAATTTGAACTCCTTGACCTTCCTCCATCTGGAGGAAACCTGGCACCATCCCTACAGTGAGGTATGGTGGTGGCAGCATCATGCTCTGGGGATGTTTTTCAGCGGCAGGGACTGGTAGACTAGTCAGGATCGAGGCAAAGATGAACAGAGAGATCCTTGATGAAAAGTACAGAGAGATCCTTGATGAAAACCTACTCCAGAGCACCCAGGACCTCAGAATAGGCCAAGGTTCACTTTCCAACAGGACAACAACCCTAAGCACAGTGGCTTCGGGACAAGTCTCTAAATGTCCTTGAGTGGGCCAGCCAGAGCCCGGACTTGAACCCGATCGAACATCTCTGAAGAGACCTGAAAATAGACCGAGCTTGAGAGGATCTGCAGAGAAGAATGGGAGAAACTTCCCAAATACAGGTGTGCCAAGCTTGTAGCGTCATACCCATGAACACTAGAGGCTGCATTCAAATCAAATCAAATCAAATTTTATTTATCACATGCACCGAATACAACAGATGTAGACCTTACAGTTAAATGCTTACTTACAAGCCCCTAACCAACAATGCAGTTTCAAAAAAAATATGGATAAGAATAAGAGATAAAAGTAAAAAGTAATTAAAGAGCAGCAGTAAAATAACAATAGCGAGACTATATACAGGGGGTACCGATACAGAGTCAATGTGTGGGGGCACCTGTTCGTTTAGGTAGTATGTACATGAAGGTAGAGTTATTAAAGTGACTATGCATATATGACAACAGAGAGTAGCAGCGGTGGAAAGAGGGACAGAGGGAGGGGGAGGGGGGCAATGCAAATATTCTGGGTAGCCATTTGACTAGATGTTCAGGAGTCTTATGGCTTTGGGGTAGAAGCTGTTTAGAAGCCTCTTGGACCTAGACTTGGCACTCCGGTACCACTTGCCGTGCGGTGGCTGCGAAATGTGCTTTAACAAAGTACTGAGTAAGTAAAGGGTCTGAATACTTATGTAAATCTGATATTTCAGTTTTTTATTTTGAATACATTTGGCAAAATGTATAAAAACCTGTTTTTGCGGTGTGTGTTGATTGATGAGGGAAAAAAATATTTGATGAATTTTAGAATAAGGCTGTAACCTAACAAAATGTGGAACAAGTCAAGGGGTCTGAATACTTTCCAAAGGCACTGTTTACAGTCCGTACCGCCTATACACACCCTGTATATATATATATATATATATTTATATATATATATATATATATATATATATATATATACAGTTATATAGTACCAGTCAACTGTATATATGAAGTCGGAAGTTTACATATACTTAGGTTGGAGTCATTAAAACTTGTTTTTCAACCCCTCCACAAATTTCTTGTTAACAAACTGTATTTTTGGCAAGTCGGCTAGGACATCTACTTTGTGCATGACACAAGTAATTTTTCCAACAATTGTTTACAGACAGATTATTTCACTTATTTGACTTGTATCACAATTCCAGTGGGTCAGAAGTTTACATACACTAAGTTGACTGTGCCTTTAAACAGCTTGGAAAATTCCAGAAAATGATGTCATGGCTTTAGAAGCTTCTGATATGCTAATTGACATCATTTCAGTCAATTGGAGGTGTAGCTGTGGATGTATTTCAAGGCCTACCTTCAAACTCAGTGCCTCTTTGCTTGACATCATGGGAAAAATCAAATGAAATCAGCCAAGACCTCAGAAAATAAATTGTAGACCTCCACAAGTCTGGTTCATCCTTGGGAGCAATTTCCAAACACCTGAAGGTACCACGTTCATCTGTACAAACAATAGTACACAAGTATAAACACCACGGGACCACACAGCCATCATCCCGCTCAGGAAGGAGATGCGTTCTGTCTCCTAGAGATGATCGTACTTTGGTGCAAAAAGTGCAAATCAATCCCAGAATAACAGCAAAGGACCTTGTGAAGATGCTGGAGGAAACAGGTACAAAAGTATCCATATCCACAGTAAAACAAGTACTATATAAACATAACCTGAAAGGCTGCTCAGCAAGGAAGAAGTCACTGCTCAAAAACCGCCATAGAAAAGCCAGACTATGGTTTGCAACTGCAAATGGGGACAAAGATCGTACTTTTTGGAGAAATGTCCTCTGGGCTGATGAAACAAAATAGAACTGTTTGGCCATAATGACCATAATGACCAACTGTTTGGCCATAATGACCATCTTTATGTTTGGAGGAAAAAGGGGGAGGCTTGCAAGCCAAAGAACACCATCCCAACCGTGAAGCACAGGGGGTGGCAGCATCATGTTGTGGGGGTGCTTTGCTGCAGGAGGGACTGGTGCACTTCACAAAATAGATGGCATCATGAGGATGGAAAATTATGTGGATATATTGAAGCAATATCTCATGACATCAGTCAGGAAATTAAAGCTTGCTTGCAAATGGGTCTTCCAAATGGACAATGACCCCAAGCATACTTCCAAAGTTGTGGCAAAATGGCTTAACGACAACAAAGTCAACGTATTGGAGTGGCCATCACAAAGCACTGACCTGAATCCTACAGAAATTTTGTGGGCAGAACTGAAAAAGCGTGACCAAGGAGGCCTACAAACCTGACTCAGTTACACCAGCTCTGTCGGGAGGAATGGGAGAAAATTCACCCAACTTATTGTGGGAAGCTTGTGGAAGGCTACCCAAAATGTTTGATTCAAGTTAAACAATTTAAAGGCAATGTTACCAAATACTAATTGAGTGTATGTAAACATCTGACCCACTGGGAATGTGATGAAAGAAATAAAAGCTGAAATAAATCATTCTCTCTAATATTATTCTGACATTTCACATTCTTAAAATAAAGTGGTGATCCTAACTGACCTAAGACAGGGAATTTTTACTTGGATTAAATGTCAGGAATTGTGAAAAACTGAGTTTAAATGTATTTGGCTAGGGTGTATGTAAACTTCTGACTTCAACTGTATATTATATATATATTCTGGACTCTGACATTGCTCGTTCTGATATTTCTTAATTTCTTTCTTTTTACGTTTTGGATTATGTGTGTATTGTTTTGTATTGTTAGATATTACTGCACTGCTGAAGCTTGAAACACAAGCATTTCGCTGCACCTGCAATAACATCTTCAAATCTGTGTAAGTGAACAATAAACTTTGATTTGAGATGAAGCGACGTGCTAGAATCACATGCCAATGTGTCATCTCAAAGTCATTTGATGGCAGCAAACCCATAATACAGTATGACAATATGTTATGTAATGTCTGTGGACTGAAAACATTCTGTCTTTTGTGGAGAGGTTGAATATTAACTGGTCGTTATGTAAGGGAGTAGGGTAAAGGGGGGTATTTCTTCTGTCAGAGCTGAGGGGCCAATTGGGCTCAAAAAAATAAAAAACTGAAGGTAGTTGATCCGTTGCTCATAAAAAAGGCAAGTGGGAAGTCAGAAAATTACTGTGGTGATAACATGTCAATAAAACATCAGTGTGTGGGTAATATGTTGATTTATCTGATTCTAAAATACAAATCAGAAATATCAACTTCTCTTTATCTGTCATACATTAAAAAACACTGTTCCTCTCTCTTTCCCTTCCTCCCTCCGCTACGTTCTTCCTTCGGCAGCTGGAGCCATCTCAATTCGGTCTCCTCAGCAGAGTCTGACCAGGCCTGTCCAACAGGATGTATTGTTCTCTGTGGACATCTCCTGTGTTGGGATTCCCACAATACAGTGGACCTTTATGTCTGGCAGGGTGAGCAGAGAAATTGGGGCGTGGCAACCTGGGGGGTTTACCAATGTATCAGAGGACTACATGGACAGAATCCTCACATACACTAATGGATCTATGGGACTTTCGGACCTACGTATTCAGGACACTGGCTTCTACATGATCACTGTGACTGAACTGTCCGGGAGCAGCAAAGATGCAGGATTTGTCTTGAATGTGGAAGGTGAGTGAATGGTGGGTGCAGGCCTATATCACAATGTGGCATTTTGCTTTAGGCTACAGTGTTAGTGTTACATCATAGCTGACATTCACAAGAACCTCTTTATGGAACTGTTTTCCTCTCAGTCCTGGAGACGTTTTCTGTAGCGGCCTTATGGTGTTATTGAACAGTATCTTTATGAGTAGTTCAGTACAAGTGACCTTCATTGAACTCTACCATTATGAGTAAGCTAGTTAGTGGAAGTGAGAATGAACATGGTGTGTTCTCCCTCCCTGTGTTGTAGAGGTTCTGTATGAGGACCTCCAGTACCTGGCAGTGTTTGCTGTAGTGCTGGCCTCCTTGGCTGGCTTCCTCATGGTCTCCATGTGGCTCATGGACAAAGCCTACAGCCAGATCAATGCATGGAGACAGAGGCGGCAGATGCCAGGTAAATACTTTTAGAATGATTTTGGTAATATAAATAATTAGTAATTCAATGACTCAAGTTTGATAGTTCTTGTGTGTACGTGGTTCATTGAATTTCTCATTTTTTGTATAATCTCCAGAGAATGATGTAACTGAGCTGCAACCTCTCTGATATGAAGATCTGAGAAAGCCAGATGGGACTGCCCAACAACCAATATGAGCTAAAATGAAAGACTAATTGTATAAATCAATGAAAGCATCCACAGAGTGTAAATAATTTCAGGAACAGATGAAGGATTATCAACCTACGTGCCTCAAGACAAACTGCATGTATTATTTTACTGTACATGAAAACTGTATACACAACAACTGATATTAGTCCATGCTATTTTATGTAAGGAAACACTGACAAGTGGAAACAAATTATATATTTATTTTCACAGCTGAGGTTTTCAGTTTCTTTTACTGTAACATTTAAAATATACAGTTGAGGTCAGAAGTTTGCATACACTTAGGTTGGAGTCATTAAAACTAGTTGTTTTTCAACCACTCCACACATTTCTTGTTAACAAACTATAGTTTTGGCAAGTCGGCTAGGACATCTACTTTGTGCATGACAAGTAATTTTTCCAACAGCTGTTTACAGACAAATTATTTCACTTATAATTCACTGTATCACAATTCCAGTGGGTCAGAAGTTTACATACACTAAGTTGACTGTGCCTTTAAATAGCTTGGAAAATTCCAGAAAATGATGTCATGCTTTAGAAGCTTCTGATATGCTAATTGACATCATTTGAGTCAATTGGAGGTGTACCTGTGGATGTATTTCAAGGCCTACCTTCAAACTCAGTGCCTCTTTGCTTGACATCATGGGAAAATCAAATGAAATCAGCCAAGACATCCACAAGTCTGGTATATAATAATAATAATAATACATTGGCACAGGTAAGTCAAATGTCCAAGCAAATCCACAAACATCAATGCATGATTTCCACAAAAGTGGATCAAGTTAGAATTCAGCCCATAGAAAAATAATCTGAGATAGCGAGAGAGTGTGATAGTGGCCGGACCTAAGGACAGGGGGTGAGGGCTGTCATGAGAAGATCCATCTTGTAAACAAAATTGCGTCCCTCCATCTTGCTCCAGTGGGCCTCTTTGTAGAGCCCTCGCAGGTGGTTCCACTTCCCATCCTGGATGACGTCAGACTTGGGCAGCTCCTTGTTCTGGCTGCGTGGGAACTGGACCACGAGCTTCCAGCCGCTCTCTGGACCACTACGCACTGGAAAAGATACAACACATTCATTTGGACAAATATTAGCATTATCTTAAGTTTCAGTCATTCAGATCATCATATTCGTTTTCAGACTAAATGAGCAGTTTAAGGTGCATGACGGCCAACATGCCAGTGATTGATTGAAGGACGGTACCTGAGATTGCGTATTCCCCGTTGGAGGAGGCAACGGTGATGGCCGAGGCGTTTCCGATGCTCTCCACAGAGTCCAGGCCCAAATGGTTACTGAAGCTCAGAACATGCCAACTCATCACCTTAGCCAGCTGCTGTACCGCATGGACCTGCTGCTGAGACATCTGCAGTACCAGGGGACAGGGGGGCACTGTTACTCACTAGTTCAGACAGGAAGCTACAAAAAGGCTACATCAATACTTTGAAATGGACTTGAATAAAAGTTTCCCTGGAGCAATAGGCAGTGAAGAACTACAGCAGGTCTAGCAAATGCATCTAGTCATGCATTTTAGAACATACAGCAAGCATTTTAGTTGGCTTCTAGCTATACTTGACTGTAATACAGAGTACATAAACAGCAGGTGGAGATGTGAGAGCAGTCACTTGGTCCCCTGACCTGAGAGAGGAGGAAGTCCTGCAGCCCCTGTTCCTGGTGAGAGAGGGTGATGACACGTCTGTCCCTGTGCACCACTCAGATCTGCTCAACCCCTATGTTCAGCTGCAGCTGGATAGACCTGCACACACACATAAGGTCATGGAACATTCTTTCTCCATGGTCAAAGTTTTATCTAGACAAGACCTTTACCGAACACTGACAAAGCTGAATAATTGCCCGAATTAAATTGTTGGTAATTCATTAAGGTGAAACCTCTTCTTCTGTTGATCGAACACAGAACCTACCTTTTTCCTTTTAATTAATTCTCTACACTCACCAAAATGTTCTATTCTAGACGATATGTCGCCAATTCCTGGCCCAGAAGTGTATTCTCTAAACACTGTCCCCCAAACCATGTATAAAGAGCACTCTGCCTCTGTTACTCTGGCTTAGCCAGTCCCCCTGGCTTTAACAGTACTCTGCCTCTGTTGCTCTGGCCTAGCCAGTCCTCCTGGCTTTAATGGTACTCTGCCTCTGTTACTCTGGCTTAGCCAGTCCCCCTGGCTTTAACAGTACTCTGCCTCTGTTGCTCTGGCTTAGCCAGTCCCCCTGGCTTTAACAGTACTCTGCCTCTGTTGCTCTGGCCTAGCCAGTCCTCCTGGCTTTAACAGTACTCTGCCTCTGTTGCTCTGGCCTAGCCAGTCCTCCTGGCTTTAACAGTACTCTGCCTCTGTTGTTCTGGCTCTGGCTCTGTTACTCTGGCTTAACCAGTCCTCCTGGCTTTAACAGTACTCTGCCTCTGTTACTCTGGCCTAGCCAGTCCTCCTGGCTTTAACAGTACTCTGCCTCTGTTGCTCTGGCCTAGCCAGTCCTCCTGGCTTTAACAGTACTCTGCCTCTGTTACTCTGGCCTAGCCAGTCCTCCTGGCTTTAACAGTACTCTGCCTCTGTTGCTCTGGCCTATCCAGTCCTCCTGGCTTTAACAGTACTCTGCCTCTGTTGCTCTGGCCTAGCCAGTCCTGGCTTTAACAGTACTCTGCCTCTGTTGCTCTGGCCTAGCCAGTCCTCCTGGCTTTAACAGTACTCTGCCTCTGTTGCTCTGGCCTAGCCAGTCCTCCTGGTTCCTGCTCCACTTACTTGCAGATCTGCTTGTAACCCTGGGAGGTGATGAGGACTTTGACACTAGACTCGTACACATCGTTGATGTTGGACCAGTGGGCCTGGATCTGGGGGTCTTCTATACGGCTGGCCAGGTTGTCAATGGTCCGCGCCGTCCTGAAACAGACACGAGGGGTGGACTTGCAGTCAATGTTGAGTTGCTGTCCTGTAAAATTCTAATTCAGTAACATACGGTTTCATTGTGCCAACATTTTCCTGATTTGTGATTTTACAACAAAGATAGGAGGTGCTTTGACTGAAACAACAAGCCTGACAGGAGAGAAGACTTTTATAAAAAATGTGAAAAAGAAAACAGTATAACAGTATTAGCTTGTCACTGATGTGTGATGTGGTGTGTGTTTGTGCCTACCTGCTGCGTAGGAAGATGTGTTTGGCCTGTTTGATGATCTTCTCCAGTAGGCCCTCGTTTTGCTGCAGGTTGGAGATCACAGCCTTGTCATAGGCCATGGGCCCTGACATACGCTGCCTCTTGTGGCCAAAGGGGGCACTAGCTGGATGGGGCATCACTATGGAACTCAGGGTCTGCTTGTGGAACTGTGGGTGGGAAGGAGGGGCATTTATATTGATCAATATGTATCACAGTTCACACAATCAGAAATGATACACATGCATATGTATAACATATATATATTTTTTTAAACACGGGGGACTTAGTTTGGTCAGTCTCTGTCTGAGTACGTCTTTGGTCAACAATATAATTACTAGATGGTGAGATTCAATTTAGTTCCATCATTTTCCATGCAGACAGACAGGCGGACCCACCTCTCTCATGAGCTGGTGCAGGGTGTGTTAAAATGTAGAGGTGTTCGTCAGGTTTGGGTTTCTCTGGAGACGCCCTCTGGTTCTTCTTCTCTCCAGTGGAGTGACACCGAGAAACGGACAACTGGAGACCTGCAGGGAGGATAGACAACCTTAACGGTGGTGTAATACAGAAATCTCCAAGAGTAGGACTCTGCACACCTGACGAGCGGTGAATAACAGCAAAAGCATCTCCGGACACTTAGAACGTACTACTCAAGGTAACACAGACAAAAAACAAACATATAAATGCATTAATTTTGCATGGTTTCATGGAGTATGAATTTTCCATAGGCTACAATAACCCTCCTAAAAGCATTGTAAAGAGTCCTCACCTGGAAAGGGTTGGGAGATGATCTGGTTCTTGACTACGATGTGGGGGATGTGGTACTTGATCTGAACCGCCTCCCGGGACAGCTGGGCGAAGATCTCCTTACAGAGCAGCACGTTCTGAGCAGCTTCCAGCTTCATATGCCACGGCTGAATGCCTACTTTAGCTTTAGGCTGCCTCCTGAACAGGCTCACAGTGCCTAGGTCAAATCAAATCAAATGTATTTATATAGCCCTTCGTACATCAGCTGATATCAAAAAAGTGCTGTACAGAAACCCAGCCTAAAACCCCAAACAGCAAGCAATGCATGTGAAAGAAGCACGGTGGCTAGGAAAAACTCCCTAGGAAAAACTCCCTAGAAAGGCCAAAAACCTAGGAAGAAACCTAGAGAGGAACCAGGCTATGAGGGGTGGCCAGTCCTCTTCTGGCTGTGCCGGGTGGATATTATAACAGAACATGGTCAAGATGTTAAAATGTTCATAAATGACCAGCATGGTCAAATAATAATAATCATAGTAGTTGTCGAGGGTGCAACAAGCACGTCCGGTGAACAGGTCAGGGTTCCATAGCCGCAGGCAGAACAGTTGAAACTGGAGCAGCAGCATGGCCAGGTGGACTGGGGACAGCAAGGAGTCATCATGCCAGGTAGTCCTGAGGCATGGTCCTAGGGCACCTATGTCAGGGGCTTGTTTCTGGATTTGAAACCTGGAAGAAAACACATAACAATATTTAAGAGGCCAGGCCGAACATTGACATCACAAGGACATATGTTCTCTGAGCTGAGGAAAAGTTCAAGAGGGCCAGCAGTCTTTATTCACTTTGATGTAAGCTGATCCCTCCAGATCACTGGGGATCTGGACATTCAGTGGACAGTAATCCTCCGGGAGCTTCTTGTCCAAGTCAATGTCCATGTTCTTTATCACCTTAAAAGGTGCCGGTATGAGGAATCAAGGATCCTGCAGAGAGAGACATGGCATTAGAAATGAGCTATATAATGTCAGAAAAACACTGAATGTGGAGAAGGTGGTAAATACCGCAATGACACTAAATGAAACATTTGAGCAGAGTTAAAGCCTCCATACCTGCGCTCCTGTAGCTGAGGTCTCCCAGGATCTTGTCTCCTACTTTGCGTAGTTTCCACTCCGAGCAGAACCGCTCTGAGTTGAAGTCCCTCTGTCTTCTGTTCTCCTGGTTCTCTGCCACTGACTTGGTTAGTTTCTCTGCCCCCTTCAGGAGCAGATGAGCTGCTGTGGCCAAAGACTTCTTCTTACAGATGAGCTGGAACACCTGGGGTGTCTAGAGTAGGGTGTGAGGTAGGGATTGGGGAGGTCAGGGGAGAGAGAGTGAGGTCATAGGTACATGTCAAATAGTCCAAAGTGGCTTCATCTCCTTCATCTGCAGTGACCTCAAAACACAGGATAGGTCAAAATAAGCAATATGTTGGATGTGTATTGTGTACCAGGAATTTGCTTTCATTGTCATTCTAGTTTTTCCACATCAGTGCAAATGAAGAATGAACCACTTGAGACTACGGAGATGCATTGAAAAGATTGAAGTCGTGAGTAAAGCCACTTAGTTAGGCCGACCTTTCCGGCTGAGGGGTCCTGGGACACTGGGTCCAGGGCCATGCACTACTTCTCCTTGACTACGCTGAGGACGTCGTATAGCACACACATCTCTGTCAGGGAGCTGCGCAGGTTGTTATGCACTGAGTCCCAGGGCCACAAGGACGGCTGGAACTTCACTGTGGCTGGAAGAAGAAGCAGGTATCAATCAACCATTCTGTTCAGACCAACTCCCTACAAAGCGCTTAATAGAAACATAAATGTTGCTACAGATTAGGGCCGGGACCATACCTGTAGCATCGCAAGGAAACAAAACATGAAGCAGATTTAACTTCTTCAGGAAAACAGCCCTAATGTTGGAAACAAACGTTGTTATGTTGTCATTCAGAGTCACATTTTTTCCTCCAAGCTATAGCACACAATATTTTACAAACAGCTTGTTTTTAAAGGACCAAAAAGTGAGTTCTGCTTCGTGTTTTCATTTTTGCCATGGAACAAATATTACGATGTTGGTATCGTCACAGCCCTGCTACAGATGTCTATCAGATAGTCTCAGGAACACGCATGGTGGTTTTTCCATAATAACTCTCCAAGGCAGAAAGAAGGCAGAAAGAATCACTTTACAGTCAACTAATGAAGCTGGTGTAGACAAACACAATGTGTCCATGGGGTGACATACATTCATCCTCCTCTGGCTTTTGCTTCCTCCACTCCTGGGGGTCCCTGGGCTCTGCTTCCGTCCCCTCTTCATCGGAGTCTGATCCCTGGCCAAAGTCGATCCTCTGGGCTAGCTTGGCCAGGTTCTGGGACATGGACAAGGGAGGGACATATGTCTCCATGCCATCTCGAGACACCTCCTGGACCTGCGTCTCGCAGGACAACTTGATGCCGACACGCACTGCTGGACCACCACCCGACATGATGATGGCGAAGAGTAGTCACACACAAAACCATTCAAATCACTACATTTTACCCACCATGACTATGGTCACAGACCAGGGCAAGTCTAGACAAATAAGTAGCTTGCTAAACAGACTACAGCTAGCCATGTAGCAAATATATACTGACCAAAAATATAAACACAACATGCAGCAATTTCAAAGATTTTACTGGGTTACAGTTCATATAAGGAAATCAGTCAATTGAAATAAATTCATTAGGCCCTAAATCTATGGATTTCACATGACTGGGCAGGGGTGTAGCCATGGATGGGCCTTGGGGGGCATAGGCCCACCCACTGGGGAGCCAGGCCCAGCCAATCAGAATGAGTTTTTCCCCACAAAAGGGCCCTATTACAGAGAGAAATACTCCTCAGCACCCCTCCTACATTTTATTTCAATAATTTAATCTTTATTTAATTAGGCAAGTCAGTTAAGAACAAATTATTATTTACAATGACGGCCTATTTGTAACCCCCCCCCCCCCGGCCAAACCCTCCCTTAACCCGGAGGATGCTCGGCCATTTGTGCGCTGCCCTCCCGCAGGTGAAGACGCCGGATGTGGAGGTCCTGAGCTAGCATGGTTACACATGGTTGTGAGGCCGGTTGGACATACTGCCAAATTCTCTAAAACGATGCTGGAGGCAGCTTTTGGTAGAGAATTAAACATTAAATTATCTGGCAACAGCTCTGGTGGACATTACTGCAGACACCATGCCAATTGCACACTCCCTCAAAACGTAAGACATTTGTGGCATTGTGTTGTGTGACAAAACTGCACATTTTAAACTGTCATTTTATTGTCCCCAGCACAAGGTGGACCTGTGTAATGATCATGTTGTTTAAGCAGCTTCTTGATATGCCACACCGGTCAGGTGGATGGATTATGTTGGCAAAGGAGAAACGCTCACTAACATGGATGTAAACAAATTTGTGCACAAAATTCAAGAGAAATAAGCTTTTTGTGCAAATGGAACATTTCAGAGTTTTTTTATCAGCTCATGAAACATGGGACCAACATTTTACATATTTTTGTTCAGTGTAGTTGGCAATGAGTGATGCTAGACATTGTAATATCCTTTAGCTAGCTAAATTAACTTTAACTTTAGCTAGCTACAACAGATAACTAGCCAAACAAAGCAAGCAAGCCAGTCCACTGTGCCCAGTATAAAATCGAGCTCCCTAATGCACATTACAATTAGCTAGACGTGGAATACAGATGATTTTCAACAGAATATGAGATAGAGATATAAACTCAGCAACAACAAAAAAATAAACATCCCTTTTTCAGGACCCTGTCATTCAAAGATAATTCGTAAAAAGCCAAATAACTTCACAGATCTTCATTGTAAAGGGTTTAAACACTGTTTCCCATGCTTGTTCAATCAACCATAAATAATTAATGAACATGCACCTGTGGAACGGTCATTATGACATTAACAGTTTACAGATGGTAGGCAATTAAGGTCACAGTTATGAAAACTTAGGACACTAAGGAGGCCTAAGGAGACTCTGAAAAACACCAAAAGAAAGATGCCCAGGGTCCCTGCTCATTTGTGTGAACGTGACTCAGGCATGCTGCAAGGAGGCATGAGGACTGCAGATGTGGCCAGGGCAATAAATTGCAATGTCCGTACTGTGAGACGCCTAAGACAGCGCTACAGGGAGACAGGACAGACAACTGATCGTCCTCGCAGTGGCAGATTACGTGTAATAACACCTGCACAGGATCGGTACATCTGAACATCACACCTGTAGGACAGGTTCAGGATGGCAACAACAACTGCCCGAGTTACACCAGGAACACACAATCCCTCCATCAGTGCTCAGACTGTCTGCGAGAGGCTGGACTGAGGGCTTGTAGGCATGTTGTAAGGCAGGTCCTCACCAGACATCACCGGCAACAATGTTCAGAAAGGATGACTTTTGCAATGTCTTCTTCGTGTGTACTGTTCTGCAGAACTACCACTGGTAGTGGACTATGCTGCCACCTACAGTGTATTTCGATAGACAATATGGGTAACGTTAGGTTCCAGAAAGGCATTGCGCCTTTAAACTGACATATGGAATTGTTTTAAGATGGTAAAACTATGGATCATTTAGCTATTTGATTATGAATTGCAGGACCCTGTTAGTTATAAAAATATATTTAAAAAATGATTTGATACAATTAGATTTTGGACTTTAGTACTAAAGTCCATATAAATGCATTGAATATACCATTCATAAATGGCAAAAAGGACAGTCAAAATATAAATAATAAGAAACAATGTTTTGAAGTGTCTGTCCTAAATCTTACTCAGGAAATATATATATACTACCTTCATACTTCCATTCGTTTTTTTTAAACCAGTGCTGGTTACTTTCAGGCAAGTCCTGTGACACTTGTGGGGATGTAGAGCAAAACGGAGAACACCATCGTGTTCGTGAGTCTGCCGTTTCCATAATACGAGTTTGTAGGTCAAACCGTTCAGACGCTACAGATGTGAGAAGACCGATTTTCGGGATGTATCATGATCTCACAAACACTGCTCTAGCTCTGCCACCATTCACCGCAGATGCGGGAGTGCGACACTGGCGGATGCGGTGGCTTGTGAAGCATCCAACGCAGAAAAACTGATATCTCTAGTTTAAATTGTCAGATTTTAATGGGTATTTTTTTTGTTATTTAACTGAAAGGAGCACCATGGTCAATCCGATTCTGCATTGGCTGTGCAGCATTTACGGTGATATGGCCTCTGCAGAAGTCAGGGCATTCATACTTATTGAGCTTTGCAGGGCACAAAGCTGTTGTCAAGGAAGTGAGTTTGTGTTTATACAGGACCTCCAGCCCCCCACCTACCATCAACCAATCATGTCAATGCAGAGCTATACGGAGCCCTCACATTGTTATAAATTTGAAAGGCCATGGGGATGCGGTCAATCAGGCCCAGCCAATCAGAAGGAGTTTTTCCCCACAAAACGTCCCTATTACAGAGAGAAATACTCCTCAGCACCCATCCCCCATGTTATTTTATTTAACCTTTATTGAACTAGGCAAGTCAGTTAAGAACAAATTATTATTTACAATGACGGCCTACATGTAAACCCCCTCGCCAAACCCTCCCCTAATTTTTTTACATTTATTTATTTTATTTCACCTTTATTTAACCAGTTAGAAAAGTTGAGAACAAGTTCTCATTTACAATTGCGACCTGGCCAAGATAAAGCAAAACAGTTCGACACATACAACAACACAGAGTTACACATGGAGTAAAACAAACATACAGTCAATAATACAGTAGAAAAATAAGTCTATATACAATGTGAGCAAATGAGGTGAGATAAGGGAGGTAAAGGCAAAAAAAGGCCATGGTGGCAAAGTAAATACAATATAGCAAGTAAAACACTGGAATGATAGATTTGTAGTGGAAGAAAGTGCAAAGTAGAAATACAAATAATGGGGTGCAAAGGAGCAAAATAAATAAATAAATAAATAAATACAGTAGGGGAAGGGGTAGTTGTTTGGGCTAAATTATAGATGGGCTATGTACAGGTGCAGTGATCTGTGAGCTGCTCTGACAGAGGGAGATATGTGTTTACAGTTTCAGAGATTTTTGTAGTTCGTTCCAGTCATTGGCAGCAGAGAACTGGAAGGAGAGACGGCCAAAGGAGGAATTGGCTTTGGGGGTGATCAGAGAGATATACCTGCTGGAGCGCGTGCTACAGGTGGGTGCTGCTATGGTGACCAGTGAGCGGAGATAAGGGGGGACTTTACCTAGCAGGGTCTTGTAGATGACCTGGAGCCAGTGGGTTTGGTGACGAGTATGAAGCGAAGGCCAGCCAACGAGAGCGTACAGGTCGCAGTGGTGGGTAGTATATGGGTCTTTGGTGACAAAACGGATGGCACTGTGATAGACTGCATCCAGTTTATGGAGTAGGGTATTGGAGGCTATTTTGTAAATGACATCGCCAAAGTCGAGGATCGGTAGGATGGTCAGATTTACGAGGGTATGTTTGGCAGCATGAGTGAAGGATGCTTTGTTGCGAAATAGGAAGCCAATTCTAGATTTAACTTTGGATTGGAGATGTTTGATGTGAGTCTAATCAGCATGCTTCCTGAGGCTCCGCAACTGCATCACACCCTCCATATGGAGCCTCCGTCCACATTTTCGGATCAACCATAAATTGGCTCAGAATATCAGAATTGGGCTCCATGTCGAAACGCAGCCATAATCGGCCACCTTCAGGGTTAGAATAGTGCAGAAGTTGTCATATGCTGAGGCAGTGAAGAAAGCAGAGGAAGATGGGTCAAGGGGGAGGGATCTTGAGAGGAGTGGTGTGAGTAGTAGATCTGTACCAGTACAGAGGAATAGTGATATATGTTTCAGTAAGATTGTATTTTTAACATTTATAGCAATGGTTATCAACAGTAGGGATGGAACGTAAGTCGCAGAAAATTGAGGTTGTGGTGGCATTTGTAGAGAGGTACTTGAGTGTGCGAAACTTGACATCAGAAGAGTTACAGGGTGTGATAAGTGGTGATGTCCCATCCTTTCAGTTTGTTGCCATGAGGTAGGACTAAATAGATATAAATAGTGGAGTAGGGTGGTGTTATTTTTTGTGAGTGTGGTGTTAGATGGTAGGGTATTTATTTATTTATTTCAAGCAAAGTATAAGGGAGTTGTACTCCAGTGTAGTAGGTGGCGGTAATGAAGATCGGCCACCTTTTGGGCATGGTGGAACGCATCCAATCAAATGATTTAGAGCGCAGTTTAAATTACAGGAAGTGACGTTTGACAACGAAATAACGCTTTCACTCGTTGGCATGGATTTTGGCTAATAAACAACACTTTGGAGGGGGATTTTATAACGCATTTGAACGTTAGCTACATCAAATTAGCACAGTGTTTTGTTTATTTGTTTAGCTAATCCATCAATATTTAAACAATTTAGATTGCGAAAACGGGAATATTTTTCCTACTCTGAAGTCTCTGGTGCTAGCTAGCTAGTTTAGCACAACTGGCTGGCCTTTGTTTCTCATGGGTGTTTTTCAGCCAGTGCCGTTGACCAGCTAACTAATATTTTCGCCTTTCAACATCCCTAAATTTTATAAAGATGAAGAGAAAAGTGTCTCGATTACGGTTAAGTCCAAATGAAGAAGCTCAACTCATTCGAGAGGAACACGAGCGGAGAAGGAAGCTGCGAATACAACAGGTATGTAGTAGCTAACACCTAACACTCGCTCTCAGTGACGATGCATATATCCTGTCAATGCATACACTACCAAATGCTGCTGATCATTAGCTACCACTCTCTCACAGGTGCGGGAACAGGAGCGGTATATCGCTCTTCAAATCCGCACAGAGGTACAACAGCGAAGGGAGCGCGAGCTGCAAAACCTGGCAGAGGAGTTGAAGGAGGAGTGGGAGCAACAGCAGAGTGAGAAACTGGAGACCCTGCAAAAGTTATACCAGGACAATCTCCGAGTTTTGGGAGAGGGACATAGAAGTGCCAAAGAAAATGTAAACACTCAACTCTCAACCTATGTCTTAGCAATGTGTGATACATTACAGGCTGCCAGTGTAAATTTACTGGGTTTTGTAAGAATTTTTAAGCGACTTGGGTCATGCCCCAGATCACAAAATACCTGTATCTTTACTTCACTATACAACTGGTTGATCAATGCACACTTCTTGTTTCCCCAGGAGCCTGACTGGAAGGCAATTGCACAGAAAAATGAGGAGAACCATGTTCGGGCAGATGAGCGCTATCGAGTAGCCCTCAAAGAGCTCAAATCACAGAGACAGAAAGATCAGGAGGAACAAAATCGGTGAGGCTATCAACTGGATTTTATTTGGACAAACAAACATGGGATTGTTACATTGTTTGATATTAAATCTGGTATGTTTTCCTTCTCCCTCAAGTTTTATCGAGGCTAGGAAGAAGTCCATACAGGTGGAGAAGGAGAGGGCAGCAAAAGTGGCCAACTTCCCATCCCTTCCACCCAACCCAATTGAGGTACAACTTAATGTTTAGGAATTGGGCATATTGGGACCTATGGTCATACCAGTAAAAAGTTGTATTCCGAGCGTGTAGGTTTGCGATGGAAAGTTCTTAATCAAAGGCACTGTAACAATGGAATATAGAGCTCTCCTTCCAAACCCACATACCACTCTTAAAGCACACATTTAATTAACAATATTCTATTGTAGTATGAGCAAACAGCAGTCTCAGTAGATCTTATCAAAACAATTCCAGCAAATATATTCTCAAATTCTGTGCATTTCCTTTTACTGTTAACAGAATATTGAGTCAAGGAAGCTGCATGCAGTGAAGAAATCAGACGTGGATGCCTTCTCTGTGACTCACTATCATATGCCAGAGACCGCAGTGGACAGGGAAGTCGACACGGCACAGGTAATCTCTTTAAAAGCTCAAAAATGGCCCAGTGTGATATATTGTCCTCTTTCTATTGTAACCGGTGTGTTTTGTTCCCCCAGCCAAACGCACAGGAGGTGGCATTGGAGGAGATGCAGCGCCTGCAGGAGTTAGGACAGGAGGAGCAGAAGGAGAGACGGGAGCAGCTGGAGAAGGCTCGTCTCAGGGGTAACCACGCGCTGAGAAGGGAACAGCTCACACAGGTACATACTGCTACACAACCACAGTCACCTTGTTCAAGACGATTCAAGTGATAACATGAAAGAAAAGTTAATGTTCAACTTTCTGCGTAATGAGGCTAAACCTGTCCTGAGATGTTAAAATGAATTCCTGAAATACTTTGAATGCATATTGTATGCGTCAAGGCCAAAACAACAGCAATGCCTATGTTTGTTTTGGCTGTATCAGGACCGAGAGCGCCTCTTGGTGGAGCTTGAACACATGCATCAGACAGACCTTTTGAGGCGCAGGCAGGTGATGGCTCAGATGCCTGCCCAGATCTTCCAGCCGCTCCACAAGAGACAGGAGATGAGGGAGGACTGGCAGAGGGATATGGAGTTCGCCTTCGAGGACATGTACACTGGAGAGAGGAGTAAGGAGGGGGTGATCCAAATCATAATACATTTTTCATTGTTCTCTCTGCAGCAATGTTTTTCTACTCTGGCCCCGATGACAACATTTGTAGCTATTGCCATGGTGCATAGATAAGTTTTACTTAATTGAAATGGAGACATTGACTCTATCCCAGACAGAGTAGTGTGGACACACATATTATTATGGGACCTAATTAATAATTACCATTAGTACGTTGGAGTGGAGTTTCTCTTTCGTCTAATTAAACCTGTACTGATCTCTTGCCTGCAGGAGTGAAAGGTGACCTGGTGCTGCAGCTGGTCCCAGAGCCTCTCCCAGCTGTGTCCACTGGCAGCCAGGATGAAGACCTAGACCTGACCCAGGAGGCCACCCCTGACCTTACACCCTTGGCTGGGGCAGAGGAACAACAGGATGAAGGTGAAGAGATGGAGAAATTTCTGCTGTTGGACTCCGGCTTTGATTAATGTTTGATTTGCTGACTATCAGAGTATGACCATAGTGTTGTCAAGAAAGGTTATGTGGAAACTAATAAATGGAGTTAGATTGTGTGCACGAAATAAACTATTTTTTTGTCTGTCATTGTAGAACCATCCAGGCCTCTAGGTGGCGCTCCCAGACAGGCCTTGAAGAAACTATTGACCCGCATCAGGTCACAGAGAGACCAGTGGAGCTACCGGAGGCTGGTTGATCCCCCAGGTGACTGCCGAACTACTCCGACAGCAGAGTGCGACACGTCCGCAGGCGTTACGACCATTGAGACAGGTTCTCTGGCCAGCGAGGAGAGGGGCCGACCTTTGACCACTATTCCCAGACTCCCTGACCCCTCTCAGTCAGCCCAAGGTTAGTGAGCCCTTGGTAGATCTTCTTGATTTGCTGCTACAAGGTTGAAGGTTCAAGAGAAGCATTTTTTTATGTAATGTTTTTTTTAATGATCCATTTCATGTATTTTATCTGACAACAGAAGAGTCCATAGTGGCTGGTACCCTGCTCCATCCTGATAAACAAGCCATCAAGATCCACACATTTGAAACCGAGAGGAAGAGGAGGGTGTGTGTCTTTGTATCTATGTATTCATGCATGTCCATAACATGTCTGCATAATATATCTGTCTTGAGTGGGAGGGGGGTGTAAAAGAAAGTAAATGTATTAACCTTCCTGGGAAAGTCTTTAAAGCTGAAAGCTCATAGTTTGCCATGTGGTTGCCTTTGTTGTCCAGGAAGAGGAGCTGGAGAGGCAAAAGCAGGAGCAGATAGCCCTGCTACAGGAGTTAGAGGAGAAGAAGAGCAGGCTGGAGCTGCTGCTGCAGGAGGCCCAGCAAGAGAGAGAGCAGCTGCAGACAGCCATGAACCAGGACACAGCTGCTGCATCTGGAACACAGAAAATACCAGCCCAGGACGTCACCTCTGTCAGCCCTGCTGCTCCAACTCCCGAGGTGGGTGGGATTGTGTGTGAATAGATGTGGTGGGATTGTGTGTGAATAGATGTGGTGGGATTGTGTGTGAATAGATGTGGTGGGATTGTGTGTGAATAGATGTGGTGGGATTGTGTGTGGTGGGATTGTGGTGTGTGTGTGTGTGGTGTATTTATCTGAGCCATGATGTAAATCAATAATACCCTGAATTATATTTTAAAATATATTTCATGATGGTTTCTACACTTGAACTGAGCTCTCTCTCTCTCTCTCTCTCTGTCGTGTGCGTGTGTGTGTGTGTGTGTGTGTGTGTGTGTGTGTGTGTGTGTGTGTGCGTGTGTGTGTGTGTGTGTGTGTGTGTGTGTGTGTGTGTGTGTGTGTGTGTGTGTGTGTGTGTGTGTGTGTGTGTGTGTGTGTGTGTGTGTGTATTTATCTGAGCCATGATGTAAATCAATAATACCCTGAATTATATTTTAAAATATATTTCATGATGGTTTCTACACTTGAACTGAGCTCTCTTTCTGTGTGTGTGTGTGTGTGAGAGCCATGATGTAAACCAATATTACCCTGAACTGAAGTATATTTTCAATATATTTCATGATGGTTTCTACACTTGAACTGAGCTCTGTGTGTGAGCGTGAGCCATGATGTAAATCAATATTACCCTGGACTGAAGTATATCTTCAATATATTTCATGAAGGATTCTACACTTGAACTGAGCTCCATGTGTTTGACTGTGTGTTTCCACATATGCGACACTGACTTGTTCTGTGTTTGTCCCTGTGCAGTCTACTATAACCTCAGCTGCTGAGGATGACCACTCCAGGAGAATCAGAGAGTATCAGCAGCGTCTCTTAGACCAGAACAGGTGTGTTTCTCACAATGGCTGATTCATATGATGAAATTAAAACATTTAAAACAGCTGCCTATTGCTGATTTGTGTATCTCATGTGGCAGGTAGCCTAGCGGTTAAGAGCGTTGGGCCAGTAACTGAAAGGTCACTGGTTCAAATCCCTGAGCCAACTAGGTGAAAAATCTCTGCCCTTGAGTGAGGCACTAAATGCTAATTTGCTATGGCTGACCCTATCTGTCGTATTTGACAATAAAAAATCTATATATTTAAACACCTATCTTGTCTTATGTCTTCTTTTATGGTTGTTTTTGGTCATTTAATTCAAAACATTATTTTCAATGTATCAATCTCTTAGGCTTCATAAGCAGTCCGTGGAGGAGGCTCGCCGACGTCTGGAAGAGTACCAACGCACGCTAAGAAACCGCTACTCTGGTGTAACTACGGCAACATGTCTGCCTCCTGGTACCACAGCCCGTCTTCTACCACACTTTAAAGGAGGAATCAATCCCCCAGCAGTGCCCCTAGAACTCCCCTCTGGTTCTGTCCTGCTCCCCTGTCTCCCTGTATCACTTAGTCCCCACTCTAGAGCTCACACCCCTTTGGACCTCCCCACACAGGAGCCCTCCATCTTGGCTCAAACTCTCTTCCTCCCTGGCACTGCAGTTGGCTCGCATATTAACTCCAGAACCTCACCAGTGCAGCTAGAACCCACCTCTGAAAGCCTAAGGGACCAAAGAGCAGGTGTTTGGCTGGCGGACAATGTGTTTAGTAGGGTCACAGAGGACGTCCCTGAGAAGCTACCTCCACCCTCTACCTCGTTAGACCCCCAGGCCTACAGACCACATCCTGTTTCCCTCCACCCTACTCCACACATCCCACTCCCATCAAGAACTGACCCCATCCCACCCATCAGCCCAACCCTTTCAGAAGAGTCAGCTACTCTCCCTGGGGAGGCCCCGGTAAATCCTGGGTCTCTCCTGCGGGCCCCGGCCAAGTTTGGGGAGGAGGTGGAGAGGCAGAGGCAGGAGCTACGAGAGGCCCAGTGGCGGGTGGAGGCCCAGAGGGAGGTGCTCTTCATGCAGCAGAGGGAACTGGAGGAGCAACAGAGGGAGCAGAGGAGGAGACAGAGGGAGGTGTTACAGGCACTGCTCACTGCTGATGACACACAGGTAAAGGAAACGAACGACACCTTAAGGGTTTTACCTGCTGTTACTAAGGCAGGGCTGCTATTGGTTTAAAGTGATTCAAAAAGTAAGAGTAACACTGACATGTAGAACTAATAGTTAGCCCAAACATGTACATTATGTCAATGAAATTGCATGGATATACTTTGCCTACTGACTATAAAGTAGCTTACCAGCTGTGTCTGTCTCTGTATCGATCTCTGTGTGGCTCCACCAGCCTGGTCCAGAGACCGCTGATGGTTTGGGGTCAGAGGTCCTGGGGTCAGAGCGTCTCCATCTGATGGCAGCTCTGCTTCGGGCCATCGAGGAGTCCAATGGGCAAACCTCAACATCGGTAGAATCCAGTCAGAGCCAAGACGACACACTTGACGTCCAGAGTTCACACTCAGACAGACCCGCCCCTCACCCACTCCCCCACCCCCGGGCAGCCAAACCCCCGGTGGCCCGCGCCAGGCTGGCCATCATGGAGATGACAGAGCAGCATGAGCTCAGTGCCATCCAGGAAGTGGAGACGCCAGCCAATGCCAGCCTGATCACAGGTCAGCCAGCCACACCCACAGGGGGCACCATACACCACACGGCAGGGGTCAACTCTAGTAACCACTTGTATACATCCTTCATAAACAAGCGTGTATCTCTAACCAGCTTCTGTGTATTGTGCAGAAGAGAGTGTGGCAGTATCTATTGAAAGGGCAATCCCAGAAGAACAGGACCACTCGGCCAACTCTGAGAGAGGTCACTCCAGTACCTCTGTGTCCAGTGCATGGGAACACACAGCTGGGACTGGGAGTGAGACATTAACCGGGTCTGGTAGACCCAGCAAGCTGTCCTGGAGAGAGAGACTACGGCTGGAGGCTGGTGCCTTTCCTGGACCGGGTAAGGAAAAGGGGAATAGGGAGATATCTTATGCCAGGGTGGTTACCACAGGAGTATACAATAAGGATCCTTTCACTTTTATAAGATTTAGACTGATGGTCATGGAGTCCTCTGACATTTTCAGTCACTCTAATCCAACTGTCCTATGTCCTAGATCCCATTTCAGCACTCCCAGAACGGTCTTATCACTCCTGTGAGTTTGGGAGAGGTGTCCTTGGTAAATCTCCTACAGAGGTAAGGGTTTTTACTGGTTCTATTTCCCCCTCCGAGGTCCACCATATTGTGGATGAATGATAAGTTGCCAAATCTGAGGGTTTGTGGTCTGTCCTACAATACCATGAAATTGCTCGAGAAGCAGTTTTTAGTTTTTGTGTGTGTCCTGTGTTCATGACTGTCTGGCTTTCTGTTTCCTTTCTGAGCATGATGTCAATCAATATTACCCTGAATTGAAGTATATTTGAAATATATTTTGTGATGGTTTCTACACTTGAACTGAGTTCTGTGTGTGTGTGTGTGTTTTCTTTCTGAGCCATGATGTAAATCAATTGTTCCTGAAGTATATGTGAAAACATATTTCATGAAGGTTTCTACACTTGAACTGAGCTCGTGTGTGTGTGTGTGTGTGTGTGTGTGTGTGTGTGTGTGTGTGTGTGTGTGTGTGTGGTGTGTGTGTGTGTGTGTGTGTGTGTGTGTGTGTGTGTGTGTGTGTGTGTGTGTGTGTGTGTGTGTGTTTTCTGAGCCATGATGTAAATCAATTATTCCTGAAGTATATGTGAAAACAACATATTTCATGACGGTTTCTACACTTGAACTGAGCTCTTTCCACAGTGTTATTTATATACAGTCGCTACGTTATTATACCCTTCCTGTCTAACCCTGGTGTCTTCCCGTGTATTGTGTCCCTGTCATCTGTGTTGTCCAGTTGGAGAGCCTGTCCTTCCAGTCAGCCCGTAGACCCTCAGAACCTGACTACCTGTCCTCCACCACCATCTCTTCTGGAAGCTATGTCACCACTGACCCTGAACACACCTCCACTGACCCTGAACACACCTCCACTGACCCTGAACACACCTCCACTGACCCTGAACACACCTCCACTGACCCTGAACACACCTCCACCCAAATAGGTGTGTGTGACTTGTCTGTAGGCCTGATCAATTGAGTATATACCAAGTCGGTCATGTCAGAAATGAGTTACATTTCAAATATATCTTATCCTCTTTTCTCTTTTTTTCCCCATAAGACTCTTCCCTGCTCTTGGCTGGGTTTGGAATGGGAGGAGGAGGAAAAAATAAAACGTCATCGGTCAATGGCTCCTCTTCATGCAGACACAGTTCCTGTAGGGGCGTATCTGGTACTGGGTCTCCCAATTTAGACTCACTCATACACAGCAGCAGTATCCAGCGCATCATAGACAAATACACCAGGGAGCTCAACTTTTCTCTTAGTACTGCTGGGAACCAGATGGGTACACACACAATTTGAATCTTTCTTTTTGATGATAGTATCCTATAGTAGTGAATTTCCAAACAGCAGCCTCTTACAATTCCCCTTTTCTTCCTCCTCCCATCCAGGTCCATCTGCAGTGATAGAGGGGTCCGTGTGTGAGGAGCCAAGCTCCTCTGTGTCACAGCAGAAGCGGCAGCAGAAGCCCTGGTCTAAGCTACTGCAGGAGAATGAGGGACCGGACAGGTCACCTGTTTGGGGGGCCGACCCACACACTCTCCCCTCGGACAGAGAGTCAGGAGCTCAGAGGCACGACCAGGTGGGTCCATCAACACCCTCGTACTCCATTCAATGGCATTATGGGTTCAGAGTAAATATTCCGATTTTTAGTATCAACATTAACTAATTCAAGGCATCTCTTTTTTTTCTTTTCTTTAAGGAATGGGACAACACTGTCAACCGGATCATGGATCGCCTCTCAGACAAGTCCTCTTCATTGGTTCTGGACCAGGGGCGGGACTCCACTATCAGCCCAATGACTGGCCAGCCCTCGGATAAGTCATCCTCGCCGGGCCAAGGGTGGGACTCTACTTTGAGCCGAATGATTGGCCAGCTCTCAGGTCAATCAACCTCACTGGACCAAGGGTGGGATTCGACTTTGAGCAGAATGATTGGCAGGCTCTCCAATCAGTCAACCTCTGTCAGCCAGCGACTGGACCAGTCATCCCAGTGGCTAGATGAAGTCCAGGATGAGAGCCGGGTGATGAGGCCTCTGGTTGGAGAGCTGGATGAGTCTGCTGCCCAATGGAGTGGGAGCTCAGGTAACCGAGTCAATGAATATGGATTAAATATCACTGTGTGTTGGCTTGTGTTATTGCATGTCTTATTTCAGTGTGTAAGAGCACATTTCTTGCTAATGCTATACTGAAACATGATTTAAAAATTTAAAAAAATAACATTAGAAGCTGGTGGTTCTAACTCCCTAGGCTGGGTGGATCTGAGGGACTCGGGCCAGACAGGAGCGTCTTCTGATCCAGAGGGAGCCCCTGAGTCCCAGTTACTGAGCAGCTCCTCTCTCCCTGGACGGGAGCCTCCGCCACATCCACGCTACCAGAGCCTGCAGCACTCTGGGGCCAGCTCCCAGGAAGCAGACAGGACTGGGGGTGAGTCTATTAGAGACGTTTTCTAATGATGAATCGGAATTCCCTGATATTATTTTTGACCTCATCCTCCATTTCCTGCGGCATTCACATTGACCCACCCGCTAACTAGTATTCCCCAATCCCTCATTTGTTGTGATGATATGGCTGAGGTACTAGGTTCTAACTGTTCATATTTTTAACTCTGTTCTGTCTCTCAGTGGATCCAGCCTCCGACTCCTTCCACCCCCTCCTGGCTGAGGTCACGCACAACGAGACAGCCGAACCCTCCATGACCTTTCACCTTCCAGAAGAGGAAGTGGAGGGGCTATGTTCCCACGACGAAGATGATGACCATGAAGCACCTGCAGGGGACCTTGAGCTCTCTGCATGCTCAGAGGAGTTTGAGGATGACACAGACCCCTCCGTCACCTCTGAACCCTCTCCTGAGGGCCTGAGAGGAGGGGAGGAACCACCTCAGCCCTCGCCCGCCCTGCACGACTCCTTGTACCAGCTGACCACGTCACAGTGCCTCCCCCATGACTCTGCCCTGCAGGTATTCCCTGGAGCGGAGGTGGTTGGTCTAGCAGCCTGTGAAGATGTCTCCACTTTGGACATGCCACTTGAAGGAGGGGACACTGATATGGAGAGTACACCAGCACCTCAGAGACTTGACCAAAGAGGTGCTATTAAAATTGAGGACCTGGGTGCAGGAAAGCCAGATGACCAGCTATGTTCAAGGTCAAAGATCAGCCCTCCCATCTGGGAGAGAATAATGGTATGTATTTCATGACATTTTCTTCACTATTAAAATGTTTTCCTGACTTTGGGTCCAGTGAAGGGGTTGTCTTAATGGATGTCACTCGAGAGGCGGGCTTTGAGAAGGAGTCTTCTGTGCTGCTATTGGTTGATCTGTGTGATGTCTTTCTCCTCTTCTCTATTAGGAGGTGGGCAGTGTGAAGGGGATAATGGATGAGTCCATGCTGACCCTGGTGAGCCTGACGGACACCACACTACAGGGCCAGGAACTCACTGAGGAAGAGGAAGAGATGGAGGTATCAGACCAAGAAGACGCTGAGAAACAATACATTGTGGAAAAGTTGATTTCCCAATGACCAGAGGAGTCTGTGAAGACTGAGTAACTGAATCTCGTCTGTAACCTCCTCCGCTGCATGCATTGTTTTGGGTAGTCTCTGAACTTGGTGTGATGTTTTCTAGGAATCAAAGTCGACGATGTTGCCAGAGGAGGACGCCAGCCTACAGGAGGAAGAGACAACCCACTCTCGTGCAGGTGAGAACCAGAAGACCTGAAACTTCTCTGGCTCCTACTCTTCTCTCTTTCCTTTCTCTGAATCCTTTCATGGTCTTTACAAGGTATTTAAGTGCATACATGAATCCTTGCTTATACTTGTTTTTTTCTATTTCTATGGCAAGTGATGCTACTGGAGTTCCAGTCGTGTCCCAGCGTAAATCTACAGGAGGCCTTCCAGCAGAAACGCAGAGCCCTGATCCAGAGGTCTGCCCGCAGGGTGGAGGAGATTCAGGCCAAGAGGGATGAAGCCAGGGCCAACACAATCACCAGGGCCCAGTCTGACATCAGTGAGCGTAGGGCCAACACAACCACAAGGGCCCAGTCTGACATCAGTGAGCGTAGGGCCAACACAACCACCAGGACCCAGTCTGACCCAACCACTGATCAGTCAACCACTTCTAAACCCAGGAGGGAGGGGAGGAGTGCAGAGTCAACCCATGCAGGAGGGTATGCCAAACAGCCAAAGCCCCAAACTCCCTTGCAGTCTCCCATGCTAGGTAACAATTGAATAGACTAAAATAATTCTAATATTGTGTTAACAACCAACCAACACATGGAAACTCTTGGGGAAGGAATGTGGGGTTAGTAATGGGTCAAAGACTTGGTCTTATGTGTTGTAGAGTGTTACTGAACCGAGTCCTCTCTTTGTCCTCAGTGAGTGAAGCCAAGCTGAAGAAGGTTGGGGAGGTGAGGATCAGCACTCCTGACATAAGGAAACAGGATGTGGCTGAGATGCGCAAGAGAACAGAGAGGTAACAGGTTATTTCTGTTTTCTACTCGAACAAGACCCAACCACACATCACATTAACATGATCTGATATCCGACACATGTTTCTCTCATGACCTCCCTCTCGGTTGTCTCTGCAGGTTGTACAGCCGACTAGATGAGGTGAAGCTTCAGAAGGAGGTCAGGAGCAGACAGGAGGCATATGCCAAAAACAGGGAGAAGGCCAAAGACTTTCATAAGGTAACATTTAAAATACCCCAATGTTTAAATTAATGAAATATGATATTAGTAGAGCATGGCGCCAGGGTTGTGGGTTCGATTCTCACGGGGGACCTGTACGAATTTTTTTTTTTTTAAATGTATGAACTCATTACTGTAAGTCGCTCTGGATAAGAGCGTCTGCTAAATGACTAAAATGTACATGTAAAATGATATTGAAATTTAAAATTGGTTGATGTACATCAACATTAGTCCGTTTGAATTTATATTAATTCTGTTTTCTCTCTTTACAGAAAACCTTACAGAAGCTACGGGCCAAGCAGTCTTCGCAATGATATTGAAGATCGATTGCTGTTGTCATGTGTGTTTGCATGTATTTTGTACTTGCGTGTGTGTTTGCACATATTTTGTACTTGCGTGTATACATTGTATTTTTTTGCAATTTGTAATCACTAATTTAAAAGATAATATTTGTAATAAAGTGTATATACATAAATTAGTGTTCAGTCTATTCATCACTACTTATTACTGTGTTCACACAACAAAAACAACCAGTGCACTATTACACACTATGCTGTAGGTACCTGTAAAATAATTTTTGGTTTTAGTCTTTTATATGAAGTTTTCTGCTGCGTTTGCAAATCCTTAAATGTGTAATGATGGCAGGCCCCTTGAAGAAACTGAAAACAAAGGATTCGTCTGTGAAATAAAGGTTTCACCATTTTAACCAGTGATAAACTGGGGCGTATTCATTACGCCGGTTCTGTTGCAAAACGTTTATCGAACGAAAGGGTGAGGGATCTACATGAGTTTGTCCAAAAAATCTCGTTTCGCTGTGTTTGCTTCCGTAATGGAGTACGCCCCAGCTCGAGGCAGTTGCAACTTGCGCTGGTCCGCCAGCGGTGGCCTTTGTGATTTTATGAGGCAGTATCCAAGCGCGGTCGGTTTGAGAGGAAGCTGTGAAGACGCGTCGCTATAGAAACAAGTGCAGGAAGTAGCTGCGGGCGATTTCTGGTAAGCAGTATTTTCTGTGATCAGGAGTGTTTTGATACGTATTTTAGGCATTTATATTAACGTTATTGAATTGTGGTGCATGTATTGATTTTCACATTAGGAAGTTGTGCGGTTGCTTGGCTCATGTTTAGACGCAAGCTAATGTTAACTTTAGCCAAAACTGTGATTTAGCTAGTACTATCGGTCGTCGGTTCAAATGTTGCACGAACGGGATTATTGATTCTGGCTTGATACTGACGACTTGGTGGTGTTCGTAAGCACACTAACTACGTTAGTTCGTTAACTTAACAAGCCAGCATATTTGTTTACCTACTTGTCAAACTAGCTAGGTTTATTGCAACCTATGCATTTGACTAAAGTAAAGATGTTCGTCAGAGCATATGTGGGCATCATATGCGCATCTTGATGCTGTGCCCCTTCTCTACCCACTCCTGCTCACCAGTAATGTCCCGCCCAGTGATCCAGCCCCTGAGTGCAGGGGCCACTGCCCCAGAGGCGTTGTCCTTGCTACACCAGCGTCTCTTGGTGGCGGAGGAGCAGGCAGAGTCTCTCATCAGAGATATGGGCAGTCTGGGAGTGTCCAGAGAGCAGCTCCTGGAGCCCGTGGAGAGGGACCCCATCCAGCGTCCCATTAGCCCCGTGAAGATGCACCGTGCCCTAAGAGAGCCTGGAGGAGAAGGGCTACTGTGGCGCCAGTGTGATGGGCTAGTGAGCAGGGTATGTCGCATGGAGAGCCTCCTGCAGACCCTCAAGCTCACCACTTTTCGCTTGGAGACTGAGAGAGAACTGGATCCCTCACACTCAGGTAATGGCTTTGACAACCTGAATCAAAACAATGTCACAAACACATTAGGGAAGTCGGTCATTTTATCTTTTGCTAATGGCGTGTCAACACCATTCTGTTCCTTTTTGGCTCAATCAGTCTTTCTCTTATTTCCTATCCACATCTGTCCCTCTGTCTGCCTCTGCAGCCCGTCTGAAGGAGCAGCTGTCTGCGCTGCAGCAGGAGAGTGATGAGGAGCAGCGGGTCTCCAGAAGGGAGGTGATGCGGCTGAGGGACCTGCTCCGTGAGGCCTGTCTGGACAGGGACGAGTCCCGGGGGGAGGTGCAGAGACTGGGGGAGGCCCTGGAGATCGCCACCACCTCCAAGGTACCCAGACCAACCACATTACATCTTTTAGCAACACACAGTCTTTATGTCAGAGTTTACCCACCTTTTGTTTACTAATACAGCCAAGATGAGTATATGGCAAATATAGGCATTTTCTGATATTTAGATAGTAACCCTATAAGTTCTGGTACTGTTGTTGCAGATGGAAGTGGCTCTGGCTGCAGAGGAGCTGAAGATGGTCAAAGTCCAGATGAGTGAGAAGCTTCTGCAGGTGCGGTCACTGTAGGGGCATCATGGGACAGGGTGGTGGAGTAGGGGACGTCACATGGGCCATCTGACAGAGAAGGGAATACATGATTCTTGCTCTACCTGTGTACCTTAACAAAACAAAACTTCAACTCTAATGATCCCTAACTTTTATTTAGCTGAAGGAGCAGATGTCCCAGGAGTCTGCTCGGTCTTTTGAGAATGAGAAATCCCACAGTGCACTACTTCAGAGGGTGGAGGAGATGGAGACAGTGGTGGAGATGGAGAGAAGACAGGTACGGTAGGTGTGAAGCAATACAAGTTGAGAAAGAAAACAACCATTGCTATCCTGTCCCTCTCTGACCCCAGGCCCAGACAGTGCAGGCAGACTGCCATGCCCTGCGTTCTGATGGACAGGCCACTAGACAGAGACTACAAGAGGAGAAGGACAGAGGCCACAGGCTGCAGGAGCAGTGTGAGCAGCTCAAAGGGCAGGCAGGTTAGCAACACTGCATTGTGGATGTTTTCATATTCTGCTGTACAGTGTGGTCCCATCATTTGATGTGCTAGTGTTCCTGAATGACAGATTTCATATGGACAATTAAATGGTTGATCTCTTCATCTATTTATAGAGGTAAAAGATTCCCTTGTTTTGGAGTTGACAGGTGAACTAAAAGTAAGTGCCAGCACTTGAGTGATATCAATCAACTGTGTTGAGTGTGTCTACCTGAGTGTGTGTTGTGTATGCAGTGTGTTAATTAGTGTGTATTGTGTATGCAGAGTGCACGGCTAGCCCTGCAGAAGCAGCAGCAGGAGAATAGCAGGTTACTGAGAGATGGAGGAGATCTGAGGACTGCAGCTGACAAAGTCCAAGTCAGTGGCCCACCTCAGAATATACATACTATACATTAAAGACCATTATAAACCGGGTGGTTCGAGTTCTGAATGCTGAAAGCTGTGGTATACCAGACCGTATACCACAGGTTTGACAAAAAATAACTTTTTACTGTTCTAATTTTGTTGGTAACCAGTTTATAATAGCAATAAGGAACCTCCGGGGTTTGTGGTATACTGTTTATATACCACACCTCCTCGGGCCTTATTGCTTAATTATACTATGGCTTTGTTGAATACTTATTTCTTATTGGCTTGAAGGTCATTCTAGAGCATTCATTATTTCCCTATAACGCCCATATATTTGCACGGTTTAATTCAATGGCTACAGTTCATTCTTACATGTTCTAGAGTTGAAGTCAGAAGTTTACATACACCTTAGCCAAATACATTTAAACTCAGTTTTTCACAATTCCTGACATTTAATCCAAGTACAAATTCCCTGTCTTAGGTCAGTTAGGATCACCACTTTATTTTAAGAATGTGAAATGTCAGAATAATGGTAGAGAGTGATTTATTTCAGCTTTTATTTCTTTCATCACATTCCCAGCAGGTCATACACTCAATTAGTATTTGGTAGCATTGCCTTTAAATTGTTTAACTTGGGTCAAACGTTTCGGGTAGCCTTCCACAAGCTTCCCACAATAAGTTGGGTGAATTTTGGCCCATTCCTCCTGACAGAGCTGGTGTAACTGAGTCAGGTTTGTAGGCCTCCTTGCTCGCACACACTTTTTCAATTCTGCCCACAAATGTTCTATGGGATTGAGGTCAGGGCTTTGTGATTTTGTTGTCCTTAAGCCATTTTGCCACAACTTTGGAAGTATGCTTGGGGTCATTGTCCATTAAGAAGACCCATTTGCGAGCAAGCTTTAACTTCCTGACTGATGTCTTGAGCTGTTGCTTCAATATATCCACATACTTTTCCATCCTCATGATGCCATGGTGCTTCACAGTTGGGATGGTGTTCTTTGGCTTGCAAGCCTCACCTTTTTTCCTCCAAACAGTTCTATTTTTGTTTCATCGGCCCAGAGGACATTTCTCCAAAAAGTACGATCTTTGTCCCCATGTGCATTTGCAAACCGTAGTCTGCATTTTTATGGCGGTTTTGGAGAAGTGGCTTCTTCCTTGCTGAGCGGCCTTTCAGGTTATGTCGGTATCGGTCTCGTTTTACTGTGAATATAGAAACATTTGTACCTGTTTCCTCCAGCATCTTCACAAGGTCCTTTGCTGCTGTTCTGGGATTGATTTGCACTTTTTGCACCAAAGTACGTTCATCTCTAGGAGACAACGCATTTCCTTCCTGAGCGATATGATAGCTGCGTTGTCCCATGGTGTTTATACCTGCGTACTATTGTTTGTACAGATGAACGTGGTACCTTCAGGCATTTGGAAATTGCTCCCAAGGATGAACCAGACTTGTGGAGGTCTACAATTTTTTTGCTGAGGTCCTGGCTGATTTCCTTTGATTTTCCCCTGATGTCAAGCAAAGAGGCACTGATTTTGAAGGTAGGCCTTGAAATACATCCACAGGTACACCTCCAATTGACTCAAATTATGTCAATTAGCCTATCAGAAGCTTCTAAAGCCATGACATCTTTTTCTTGAATTTTCCACGCTGTTTAAAGGCACAGTCAACTTAGTGTATGTAAACTTCTGACCCACTGGAATTGTGATACAGTGAAATTATCTGTCTGTAAACAATTGTTGGAAAAATTCTTTGTGTCATGCACAAAGTAGATGTCCTAGCCGACTTGACAAAACTATAGTTTGTTAACAAGAAATTCGTGGAGTGGTTGAAAAATTAATTTTAATGACTCCAACATAAGTGGATGTAAACTTCCGACTTCAACTGTATGTTTGAGCTGCTTTTGAAAGCAAAAGTCAAATTGGAAACATTATTGGCTTTGTTGAATGCCATTATGAAAATCGAAATCTAGGACTGATGGTTTGGTAAACTAGCAAGTCTATTTGATTGGTTATCATGGCAACTACTGTAGCTATCTAGTAAACCCCCTAGCGACTTCATTGGATGTTGAACACATTTCTACCGGTAGATTAACACATTTCTAGTGGCAAATGTGCTAAATTATAGCCATGGTATTAAAGGGATAATCAACTTGGAAAATAATGCAACTCTGTGGAAGGTCAGTTCCACTCCGCTGGCACGTCGTGGAACACACCTTCCATGTCATTCATTCTTTTCCATAGAACGCATATCCCATCATTGGCTATCCCTTATTTATTTAAAAAATAGATTGCAGTATATTTCTAAGACCATGTGTAGATTACCATTTTAATCATGAAAAATCTCAGGAATAAATGGTGACATTTTGCTCTCATTTCCTCTCACAGGCATTTAACAACCAGTTGGAGAGTCAGTGCTCTGAGTTGAGTTCAGCCCTACATTCTCTTACTGTGGAGAAATCCAAGCTACAGACTGAACACCAGGCTAGCATTAAGGTAATGCCTCTCTCACACACACACACACACACACACACACACACACAGACACACACACACACACACACACACACTAGTACAGGCTACATTTTATTCTGTTCCTGTGTCTCGCTCAGGCAGAGAGAAGTCGTGTGACCAAGCAGTTGCAGGAGCAAGACCTCCTGCTGGATGCAGCCAGACGCAACATCCAGGCAGAACTGCAGGGGGCGCTATCAGCTAAAGTTAAATTGCAGATGGAGCTGTGGGTGCTAAAGCTAACTGCAAATACTCAAAGGAATGAATAATCTCTGAATGAGGAATGAATAGGCTCTCAATGATAATGCTAGCCACACACATCCACCAATAACAGCCCCTGTCTTTCTGCACCACAGGGAGACTCTGAAGGTTGACCACACCCAACTTCTTCAGAGTTCCACGGTTGCCCAAGAGACAGTTGCCACTCAGCGGGAGCTGTTGGAGCGTACCATTGAGAGGCTGCGGGGGAATCTGAACTCGGCTGTAAAGGAAGGGGAGGTCATGAGGACAGACCGGGACAGTGCAAAGACTGAGGTGCAGTTGCCTTGTCTCTTAGAAAATACGTAGCCTAAGAGTACAAGGTTGTATGATAGAAAAATTACAAGATTATGTTTAATACTGTTTATGCATCGAATGGTTGTTTTATGCAATAGAATAGGGTTCTATTAGAACTCTCTCATCTGTGTTTGTGTGAACTGAGAGGTGCCTCTGAGGTTTAACGCTGACAATTGATTTATGAATGGTTTGGTTTCATAGAATGCATTTCATAGAATGAGTTGGTGTTTGTTTAATGTAAGGTACCAGGGACAGATGGCTCGGGTATGGATAATGATGAGAGGAACCTTGCCTTAGGGGCCAAACTCTGGTTTCTATACAGTAACAACAGTCTTCACAGCAAATGCTATCTGGCTGGGGGATACTCCTCTTTCATATATCAAGTCTCACCTTTTGACCCATTCTACACATCTGCTGTTTGTCATGTAGACTAAGAGGGTGTATTTTTGCTATAAAATATATTTGTATTCTTTCTATGTCAGAGCTCTCGGCATAACACTCAAGAGTGTTGGGTCGACCAGCCTCATTATTGCAGAGCACTTACTCTATGCTCCCTTTATTAATACGTTTTGAAAAAAGTTATATCCTGATTGGTGATTGGCCTTGTCTTTCCTCGTTATTGAGTATTTCCATGACTATTTTAGAATTTCCACGTCTATTTTTAAAGCTTAACTGAGCTTTGCATTGTCTCTCTTTATAGTTTCTGTGGATGTCTTTAAATGTTATGCCCCTATCTCTCTTTTTTTGGGGTCACAGATGTGCATTGTGGTCACCAAGCTAGAGGGTGAGAGGAGTGCTCTGGAAACACAACTCGCTAATGTCAAGGTACTGTACTGCCAATGATCTCTGATAATGATTCAGACTGATCTCAGACCTGTATGAAAAGGACCTGCGCATTCACAGTGAACACACTTCTTGTCCGAATCTGACCATAGCTTTCTTAACTGTCCACTTTGCAACCTGTGTGATTGACAGCTGGAGGCAGGATCTCTGAACTCCACCTTGCAGAAGCAGGAGGAAGAGAACAGGAGGCTCATGGGAAAACTGGCTGTCATGGAGCATCAGCAGGTGAGAGATCCATTCAGTATCTAGAGACTGGGGTCACATCACTTTAAATCTGTCCATCCATAGTGAATGTGTGTTTGTATGTCACATACTTTCTCTATTTTCTTTCTCCATCCTGACCGTTTCCTCTTTCCCCTCACCTCTCAACTCGTGGTGTCCTCTTTACCCAGAATGCTCAGCAGCAGGTGGAGAAGATGCTTAAGGAGTTGACGGATAGTAAGAACAACCTGGCCTATGAGAAAGGGAAGCTACAGGTAAGGAGTTGACACTAAAACCATTGGTGGAAAAGGTATCTGATTTATCATACTTGAGTAAAGGTAATGATACCTTTATAGAAAATGACTCACATAAAAATGAATGTAACCCAGTAAAATACTACTGGACTAAAAGTCTACAAGTATTTGGTTTTAAATGTACTTAAGTATCAATAGTAAATGTAATTTCTAAAATATACATACGTATCAAAAGTAAAAGCATCAATCATTTCAAATTCCTTACAAACATTTTCTTGTTTTTTTATTTTATTTACGGATAGTCAGGGGCACACTTCAACACTCAGTAGGGAGTAGGGATGACCAGCAATGTTCTCTTAATAAGTGCGCGAATTGGACCCTTTTCCTGTCCTGCTAAGCATTCAAAATGTAACGAGTACTTTGGCATGTCAGGGAAAATGTATGGAGTAAAAGGTAAATTATTTTCTTTAGGAATGTAAAAGTACTCAAAAATATAAATAGTAAAGTACAGATACCCTCAAACTGCTTTAGTACTTTAAAAGTATTTTTTTTTACTTAAGTACTTTATACCACTGTGTGTGTGTTCATGTATCCTCATGTTGAAGTGTGTTATCTCCTAATGCTCTTCCTCTCAACCAGACCAGGGTAGATCAACTCCAGGAGGAGCTGCAAGCTTTAAGGGACACCCATGTAGAAAGTGTCCAACAATGCAAGCTGAGCTCTGTGTTAGAGAACAAGTACACACAGGTACACACACTCATGGTAGTAATGTGGTTATGTGGTAATGTAGTAATGTCAAAAACAAGGTGACTCCCTAACATACACCTGTCTACTCCCTTACAGGTCACCTCTGAAATTAGCACCCTGAAGACAACCTGTCATAAACTGGAGGCTCAGCTCAGGCAGGCCCAGGCTGAAGTCCAGGTGAAGGAGGGGGAGGCGATGTCGGTGGTGGCAGCCAGAGACGAGGCTCTGAGGGACAGCCAGGCCCTGAGGGGACAACTGGACAAACTGCAGGAGCAGCACAGGGACAAGGTCAGAGGGCTAGTAAAATGGTTACCCAACCTGGGTCCTGGAGAGCTACATGGTGTGTGCAGGCTTTTGCTCCAGACCAGCACTAACCCACCTGATTTTGCTCTGTTTGTCCTGTAGCTGTGTGAGCTGGAGGACTGGCTGGGTGTGTCTCGTCAGGGTGGAGGCAGTGTGGCACAGACCCTGGAGAACGTTTTGGCCTCCCACTCCCGTCTGCAACACAACACTGAGACAGTACAGAAGGAGCTGGGGAGACGAGAGCAGGAGCTGGTCTCACTCAGGAGAGACAGGTCTGTGTGTCTGTGTGTCTGTGTTGTGCATGTATATGGCTGTATGTTTGAACAACCATGTATTTTTCAGACTGCAGGCTCAGAGAGAGATTCAGAAGCTACAGGCAGAGGTGGAGAAGCTCCAAGACATCATGGCAACAAGTAACTCCAAGAAAAACAAAATGGTAACTACATCATTAATGAGTCATAAACACACATACCCACAAACAGCTCTTAGCTTTTAGTAGTAATAATAGTAGTTTACAAAGATATGTTTGATTGTCTAGCTGGAGCCCTTGCGTAAGGCCCTGGATGTGGCAAGGCTAGATAACAAGAAACTAGCCCAACGTTTAGAGCAGGCTGTGTTGGCCAACAGCACTCTGCAGGCCAACCTGGACCGAGCCAGAGACCAACACCAGAGCACCATCACACAGAGGTAACTAACAGGGACTAATGTGGATAGTGGGAGTTTATTTAAGTGTGGTTTAAATACGTGAAAGCGTACATGGTTACTTTGCATGAATGTGACATTCATGTCTATATTTTGCATGTATATCAGAGAGGTGGAGCTGGCTGAGGCCAGGGCAGAGATTGGTCGATGGTCAGAGCATCTGGAATCTATGAAGCTTCAGATGAGGAAAGAGAGGGACTCTGTGAAGAGGTTGTCACAGAGAGAAATCTCAGAGGTACTGCACTCTCTCTCATACTCCATCGCTTCTTTCCATCAGTCAGAACTCTAAATATCATCCTACCTCTTTCCTCACCCCTCTTTATTTCTCTCTTTCCCTTCTGTTTGTGTGTCTCTCTCTCTCTTCAGTTGAGAAAGGCTCTTGAGGACTTGTCATCTAGGTCAGGTGACCTCTCCAGGGCAAATCGGGAGCTGCGGGAGAAGGCGTCTGAGTTGGAGAAAGTGGTGTCCAATCAGAAAGCCCGTCTCAGAGATCAGAAGACACAGCTCAAGCAACACCTGGATAATAGAGCCACTCTGGGCAACTCTCAGAAAATAAAAGTATCTACAGTACTGTCTACTATATCAAATGTATTGGTCGCATACACATTTGAGATGTTATAGCGGGTGCAGCAAAATGCTTATGTTATTAGCTCCTAACAATGCAGTAAAATGTCAAACAAGTACACATAATCATAGTAATAATAAAAATAAAAAGACTACAATAAATCTTAATGTCTGACTAGAAATGTTCTGCGCAAATAATGTAAGAATTAACACACACATAAAATACTTCAAATTTAGCTAGGAGTCAGAAACAGGGTGGCCGGGTCTGTTGGTGCCATCTTGTGGACAAGCACCTGCTAAACCAGATGTTCTATTTTTGTGACTCATGTTCTCCTCCCTCTGCACTCAGGACATGGAGGGAGAACTAAAGAGCCTCAAGACCTTGAAGGATCAGTATCAGAAGAAGAACTATGAGCAGGTAGGACACCTTACACGTTCTATACCTGTGGATGTTTACAGTATGGTACACATCAGTCACCATTGTCCTGTCTGTTTTCAGAGTGAGTTGATCCAGCAGTTCCGGTCCGAGACATTATCCCTCCAGCGGGAGCTACGGCGCCTGTCCTCCAGCCAGGAGGGGGAGCTAGAGGCTGAGAGGGAGCTGAGACACGTCATGCAAGACAAGTGTCAGGTTAGCAGGGGTTACGTATCTTTGTCATAAGCTAGCCTCGCTTAACTCAATGTTTTTCAATGGCTTCATTTAATCTCCTTTACTTCTTGTCTTTGATGGCATATTGAAAGACAGCCATGTCTGTTTATGTGTGTTTGTCCTAGCAGAGGCTGGAGGAGAGCATCAAGAAGCTGCAGGAGGCAAAGGACCAGGCAGAGCAGAAAATGAAAGAGGTCAGCCTGGAGTCACAGCAGGTAATACTCTTCCTCAACCACCTGGAGTCAAGACAATTTCATTTGTTCTGCTCCCTCATCTTCAACACCTTCTTGCTTGGTCATTAATTCTCTCACTCTGTATCTCCGTCTGTTGAGCGTGTGCACCTAAATAGCCCCTGACGGGTGAGTAAAGTTGAACTGAATTGGAATTCTCCTGACATCATGCTTGTCCCCACACTCAGATATCAGAGAACCTAGAGGAAGCTCACAGTTGGTTCCGGTCCAAGTTTGATAGCCTGAAGAGTGATGGAGAGCCAAACAGGTCCATGGGGGACGAGCAACCACAAGAAAATGGACACCATACCCTGGAAAGCAGTAAAAGGGGTGCACACAGTTCATCATGCAAACGCAACAGAAAGGTGCTTTTCTCTCATCACTTTATCAACTCTCACTAATAATGAGTCTGCAGTCCCCTCAGCTTTTATGCCTTCTTTGTTTGGTGTTTCAATGGTACTTCTTCACCACAGTTCCCCCAAAGTGACTCCATTAAACTCAATGAAAGAGACTCTAGGGAGTGCTAAAATCCCTGAGTGAAAAGTATGTCTTAACTGGCTGAGAAATTCAGAGAATTGTCCAATCTGTAGGAGTAAGAATTACAGCTATTCATTAACTTATAAAATATAAACTTAGAAATAGTCCTCACAACCTCTTAGCTCTAAAAGCGTTATTGGGTAAATGTTTGGTTCTCTTGGGGGGGGGGTTAAAGAGCTGAGAATTTTCTCGGTTGCAGGCAGACTATTCACATTTTTCAGGGAAGGAGATTTCTAGTAAAAAGGAGGTATTGAGTAAATTTGCTGTACAAAAATGTCTCATTGTAGTGCTGACGTTAAAGCCCTCCACCAAAGTTAACAAAGACGACGTGCAGACCTATAGCTGGAAAAACATATCAGGGTTTGAACCATCCAATTTAATATTTTTGAATTATGGCCATGACTTTGCCCTGAGCATTTTTTAAGCACGCACCTTATTGAAAGCCCTTGGGAATTTTAACACCAGTTCTGTGATCCAAAAAACTTTGTCAGACACTTTATGAAAATGGCCTGAGGTGTTTGTCTCAATGGGTTTATTCTGTGTCTTGTCAAAGAGAGTGGTGTTGTCTTACAGACAGTTACCCAGTGGCTATGGGGATGTGTACTTGAACAGGATGAGAGTGGTTCCGGATGTAGACTCATAAGTGCTCTATTTTATTCTTGTCATGGTCCAGACTTGGTGTGATAGCAGGCCTCCAGAACCTCCAGAGTGGGAGAGATGGAGAGCCACCATGCAACGCTGGGAGACCAAGAGAGAGCTGGCTCGCATCGCAAATGGATACAAACCTGGTGGGACACATGCGCTAACACACTCACACGGACACACACAATAAGACAAGCATACTGTATAGTACACACACACACGCACTGGACCAAGGTACATGGAGAAACCAACCCCTCACACAATGATCCCTTTTATTTATCCAAAACATTGAACACCAAGAAATATGAGCGAGATAGCAGCTGAATGCTGAGAACTGTATGTCATTTTTTTATCTCAGTCTGCACTGTGTAAAGCTGGTTTTGAACATGCTGTTTTCAGAATAAGAACTGTACAATTATAACTTATACAAAGATTGTTCTTATTTTTAGATTCTTCATACAAAATTATAATATTACTGTGTATAAATGTTTTTTTGATTGGATTCACAGTTTTGTATGTACAGAATATAGATGATTTGTTATGACTGAGGACTGTCAATGATATTGATCCTTTCTTTGAAAGCTTCTTGGCTGTCAGAGTGAGTATGCACTGTATCAAGGAAGGCCCTAGAGTTAACATAATCCAATAGGAACGGCTCAGAGTCCATAATGTCCAATAGAAATGGCTCTCAGTTTAAGTTTTCCAATAGGATGGATGATGTTGTTCAACAGGTTCATGTTTCTATCTTAAACATCTTCATGCTAAAGAATCCATACTCTGGGGAGTGACAGTGAGACATGGGGAGATTGGAGTGTCCGGTGGATTGAGAAGCATAGTTCACCTTGATGTACACTAAGGTGTGAGGGGTTAATGGTTCAGACAGACTAGTCCATGTTGTTCCATCATTATTCTTTGCCACTGGGGACACACTTAGCTACAAATCCTGAGCAAAAGGTCACTATGGATTCAAAACTGTACAAACACACATACTCACAGTAACACCATTCCAATGGTGTCCATAAGGCCAGGACCAGACAGGTAACAACAGTGAAGACGAACAAGGTCTCCACAGCGGAGACCACTTCTCTGTTGGCAGCATGGGAGCACAGTGTCCACTATTTACCTCATAGAAAAGACTCCCAAAAACATTGGCTGGCAAAACACTGATCTGAGTGAGTGCAGTCCATACTGGCAGTACAATCCCCAATCCCTTCAATATGATTTAATAACACTCTTTACTACTGTCAACATCTGACGTTTAAGTGATTCAAAACCAAAAAGGTAATCCCATGACATATCTGTTGAAAAAAAAAAAAAAAAAAAAAAAAATATATATATATATATATATATATATATATATATATATATATATATATATATATATATGCTTAAATGAGTGCTTGACTTGGATTGAAATAGGTGCCGGTACTCATTTTGGGTACAGGAGATCCACAATATTCTATAAGAGGAACAGGAGCTCAAGCGGTAGAACATTTGAGGTGCCAGTACTCCGCACCGGTGACCTCCTGCCCAAGTCAAGCACTGGATATGTACATGAGTAGACAGTGAAGTGATCATGGTTTTGCCTGGTGGGGATGACATTATTAGCTTGCAAATTCTGTGATAAGAGAAAGGTAGTCCCAGGATTGAGATGGAAGTGAAACTGAACAGAACACCTCAGACAGGTTGGTGAGTTGAGGTCACAGGTAAGTTCTAGTTGTTGGTGGGTGGAGGAGTTCAGAGGTCACCATACAGAACACTTGTTGACAGGATGCATGGGGGAACCCTTTGGACAGTGAAACACTCGGGCAAACTCATCAAACTGGGACACGCTGCCAATCACCCTGCAGGGGTGATGGGGAGAGATAACAGTCCAATCAGAGATGGGATTCATATTATGTATGGCCTGTGATTGGCTGATGCACATCAGAAAAGTGAGGAAGTGTATGTACCTGTAATGCTCTGGTGCGTGCTTGTCAGTCAGTAGCTGCAGGTATATGGACTGAGACCGTCTCTTCATACACCAGTTCTAATAGGAGAGGAGACAGTTCGCAGTAAAGGCCGTAAAGAAATATCATCTCTACTCCCACTGCAACAACAAAAAGATTCCCAGGCTGAAACAACAGTCTGTACATAGTTTGTACCTGTGCGAAGGCAATGAAGAGTAGTTGTTCATGTGTGTATTTGAGTCCAGGGAGAGGTCTTTCTGGACCATGTTCTCTGATCCACTTCTGATATGCCTGGAGAGAGGGAGAAGATGGAGAGAGTGAAACAGAAATGGATAGAGGTAGAGAGAGAGAGAGAGATGAGATTTGAGTCCTGGGTGTTCAGACAGCTTGTCATTAGTCCATAGAGACAGTGACTGAGGGCTCTATTCAATGCGATAGAAACTAAAATATCATTTCCGATTGAGCCGATATGCAGCGTTTACCATGGATGCAGTCTCCTCCAAAGCAGGAACATTTCTTTTAAATTTCAATGATGTGTTAAAGCTGAACTTCCGTAATGCGGATTGAATAGAGCCCTGACAGAGAGTAATCAGTCATGATTGACAGCTAGCACAGTCTATTGGAAGATTTCACTCACAAAGTAAGACAGTTTAAGCCCTCCCATGTCTGCTATATTCTCCCCCAGAGTCAGACGGCCATTCACCTGCAGACACACAGGGGAAAGATACCATTACAACTCCCATTACAAGTGTGTGTGTCCAGTAAGCAGTATAACAAGGTATGCTATGCACCCACTTTCTGGTTATAGACGGTGAAGTTGTCATAGAGTTTAACAATGCACTCTGCTTTCTTCTGAAACTTCTTGTATGACTCCTCCGTCCACCACTGCTTCAGGTTGCCGTGGCGATCATACTGTCCCCCTAAGAGTAAGATGACATCACTTAGCATGGGGGTCACTATTTGGCCACGCTGCAAGGTACAGTTGGCTATAGCCTTTTACTCTGAAGTCATTTGACTGATTTCATTGGTTGGGATAGGGGGGAGGCGGAACTTCCGTAGCTTGCTGCATGGCCTGATAGTGACAACCCACTTAGATGGGGGGCAAGAGGCTTGAGTTAGGATGACCAATGTGGACAAAAGACATGAACCCCTTATTCAGAACTGATATTATACTGACATTACAGTTTTACTACTGTTAGGCTACAACTGTTCAAACCCTATTGGATTTTAGGCTTTTGTAGGACACATTTAAGACAAGGAAGTGTTCTCTCACCCCAGTCATCATATCCATGTGTCAGCTCATGACCGATGATGGCTCCTATTCCTCCATAGTTCAGAGATCTAGAGGGAGGAGGGATGAGTTACTAATCACTTAACATTTGAGGACATCAACATAATGTATATTTATAATAACACAAACTGATAAAACTTCTGTTCAGCCTGAAGTTCTAGCCCCCGTCCTGAAGGGGACAGTAGAGTATTACATACATCATAATCTGACCTGTTGATATCATATCTAACTGTTATTAATAACTGAAGAGTGTGAGAGTCCTGGCCACCTCTCCTTGACCCGGGTGGGTGAGGAGTGTTTAGTGTAGTCTGGCAGACCATGCAGATGGAGACTGATACGATGCAGGGACGGCCAGAGGCTCGGGGCTATCCACATGGCTAAGTCAGAAAATGACTTTCTGACAGGATGTCGATACCCTGCTGAGAGTTGCCCTCCAAACCTGAATAAAATAACTGGCTGAGTGAGGCTTCATTACCTGGGGCCTGATAGCAGCGCTGGGCTAGCCTCAGTCTTTATGGCAGGTTAGGGTTACTGCAGTAATAACTCCAGGGAACGGGACCACGCACACATCTAATATCATATTCCATTCATCAGTATGCATGGGTGGATACAGCGGTCGTTTATGTGGAGTGGTGGTGATCACTTCTAATGGAATAAGTATGTGAATAAATAATACCGTGAGAGTTGAGGGTTGCAGTATAACTGAGCATTAATGGAAAGGGGAATGGTTTGGAGGTAGAATACGAGGGGTAATGTAGGAGGAAAGCATTGGTAATGCTGTAGAAGGGTTGTCCTGGAGTGCTACAGTACAGCGGGTGCAGACTTTCGTTCCAGCCTACTAACTAACACACTTGATAGAACTAATCAGTGTCTTAATTAGCAGTTGATTAAAATATTCAGAGTTGTACTCACTGTGGAAACTCGGGGTCGTACAGTGTGGGCTGAAGGATTCCAGCGGGAAATACTAAAAGTAAAGAAAGATGATAGCAGAAGATATAGAGAGGGGTAGGGAGGCAGTGATACAGTATAAGAGGAGTAGATGGAGGTAGGGTAACCATTAGCTCTTGTGGCTGATGGCTGTGTTTGTCTGGCCCTCTGTCCTCTGCTGCCTGCTCTGTAACTCACCATTGATTTTTCTGTGAAGTAAATCCTTGAGGCAGATACAGACACCAATAGAGGCCAAGACTGAGGGGAGATGACAATGTGTGTGTGGTGGGGGGGGGCTGGTGTAAGTAAGTGAATGCAGAATAAGTGTGTTAGGGTGTGTGGGTGCCTCATCACATGGATGGACCAGAAAGAAGAAGAAGAGGAGGAGTGTGTTATCTTGTATATACAAAGAGCGTTGATGTGCTATGGGATCACACACTGACTAACCCATTTGGTTCTTGTTTGGGAGATGGTAGGCATTGAGGGCCTGAGGGGGAAGGAGCCACCTGAGAGGGAAACAAAGTCAATCAGAGATGTATTAATCCTACATTCACTAAACATCTTCAAACAACAAGAGACACAAAGACACTTCTTAAGTGTCAGGCAATTTGTTTTTTTTAAGGTGAAAATATTCTATGTTTAGTCCAATATTGATAATTCCTGTCTGCATAAGAAAACAGTCCCTTCGTCATAATCTTTAAATCCAGGCGCATCGATTTGAGGACATTTCCCAAATTAATAACATTGAAATTCAGAGATGCCCTTGTTCTGGTGGGAAAGACTGATGGCCCTACAGACAGCGGAGAGATGGGTGGAGGGATGAGGGCAAGTTTTCTCTGCAGAGGGAGAGCTTAATGATGAAAGGAGTATATTTGTGATTGAGGAAGTCATGATTTGGCAGTACTGGGTGGAGGGCTTCAGCTTGTTCGGACACAAGATCAGTTTCGAGTTCTGTCCTAGGAGCACATTTTAAACAGTTACACAAAAGACGAGCTTATGGTATCTTCAATTTGTAGGTACATCACTTGTATACTCTTCACTTCAATTACTCTTGTCATAAAATGTAAGGTTTTGTGTCAAGAGGTGCATAGAACTTTGAATCTGTGTGTAGTTGTGTTATTGTGAGACTGAACATCTGGAGCAGTTGAAGCATCACTTACGCGGTCTTGTCCACCTGCTTGTGGATCTTCTTGACAGACATCTTGATGTTAAAATTAATACTGTTGAGGATGTTTTTGAAATAGGTATTTTCATCCACATCAAACTGGAGAACAAATAACAGAGATGGAGAGAGTCAATGAGAGCGAGAGAGAGAGAGAGTACGTCTGTGAGAGTAAAAGTGGTCTCACCCCATACTCCTGGTCTATGAGCTCTGGTTTGAGTAGGAAGTCTGGATAGCCTGTCATCACCATCATATGCTGCAGCTGAGAGAGGGAAGGGAGGAAAGGGTCAGAGAAAAGAGGAAGAGAGAGTGAAAGAGACTTTGCACATATTTAGCCAACATATCCTTCACACGACCAGCTAATCAAGCAGACTGTTATAATGGGATTACACTGGAGCACTTTTGTTTCAGCAAGTGCTCTAAAAGGATTAAGACTTTACATTCTGAAAGTATCAGACAACATACTGAGATTGGGATTTAATAAACCAGTATTAAACTGATCCAGAATAAAACAACCCCTGCTTTCATCCTACGTTGTACTACAGTAGGCCTATTTGAGATAGTGTGGTATCCTGACCTTGGCCCTGGCTGCCTCCTTGGTCACCTCATCCATCCAGTCTAGCTCTTGCAGCCGGAGGTCCAGTGAGTGCTTTATGTCCTCTACCAGCTCCTGTACCTGAGGGAAGAGAACAGGGGTCAGAGGTCAGTTGTTTTTAAGGGTTCTGTTGGGAGTGGGCCAGAGAGCTAGCTGTATCAGGTACGCCCAAAGTCAGATGGACCCTTCGCCCTCTCCTCCTATTCCTAGGGACTTTTCATAGACCTGAAACTGAAGGGATGGGTTAGCTGTAATATGAAGGAAATTCCTACATACAATGGCTAGGGTTTGGGGGTTGAGGCTAGGTTGGCATTGAACACAACAGAGGGAAAGAGGGGGGAGAAAGGAAGAGAGGAGTGAGAGGAGGAGGAATAGATGATGAAGAGCTTAAATAAAGTTAAGGGTCAGAGGGGTTAGGAATGCCATTGGAAACCACATCCCCCTAGAATGAACAAGCTACTATATAGAGGCAGACTAGGATAGAGAGGGATAAGGAAGGATGATGGAAGGCTTAGGGTGGGATGGAGATAGAGAAAGAGACGCATTTTCAGTTCTACTTCATACAGAATCACCAGACCAATACAGAAAGAAACAAAGAAAGAGGGACAGAGACAGAAGCTGCCCTACCTTGGCCCTGCTGTGAGGCAGTGGTGGAAAAGTACAAATTTGTCATACTTGAGTGAACGTTGATACTTTAATAGAAAATGACTCTCAAATGAAAGTCACCCAGTAAAATACTACTTGAGTATAAGTCTAAAATAATTTGGTTTTAAATGTACTTAAGTATCAAAAGTAAATGTAATTGCTAAAATACTTATTTTTTACTTTTATATAATATAAAAGTCAAAGTATAAATCATTTCAAATTCCCAAACCAGGCATCACAATTTTAGATCATTTTTTTACGGATTGCTAGCGGCACACACAATTTACAAACGAAGCATTTGTGTTTAGTGAGTCCGCCAGATCAGAGGCAGTAGGGATGACCAGGGATGTTAAAAGATTTAGATGCACTATTGTAAAGTGGTTGTTCCACTGGATATCATAAGGTGAATGCACCATTTTGTAAGTCGCTCTGGATAAGAGCGTCTGCTAAATGACTTAAATGTAAATGTAATGTTCTCCTGATAAGTGTGAATCAGACCATTTTCCTGTCCTGCTAAGCATTCAAAATGTAATGACAACTTTTTGGGTGTCGGAAAATGTATGGAGTAAAAAGTACATTATTTCCTTAATGTAGTGAAGTAAAAGTAAAAAAATTCTAAAATTAAAAAAAGTAAAAAGTACAGATACCCCAAAAACTAGTTAAGTACTTTACACCACTGCTGTGAGGAGAGAGTGAGAGACAGAGATAGTTGCTGCCCTACCTTGGCCCTGCTGTGAGAGGAGAAGTGCTGCTGGACGAAGAGTGCTCCCAGGGCCATGCCGAAGTGTTTGTTGGCCTGGGTGAAACACAGCCTCCCCAGCTCCAGCTGACGCTCCGTACCTTCAATCTCCCGGGAAAACTCATGGATGGTGCTCCGGAACGCCGTGGACAGGTGTTCACTGAGAGCTGCTACAATCCGCCACAGCATGTAGTTATGGAGAACCCTGGCAAGAGAGAGGAGGGGGGAACGATGACTTTTAGTTTTTAACAAGGCTTTATTGTATAATTAAGGAGTGCCCCTTCAAAGATTCAGTGTGGAAACTTCCGGAAAAAGATGAATGCAAAAAATATAGGAGAAGGGTGAAGACAGAAAAGGTGGGCAAAGAGAAAGGGGGAGTACAGCAAAGGAGATACAAGCAGGTTAGAGGAGAAAGACAGAGTATGGGTGAGGGGAAGAGAGGAGTGATGGATAGAAAATGAAAAGAGAAAGGAGGCATAAAGGGTCCAAGAGTGACTCAGACGAGTAGAAGTAAAAAATATATTTCATTCATGTATTCAAGCATTCTTTTCCCTTCACACTAATGTAAAGTTGTGCTTAATGTGTTGAGGGGTCCCACAGAGTGAACATATCCATTCTGCCCTCAGGACAAGTGGCCCCGTCTCCTACTGCGAGACTCCGTTCCACGTTGTTTTCTGTTTCTATTTTTGATGCGTGCGCTGCATATTAAATTAAAGCAGTCCAAGTGTCTCGCCAACAAAGCACTTCTGAAGTGAAATCAATTGAGAAGAGAGGGAGTGCAAGAGAGAGAAAGGAGGACTGAGACAATGTCTTTGTTCTTTTATACCTCTAATAATCAGTACAGATCAATGTGTTGTATGTGTTGCAGCTTCGCTTGGTTTTGTGTTTGAGTTTGTTTTACTCTGTTGAATAAAACACCTGTTTTATTCATTTGTTGTAGATTACTTGTTTGTGTGTGTGTGTGAAACTCTAATCCCAGATGGAGTTGATGTGTGCGGTGGTGGGTAGATTTAGGAGACCTGGGAGATTAGACAGAAATGAAAAGGCTTTAGTTAAATGTATTCTAATGATAGAACAATAGCCCTGAATCATCATGGGTTGGCAATAAAAAAAACACTGGAAGACTGGATTGTAATGGAGCTCATTGTTAAGATAAAATACATTGTCCCTCCAGAATACTTGCAGACATTATCCTCTGTAATAATGGTCCTACAGCTCCTACCCACAGTCTAAACACACACACACACTCTTCCCCTTGAGACGAGTGTGAGTGATGGTGACAGACGGATGAGCAGAGAGGAAGGTGGGAATAAGAGGGAGAGGAGGAGAGGTTGTAAAGAGACACTGGTGTTGTCATTACTGTTTCAGCCTCATTGGACACCAGCTCATCTGGTTAATGGGATTGGATGCAGTTGTCTGGGTCTTGTCAATAGAACACAGCAACATGGACATTACACACAGAGGGAGGGTGGGGGAGAAAGAGGGAGGAGGGAGGGTGGGGGAGAAAGAGGGAGGGAGCGTGGGTGGGGGAGAAGGAGGGTGTGGGGGAGAAGGAGGGAGGGAGGGAGAGAGGGGGGAAGGAGGGTGGGTGGGTGGGGGAGAAGGAGGGTGGGTGGGTGGGTGGGGAGGGGGAGAAGGAGGGTGGGTGGGGGGGAGAGGGTCGGGGGGCTGGGAGGGATGAAGGGGGGAAAGAGATTGGACGGCACAGGGTTTGCAAACAACTAGAGAAATGAATTGAGGGTGATAGAAAGATGAGACCCACACAAAGCAGGTCTTGTAAAAAGTGTGTGTAGTTTTTCTTCTCCCTCTGACTACGACACACAGGGGCCAGAGCTCCACATAAATCTGGACTGTCTGAATGACAGGAGGGGGACACCGGAGGGGAACACAGATGTGTGTGTTCGTTTCTTTCTCTGTCTGACACCATTTTGCCTCTCAGCAGGTAGAGAAGCTCAGTGAGTGCCCACTGCAAGAACAGACTGACTGACACCATTTTGCCTCTCAGCAGGTAGAGAAGCTCAGTGAGTGCCCACTGCAAGAACAGACTGACTGACACCCTTTTGCCTCTCAGCAGGTACAGAAACTCAGTGAGTGCCCACTGCAAGAACAGACTGACTGACACCCTTTTGCCTCTCAGCAGGTACAGAAACTCAGTGAGTGCCCACTGCAAGAACAGACTGACTGACACCCTTTTGCCTCTCAGCAGGTACAGAAACTCAGTGAGTGCCCACTGTGAGAACAGACTTTGTGTGTGTGTATCTATGAGTGAGTGTATATTTTACTTATTTATTTTATTTATTTAATCATTATTTAACTAGACAAGTCAATTAAGAACAAATTCTTATTTACAATGACAGCCTACCAAAAGGCAAAAGGCTTCCTGCAGGGACAGGGGTTTAAAAATAATAATACAAATATTTATACACTACCGTTCAAAAGATTGGGATCACTTAGAAATGTCCTTGTTTTTGGCCATTAACATAACATCAAATTGTTCAGAAATTGTAGACATTGTTAATCTTGTAAATTACTATTGTAGTGGGAAACGGCTGATTATTAATGGAATATCAACATAGGCGTACAGAGGCCCATTATCAGCAACCATCACTCCTGTGTTCCAATGGCACGTTGTGTTAGCTAATCCAAGTTGATCATTTTAAAAGGCTAATTGATCATTACAAAACCCTTTTGCAATTATGTTAGCACAGCTGAAAACTGGCCTTCTTTAGACTAGTTGAGTATCTGGAGCATCAGCATTTGTGGGTTCGATTACAGGCTCAAAATGGCCAGAAACAAAAAACTTTCTTCTGAAACTCGTCAGTCTATTCTTGTTGTGAGAAATGAAGGCTATTCCATGCGAGAAATTGCCAAGAAAAGGAAGATCTCGTACAACGCTGTGTACTACTCCCTTCACAGAACAGTGCAAACTGGCTCTAACCAGAATATAAAGATGAGTGGGAGGCCCCGGTGCACAACTGAGCAAGAGGACAAATACATTAGAGTGTCTAGTTTGAGGAACAGACGCCTCACAAGTCCTCAACTGGCAGCTTCATTAAATAGTACCTGCAAAACACCAGTCTCAACGTCAACAGTGAAGAGGCGACTCCGGGATGCTGGCCTTCTAGGCTAAGTTCCTCTGTCCAGTGTCTGCATTCTTTTTCCCATCTTAATCTTTTATTTTTATTGACCAGTCTGAGATATGGCTTTTTCTTTAACTCTACCTAGAAGGCCAGCATCCCGGAGTCGCCTCTTCACTGTTGACGTTGAGACTGGTGTTTTGCGGGTACTATTTATTAATAAAAAATGTGCTTTTCTTTCAAAAAACAAGGACATTTCTAAGTGACCCCAAACGACCCCAAACTTTTGAACGGTAGTGTGTGTGTATATATATATACCACAAACTGCCTGGAGAGAGTGGGCAGGGGGTGAGGCAGTGACAGAGGGGTTTGACAAAGGCCAGCCATATGTCTGCCTGCTTTATGGAGCAGCAGAGCTGAGGCCCTGGGAGGTCAATAATGCAGCCCAGAAACAGGCCTTCATCTGGACTCTAAACACGCTGGGGTGGGGCCTCCCCATGGGTTACTGCCACTAACACACCACCACAAACTGCCTGGAGAGAGTGGGCGGGCAGACACACACATGTATAAAGTCAGAACATCTGCTGTCTCAGCCACTGCTTGTCACCAAGGGAGTACCCCAAGGCTTGATCCTAGGCCCCATGCTCTTCTCAATTTACATCAACAACATAGCTCAGGCAGTGGGAAGCTCTCACATCCACATCCAAGCTGTGATTTGTCATATATATATATGACAAAATATATGACTATATATATATATATATATATATATATATATATATATAATTATTATATATTTTTTTTGTCATATATATATATAAAATACAGCTTGTGTGTATATATATATATGACAAAACACAGCTTGTATGTGGATGTGAGAGCTTCCTACTGCCTGAGCTATGTTGTTGATGTAAATTGAGAAGAGCATGGGGCCTAGGATCAAGCCTTGCAGGCAGACATATGGCTGGCCTTTGTCAAACCCCTCTGTCACTGCCTCACCCCCTGCTGGGCCCAAATGGGACTGTGTGTGTCCCAAATAGGTGTGTGTGTCCCGCTGTCTGTGTGTGTGTGTGTGTGTGTTTATATCGATGGGATTGCTCTCATGTAGGTGTGAATGTTCGGTTGTGAGTGTATTTGGGGGGGGGGTGGTCAGATCCCATACTGAGAAGCACAGGGGCATTTCTCGTAAGTTATGCAAATGCACAAGTGGTGCACAGTGGGTGGCGGTAGGAACAGGAGTCCGCGACACCCAGTGGTGTGTGTGTGTGTGTGTGTGTGTGTGTGTGTGTGTGTGTGTGTGTGTGTGTGTGTGTGTGTGTGTGTGTGTGTGTGTGTGTGTGTGTGTGTGTGTGTGTGTGTGTGTGTGTGTGTGTGTGTGTGTGGTGTGTGTGTGTGAGGGAGAGAGGAAACAGCGACCCTAACCTTTGATTAAACACAGATAATAGACTCAGCAGGAGTGATTCAGAGAGATAGAGAAACAGCGAGAACAGGGGAGAGATAGAGGAAAGGGAGAGAGAGAACCGGAAACGGCAACAGGAGGATAGAGAGAGGTATGAAAGAGAGCATAGATAAATGAGATAGAGATGAGAGAGAAGCTGCAAGAGAAACCGTAGGAAAGATGACGAGGGGAGAGAGATGGAGCAACAGAGGGAAAAACAGAGTGGAGGAGCGAGACCGGAAAAAGAGAGGAGTGGACAGATTGAAAAGGAACAGACAGTAGAAAGAGGGAAGCAGGAGAAGGAGAAAACAGAGAGGAGGGAACATGAAAAGAGGGGTTTATTACTGAAATCACCAGGAGGGAGAGAGAGATGGAGAAATAAAGAAGAGAAGTAGAGAAAAACAACAAAAGAAAAGACACAGAAAATCTTCTGAGCCTCCAGGGGATTGGCTGTAATGCTGGTTGTCACCATGGCAATGATAATAAGGGTGATTATAGCAAAGAGCATTTTGATAAGATTATTATTACATTATCTGATATTAGATAACATGACATTTTATGAGTGCACTCACCCCATTGTGTCTTTTTTCTCATTTCAAAGAACATCTCACTCAAGAACTGATATATCAGAAAGAAGGAGAAAAGGAGATAAGAGCGGGAGAGCTGGAGGGTGAGCTGGAGGGAGAGAGAGAGGGAAGGGGTATGAAGGATGAGGGAGGGTGGAAGTTGAGGTGTAGAGTATTGAAAAAGAAGAGAAAAAAGCTAAACAGACAGACATCAATTGAAATGAATTGTAATTATATGAACTGAGAGCCAGTCAGCTGCAGACAGACAGGTGTAAACTGTAGAGTATAACACCAGTCAGTATTGGAGATCTGTCAGAAACAGGCACCCTGACTCCCACTAGCCTCCAGAGACACCTCTGGGGTCTGTCAACAGCTGTCTTTGACAGCACAACACCGTGTGTGTGTCGAGGTGGGGTGGGGGGGCAGATCGATACTAATCATTCACAGTAGAGCTGGAAGTTCACCCACCAGTGATACACACCCCTCCCCCCACCCCACCCACACACACACACACACTCAAAAACAAATGTATACACACTATGACACTTCAATATGACAACGTATAGAAACAGCCCTAGTGAAGGCCACACAAATGAATTCAGCAACTCTTACAAAAATGCTTACATATACTAAACTCAAGCATCTGGATTTTTCATTCAACTCTCTAACCTTTACAGTATTCCTCTGTCTCTCATCCACCCTTCTCCTCCTCCCTCCTCTCATCCACCCTCCTCCCTCCTCTTATCCACCCTCCTCCTCCTCCCTCCTCTCATCCACCCTCCTCCCTCCTCTCATCCACCCTCCTCTCATCTACCCTCCTCCCTCCCCATCTACCCTCCTCCCTCCTCTCATCCACCCTCCTCCCTCCTCTCATCCACCCTTCTCCTCCTCCCTCCTCTCATCCACCATCCTCCCTCCTCTCATCCACCCTCCCCTCTCCTCTCATCCACCCTCCCCCCTCCTCTCATCCACCCTCGCCCTCCTCTCATCCACCCTCCTCCCTCCTTTCATCCACCCTCCTCTCTCCTCTCATCCACCCTCCTCCTCCTCTCTCCTCTCCTCTCATCCACCCTCCCTCGCTCTCCTTCTCCCACCCACCCTCCCTCCCTCCCTCCCCTCCTCCTCCTTCTCCCACCCACCCTCCCTCCCTCTCCTCCTCCCACCCTCCCTTTCTTACCTTTTGGAGGTGGTCTTGATGATCTCGGAGACTTTCTCCATGTAGTCAGTAGCCAACACCACGATCTCTTCATCCTCAGAGAAGTTATCATGGAAGATTCTGTCCAACAAACGTTTCCAATGCAGCTGGAGAGGAGAGGGCAGGAGGAGGAGAGGAGAGGAAGGGGGGAGAGGAGTGGAGGGATAGGAGAATAGAGGTTTTAGGTTTTAGCAAGTGTGAGAGAAAATTCTGTTTGTGCTTTTCTAATAACCAATTCAATTGTGTTCATGCAAGAGACCGATTGATTGTGTCTGTGAGGAATCCTCACTATCAGTACAAGCAATTTGGCAGCACGCCCAGAACATTGCTTTGAGGACCAAAAAGGGTGTCTCAGTTTCAAGGTCTCAGCTTGGAAATAAGAAACCTTGTGAGGTATTGGTTGGCTACATGCAGGAACCAAACGTTAATGATGAATTAATTATGAATAATGAATCATGTAAATCATGCAAATATAATTTGTCTGTGTAAGCAGTATATAAGAGAACTAACGGGACTGCCCCGGCGGATCTCCCGACCGACATGTACTACTTGGTTTCATTAAGTTTGTTGGAACCTCTCCAGCTTGCTGATAAAAAATAATTGTATAGATTTTTTTAATTTAACCTTTATTTAACTAGGCAAGGCAGTTAAGAATACATTCTTATTTACAACGACAGCCTGCTAAAAGGCAAAAGGCCTCCTGCGGGGATGGGGGCTGGGATTAAAAATGTAAATATAGAACAAAACACACATCACGACAAGAGAAACACCACAACACTACATAAAGAGAGACCTAAGACAACAACATAGCATGGCAGCAACACATGGAAATGCACCATGGTAGCAACACAACATGACAACAACATGGTACAGTAGCAACACAACATGGCAGCACAAAACATGGTACAAACATTATTAGGCACAGACAACAACACAAAGGGCAATAAGGTAGAGACAACAATACATCACGCAAAGCAGCAACAACTGTCAGTAAGAGTGCCCATGATTGAGTCTTTGAATGAAGAGATGGAGATGGTAAATGTAATATTAACTTGGAGTCCCTGGTGGAAATTTCCACAACACAAGATAAGAAAACAGGATTGTTGTCACCCTGCTCTGATGAAAGGAAGGGGGATTCCAACAAACCTTTATTGTACCAGTAAGGAAAGTGTAAATGCTGCCTCCACAATATCAAAGATATATATAGAGGATAACAAGAAGGTAAAGTCATAAACAAAACCTGCTCATAGCTTAGGTCATCCACAACACAAAGTTCCTCTAACTACTGAGCATACAGCATCCCTGTAATCCCAAATTGTCTCATAATCTCCCACTATTTTTAACAGGCAATAGTGGGATAGCAGAAAAGAGAGAGTGGGAGAGGGATAAATCAGTATGAATGTAATTGACATCCCCCTATTTGACCATGTCTGTCTGAGTGTGTTCTGATGTAGGATCTTAATTTAAACCAGTTTGCTACAGCAGGAAAATAATCTCTCTCACTCTCCATTTGCACCTTTTTGATCATCTCTTTTGCATTTCTTTCTTTCATTCATTCATTCTTCCTTTTTCTCTCATGTTTCTTTTTCTCGTTTTATCAGTGATGCTAGTGAAGCTCACTTCATTCATCTCTCTCTCTCTCCGTCCATGTCCATTCCCCCATTCACTCCCCTCCCTTCTTCTCCAATCAGAAGTGATGGAGCAGCTCTGAATTCTCCATCAGTTTCCTGCTGCTCTCCAAGTCACCTTACGGCTCTCCCCTCATGTCTTCCCCCCCTCTCCTCCCTCTTTCTCTACCCCCCTCAGTCCTTCTTTCCCCCAGATTCATTCCATATGCCCCCCATCAGTTCCCCTCGCTCTCCTCTTCCCCCCCTCCATCCCTCTATCCTCCTTCTGTAGTCCCCCGTCGACTTCTATTTATCCCTTCCTCTACCCTCTTTCTCCTTCCTTCCGTAGCCCCCCGTTGGTCTCCTTCTATCCCCGGAAGGCGGACAGCTTCGCTGAGCCACGGAGGCGTGAGTATGAGAGGTTCACGGGGCGTAGAATGGCCCCCTGCCTTACTCACACACTTCACACACTTCACAATGCTCTGCTCGAGATCAGCTCTTAATCCATCACACTTCTACCCACACACACACAATACAGATATAAAGATGTGTGTGTGTGTGGTACTCACACTAGGAGCGATGCGCTGTAGTTGTCTCAGGGTGATGCGGTTGTACATAGTGTTGATGTCCTTTCTCTGTTCATCATACTCAGACACAGTAATCTGAAACAGAGGGGAATAAACATTACAACTGAACACACACACACACACACACACACACACACACACACACACACACACACACACACACACATACATATAGACACACACACACACGCACAAACACACACACTTACGTTGGCTAGGAGTGTTTCCAGCTGTAGGATCTCTTTGGACTTCTGAGTGGCATTGTGAGCCCCCAGCATGCTTAGCAGACGCTCCATCAGGGCCTTGTAAGCCGCCAGGATCTGTCCATGACATCATCATTAATGGTCAATGGACAGCAGTGTGACATGTGGCAGAGCAGACAGGATAACAAAGGGAACAGAGATGACAGGAACAAACAGGTGGATGGATGGAGAAGAAAGGAATTGGTCGATAAGTGAACAGATGAGCAGATGGAGAGATGGAGTGGTGGATAGAGAGGGAGGGAGTAATCTTTTACCTTCACACTGTCCTCATCCTGCCCCAGGTACAGAGTCCTCTCAGGCAATGTGAGCCCCTCCTGATCAATCTACAAATACACACATACGATCACAGTCAAGAGAACACATATGAACATGTGTAATCAACGCAGACATGTAAGTAAACAGATGGTATATCAGTCAGATGATAAACAGTAAGGTGTTCACACACGCAGAGAGACACTCTGACAGATACACTCTTACCCTGATAGCGTTGCGTGAGGAGTTCTTATCGTCCACGTTGACAGTCAGAGAGAAGAAGACCGCAGTGCTGTACACCCCCTGGGTCCTATAGAGCAGCTCGTTAAAGTCTGGTCTGGCTGGTGCAGTACTGCTCTCCCACCCCGCACCACCAGAGGGCACTCCAACCAGGTCCCACCCGCCACAGCTGTCAATCACCTCTGTCATGGGCCCCGACCCCAGCTTGTCAATCTCCTGGATGTTCACACAGGAGCGGTAGAACTCTTTCACCTTGCGTTCAGCCGAGTCCACGGTGTGCCGGTGCACGGGCTCCAGCAGGAGGCGTCGTAGCTTCTCCTCGTTGTGCTCTCCGATGGCGGTGATGATGCCGTAGCTCAGCTTGTCCTCTGGGATGCCATGGCGCTGTAGCCAGCCGCCGCAGGCAAAGCTGTAGAAATCCTGGCAGGGCTGGATGGTGGGGTCGATGTTGGCCTGGATGAAGCGTGCGGCGCGGACTAACGAGCGTTTCTTCTGGCAGTCCTGTCTGCAGTGCGCCTCTTGCTGGAAGTCCAGGGAGATGTATTTGAGTGCCAGCATGCTGCCCAGGATGACACACATCCCGACAGCAAACACCAGAGCAGAGAGCAGGCAGATCTCCCTGCGGCTCCAACGAGGAAGTCCCTGTCCGCTGTTGATGCCACTCAGGTCCCGACTCCGATCACTGGCCCCGCCCCCTTTGGCTCTGCCCCTCCCAATGTTTCGGTCTAGGCTCCCGCCCAAATGCAGGCTCATGCCGTTGCTAAGGGTGCCGCTGCTATAGCGACCACCATACTTGACCTCCTGGAACTCATCGTAGTGGGCTGTGAGGGAGTATGTCTTCTCCATGGCAACGAGAGTTGATTAGTGTTACGTTGTTGAAAAAAGAGACTGATAGAGGGAGTGGTGGAAGGTGGTAGAGAGAAGAGTCTTTCAGATGGCCATGTCCCTCCAGGCCTGATATGGGCGAGGGCACCCACTAGAGGGCTAAAGGGGTAACGCAGCCCAAATGCCCTGGGCTCTCCTGAACACACTGCCTCTTGTATGTCTCCTCTGCTACCCTTACCTTTACAGAGTTAGGGAACACTGAGGCTATCTCTCTGTTTCTCTGTCTGTGTATCTCTGGGTCTTGGTCTCTCTTTCCCTTTTGCCCTGTCTTCCTCTCTTCCTTTTTCCCCAGTGGAGCCTCAGCCTGTCTGTCAATAGAAAAGGAGGAGAGGAAGAGGGAGGGAGGGAGGGGATGAGACAGAAGATGGAATCCATGATTACAGCACTGAGATAAGACAAAGGGTTCTGTCTCTTTTGAGATGCTCTTCTTTCATTCTGTCGTTCTTTCCTAAAGTTCTTTGGATTGATTTCAGACACCCATCTATCAGGGAGATGATTTCGCTCTGTGACTCATGACTTTGGATGGATCAATAGGGAGTAGGGGAGGAGAGAGGGAGGGACAGGTAGGAAGATGGAGAGAGAGGATGAGGAGAGAGGGAGAGAGAGAGGATGGGGGAAGTGTGCAGAGGGAGGGGAGAGGGGTAGATAAAGATGCAGAAAAATGGGGAGATGGAAGAAAGAGGGATGGAAATGGTATGGAAGATTTATTTAGACAGGCAGGAATAGACATTCTGCAGGACTGGTTGTGAGGACACACACATACAAGTCAGTATTCGACATCCATCCATGTCTGAGGACATCAGGAGATGATGTGGAAGCTGGTCGCTAGGGGTAACAGTGAATGCTGTTACCTTCAAGTAGGTTTCAGATTTGCTAGGGCGATGGGGATGGTGGATAAACGTAAGCATCTGCCTCTGATTCCAAAGGTTGCAAGTTCGAATTTATAGTTAGAAAGTGGTTTTTGATATTTTTGTTTTAAGTCTATCCCAAACCTTAACCATTCCGAGTTAATGCCAAACCTTAATAATGCTGAGTTAATATCCTAAACTTAACCTTAAACACTTTGAATGCTGACGTTTGGAACAACTTCAAAATTTGACATTTGTGGAACATGGATGAACGTCTCATTCTGACGTGAGACTGTGAGAGCTGGGAGCAGACACACACAGAGCAGGTGATAAATTCACAAGCACATAAAAAACACTTAGCAATAGAAGAAAAGGCTGTTAAAGACATCATAGCCAAAGTTTTCAACTCTCAGAGGAGATATTGAGTATCATTTCACAAAGATCGCTATCCCAGCTTTCAGAAGTTCAATCAGTCTGAGACTGGCTTTTCACTATAGTGGATTGAGACAACACACACACTCTCTTTCTTTGTTTTGCCTCAGGAAAGTGAGCGGAGAGATCAAAGATTTGGAAAGAGGGCAGCCAGGGTGCGTGTTGAGGCCAGGGTGCGTGTTTTTTATTTTATTTTTTTATTTCACCTTTATTTAACCAGGTAGGCTAGTTGAGAACAAGTTCTCATTTACAACTGTGACCTGGCCAAGATAAAGCAAAGCAGTGCGACACAAACAACAACACAGAGTTACACATGGAATAAACAAACATACAGTCAATAATACAATAGAGAAAGTCTATATACAGTCGTGGCCAAAGGTTTTGAGAATGACACAAATATTAATTTTCACAAAGTCTGCTGCCTCAGTTTGTATGATGGCAATTGGCATATACTCCAGAATGTTATGAAGAGTAATCAGATGAATTGCAATTAATTGCAAAGTCCCTCTTTGCTATGCAAATGAACTGAATCCCCCAAAAACATTTCCACTGCATTTCAGCCCTGCCACAAAAGGACCAGCTGACATCATGTCAGTGATTCTCTCGTTAACACAGGTGTGAGTGTTGATGAGTACAAGGCTGGAGATCACTCTGTTATGCTGATTGAGTTTGAACAACAGACTGGAAGCTTCAAAAGGAGGGTGGTACTTGGAATCATTGTTATTCCTCTGTCAACCGTGGTTACCTGCAAGGAAACACGTGCCGGTCATCATTGCTTTGCACAAAAAGGGCTTCACAGGCAAGGATATTGCTGCCAGTAAGATTGCATCTAAATCAACCATTTATCGGATCGTCAAGAACTTCAAGGAGAGCGGTTCAATTGTTGTGAAGAAGGCTTCAGGACGCCCAAGAAAGTTCAGCAAGCGCCAGGACCGTCTCAAAAAGTTGATTCAGCTGCGGGATCGGGGCACCACCAGTACAGAGCTTGCTCAGGAATGGCAGCAGGTGCATCTGCACGCACAGTGAGGGAAGACTTTTGGAGGATGGCCTGGTGTCAAGAAGGGCAGCAAAGAAGCCACTTCTCTCCAGGAAAAACATCAGTGACAGACTGATATTCTGCAAAAGGTACAGGGATTGGACTGCTGAGGACTGGGGTAAAGTAATTCTCTGATGAATCTCCTTTCCGATTGCTTGGGGCATCCGGAAAAAAGCTTGTCCGGAGAAGACAAGGTGAGCGCTACCATCAGTCCTGTCTCATGCCAACAGTAAAGCATCCTGAGACCATTCATGTGTGGGGTTGCTTCTCAGCCAAGGGAGTGGGCTCACTCACAATTTTGCCTAAGAACACAGCCATAAATAAAGAATGGTACCAACACATCCTCCGAGAGCAACTTCTCCCAACCATCCAGGAACAGTTTGGTGATGAACAATGCCTTTTCCAGCATGATGGAGCACCTTGCCATAAGGCAAAAGTGATAACTAAGTGGCTCGGGGAACAAAACATCGATATTTTGGGTCCATGGCCAGGAAACTCCCCAGACCTTAATCCCATTGAGAATTTGTGGTCAATCCTCAAGAGGCGGGTGGACAAACAAAAACCCACAAATTCTGACAAGCTCCAAGCATTGATTATGCAAGAATGGGCTGCCATCAGGCAGGATGTGGCCCAGAAGTTAATTGACAGCATGCCAGGGTGGACTGCAGAGGTCAATCAAATCAAAGTTTATTTGTCACGTGCGCTGAATACAACAGGTGTAGACCTTAAAGTGAAATGCTTACTTACAGGCTCTAACCAATAGTGCGAAAAAAAGGTATGTGTGTGTGTGTGTGTGTGTGTGTGTGTGTGTGTGTGGGTGTAGTGTGTGTGTGTGTGTGTGTGTGTGTGTGTGTGTGAGTGTGTAAGGAAAGAAATAAAACAACAGTAAAAAGACATTTGAAAATAACAGTAGCAAGGCTATATACAGACACCGGTTAGTCAGGCTTATTGAGGTAGTATGTACATGTAGGTATGGTTAAGGTGACTATGCATATATGATGAACAGAGAGTAGCAGTAGCGTAAAAAGAGGGGTTGGCGGGTGGTGGGACACAATGCAGATAGCCCGGTTAGCCAATGTGCGGTTGGTCGGGTCAATTGAGGTAGTATGAACATGAATGTATAGTTAAAGTGACTATAGATATATGATAAACAGAGAGTAGTGCAGTGTAAAAGGGTGGGGGGCACACAATGCAAAATAGTCTGGGTAACCATTTGGTTACCTGTTCAGGTGTCTTATGGCTTGGGGGTAAAAACTGTTGAGAAGCCTTTTTGTCCTTGACTTGGCACTCCGGTACTGCTTGCCATGCGGTTGTAGAGAGAACAGTCTATGACTGGGGTGGCTGGGGTCTTTGACAATTTTTAGGGCCTTCCTCTGACACCGCCTGGTGTAGAGGTCCTGGATGGCAGGCAGCTTTGCCCCAGTGATGTACTGGGCCGTACGCACTACCCTCTGAAGTGCCTTGCGGTCGGAGGCTGAGCAATTGACGTACCAGGCAGTGATGCGACCGGTCAGGATGCTCTCGATGTTGCAGCTGTAGAACCTTTTGAGGATCTCAGGACCCATGCCAAATCTTTTTAGTTTCATGAGGGGGAATAGGCTTTGTCGTGCCCTCTTCACGAATGTCTCGGTGTGTTTGGAACATTCTAGTTTGTTATTGACGTGGACACCAAGGAACTTGAAGCTCTCAACCTGCTCCACTACAGCCCCGTCGATGAGAATGGGGGCGTGCTCGGTGCTCCTTTTCCTGTAGTCCACAATCATCTCCTTAGTCTTGGTTACGTTGAGGGATATGTTGTTATTCTGGCACCACCCGGCCAGGTCTTTGACCTCCTCCCTATCGGCTGTCACGTCATTGTCGGTGATCAGGCCTACCACTGTTGTGTCGTCTGCAAACTTAATGATGGTGTTGGAGTCGTGCCTGGCCATGCAGTCATGGGTGAACAGGGAGTACAGGAGGGGACTGAGGTCTTGAAAAAGAAGGGTCAACACTGCAAATATTGACTCTGCATCAACTTGATGTAATTGTCAATAAAAGCCTTTGACACTTATGAAATGCTTGTAATTATACTTCAGTATTCCATAGTAACATCTGACAAAAATATCTAAAGTCACTGAAGCAGCAAACTTTGTGGAAATTAATATTTGTGTCATTCTCAAAACGTTTGGCCAGATGTTACTGGCCAAACGGGGGTGAGGCAATAAATAGGCCATAGTGGTGGGTGAGGCAATAAATAGGCCATAGTGGCAAAATTATTACAGAATGGCAAATTAAACACTGGGGTGATAGATGTGCAGAAGATGAGTGTTCAAGTAGTGGTACTGAGGTGCAAAGGAGCAAAATAAATAACAATATGGTGATGAGGTAGTTGGATGGGCTATTTACAGATGGGCTATGTACAGGTGCAGTGATCTGTGAGCTGCTCTGACAGCTGGTGCTTAAAGCTAGTGAGGGAGATATGAGTCTCCAGCTTCAGTGATTTTTGCAGTTCGTTCCAGTCATTGGCAGCAGAGAACTGGAAGGAAAGGCTGCCGAAGGAGGAATTGGCTTTGGGGGTGACCAGTGAAATATACCTGCTGGAGTGCATGCTACAGGTGGGTGCTGCTATGGTGACCAGTGAGCTGAGATAAGGCGGGGCTTTACCTAGCAATGACTTATAGATGGACCTGGAGCCAGTGGGTTTGGTGACGGATATGAAGCGAGGGCCAGCCAACGAGAACATACAGGTCGCAGTGGTTGGTAGTATATGGGGCTTTGGTAACAAAAGGGATGGCACTGTGATAGACTGCACCCAATTTGCTGAGTAGTGTTGGAGGCTATTTTGTAAATGACATCGCCGAAGTCAAGGATCTGTAGGATAGTCAGTTTTACGACGGTATGTTTGGCAGCATGAGGGAAGGATGCTTTGTTGCGAAATAGGAAGCCGATTCTAGATTTAATTTTGGATTGGAGATGTTTAATGTGAGTCTGGAAGGAGAGTTTACAGTCAATAATCGGTGATCTGTTTGTTAACTTGGCTTTCGAAGACTTTAGAAAGGCAGGGTAGGACAGATATAGGAGGCCAGGGTGCGTGTTGAGGCCAGGGTGCGTGTTGAGGCCAGGGTGCGTGTTGAGGCCAGGGTGCGTGTTGAGGCCAGGGTGCGTGTTGAGGCCAGGGTGCGTGTTGAGGCCAGGGTGCGTGTTGAGGCCAGGGTGCGTGTTGAGGCCAGGGTGCGTGTTGAGGCCAGGGTGCGTGTTGAGGCCAGGGTGCGTGTTGAGGCCAGGGTGCGTGTTGAGGCCAGGGTGCGTGTTGAGGCCAGGGTGCGTGTTGAGGCCAGGGTGCGTGTTGAGGCCAGGGTGTGTGAGCATTTTGCTCTGTGTTTGTTTGGCTGTTAGTTGTCTACTAAATTAACCCAGTGATTTGTGGGTCCCTTGAATTTAGACTTGGCAGCCATCAGTAACTTGATACTTGTGATTATCTTACCTTCTCTACAGTTCAGCATGAAAGAGTTTATTTCTAAAATGATTTTTCCACATTGTTTTTTCATCAGAAATGATTGCTTATGGGTACCTTCATGTGTGTGTAAATTGTTATTGTTCTCAGATTTTTAATTCATAGATTTTCGATGTGTATGAAAAAAATATATTTGAGGGGGGGGCAAACGCTATACTGTATATCCATTGTTTAGCTGGAATAGAATGTTAGTATCCTGTATATTTGACTGTGATATGTGGTGGTCTCACCTAGCTACAGTATCTTATGAACACATTTACTGTAAGTCACTCTGGATAAGAACATCTACTAAATGACAAATGTAAAATGCAAATGTTTTACATACAGATCTCATATTACTCAATTGAATTTGAATTTTAAATTATAATTTTAAATATTCATAATACAAATGTATAATTTGTTCATTTCTTATTGAAAGTGTAGTTATTTGTTACATTTGTCTGGGTAAAACCTAGCAGTAGTACTTATCTGAGAGTGAGGTGGATATATAGCTTTTTGCAAAAAAAAACATTATTTGTCTCTCTGAAATGAAACCATCAAGTGATAGATTTAAAAAAAATACAGTTATATGCCTGTCATTGAACAACCCCATGCCATGATTAGATAATGTAAAAACACACCAATCTCTCATCATTTCTTTCAACAATAAAAACAAATTGACCAACATTTCTGAAAATGGATACATAGCGTTTGGAACGAAACTTTTCAATATGTACTCTATGATGACCTGTCGTCCATTATGGTCCAGTACACCAAATATTGGATTTGAGTGTAAAAAATAAAGTGAAACCCTGTGCACAGAAGTGGATCTAGGTCCAGTGCTGGTTTTGACAGGAACAAGTGTAAATATATAGTATTCATAAACAAGAGTAAAAATCACACACTGAAAAAAAGAACAAATATAAGAGGTACACAGCAAAGTCTTTGTTTTTGAGTGTGAGAACGAACGACACACACAGTCTGTATTATATCAGCGTATGTGTGCGTGGAATCTGAATTTGAGCATGTCTGTATATAAATGAATCTAACAATAATTGTGGTTCACGTCATCTGGAACAGGAGAGGAGGAAGAGAGGAAGATGTTTGTGCAGAGAGAGAGACAGTAGGGACACCGACACAATCACATTGATGACCTGCCTCCCACTGATGAGATACCAGACTGCAAATCAACATCGCTATTCACACCTGCTCAACTTTAGCCAGTACAGGAACTATAGAGAGGAAGAGGAGGAGGAAGAGTGGTAGAGGCAGAGTTGTTTCTCAGTGTGAGGAGAGAACACACTGGGCACAGACGTCAGTTCGACATCTAGTTTTGATTTACATTTGATACAGTTGTCAACTATCGTAAATTCAATGTGAAATGAACCAAAAATGTCAGCATGCCATTGGATTTAGGTTAAAAGTAAAAAAAACGAAATGCCCTTACGTTGAGGACTTTTTGCAAATCCAATGCGTTTTCTAAATAGATTCATCATCATAACATTGATTTTTGGGATTGAAATGATGTGGAAACAACTTTGACTGAACCAGTTTTTGGCCAATGGGATAGGGGGAAGAGAGAAAGTGAGGTAGAACATGTTTGTTGCTCTCTTTGTGGAAGGGTAAAAGAGGAAGAGAAAAGGGTTGACTATAAAGGGGAGTAGGAAGAGGGTGGGGGCGGGGTTGTGTCCGTCTTGGGGGGGGGGGGGGGGGGGCTGTTATGAAAGATGAAATGAAGGGGGAATTGTGTTTCTTCACAAGATGCCATTATCTATCCTCTCCATCATCCATCAAGAGTCACGACTCTCCCCCTCTGTCGCGCACACACACACAATACACATGAATGTATTATAAACACTGATATTCACTCTTGATGGACCATACATACACTCACCGAATGCTGTATCTCATATCAACATACACACATAGGCACAAATTGGTAGGATAGCCTCGTGCATGGAGAGGGACACACACACACTAACATCCAATATATCCTTAAAACAATTACAGAATCATAACACACACACTAACGGAGTCCTCTTGCAGTGGATAGACATAAAATGATATTGCCCACACTGTGCGGCTAATGGATTGGATCTGATTGGCATCACTATGAGAGGAGAAGCTGATGAATGGCTGTTTACCAGACATGATAGGTCTAATGTCTGAGAGTGATATTAATGCTGCTCTGTCCTGCACAGTCCATACACACATTCTCATACGCATATTGCACTTGCGTGCACACACACAGTCTAAATGCATCATGAATACACTCAGGATGATGCATAGTACCCCACCAGTTGTCAAGCTCTTCTCATATATCACCTCTCAAACAGAGAGCATAGATAGCACTTCGGACACAGTTCAGTTCAAACAACTCTCTCCACACACACACACACACACACACACACACACACACACACACACACACACACACACACACACAAAAATAAAATATGAATATAAATAAACGTTACACACAAGAAAACCTCTTACGCACACAAGCCCACTACATCCATCTTGTCCAGAGCATGTCCTGGGTCGCTAACCACCCTTCATAAATCCTAAATACGATCAATGGACCGAAGAGCACGACGCCGGAGGGGTCAGGTTAAGATCAATGCTATTATGATCCAATTAATTTCAGCGCACAATAGGTTATCGTATAGAATGGGGAGCAGGGGAGGGATCACGCGTCTCTGGCTTTCCCGACGCCTGCCCTGCACACGCATCCATCTGGGCTTGGAGACCCAGGGCAGCGCCATACTGTAAATAGGTTTATTTCCCTCTAATCAAAGTGGTCACGGACCCTGACGGATCACATTCAGTAGTACTGGAGTTTCTGAGCAGGTTGGTTCCCACCAACTCTTATCACCGCCTGCCAGAGGCTGCGCACACAGCAGAGAGCCGTAGTGATGGTGTAGGCTACAGACACGCTATAGTGTGAAATAGTTTTAGAGAACACTGTTACATAAGGACCAAAAGTAACCTGAAACAGAAATATTTCTGACAAGAATTTACACTTTTCGTGTCTCTCTTACACACAGCCACTGGCATAAACACACACGCGCGTTCCCTAGGGATCGTTTAACCACTAGCTGGACCGCTGTTACACAAACGATTGTGCGCTCCAGACCGTCAAGGGCATCCCGGGTCCCTTCCTTTCTCCCCTGTCACGCAGCCACCAGGCACAGGATGCTAATTCAATTAACCCGGCTTGGGTGACCACATCGAAGCCCTACACACTCAGTCAATTCGCTCGCCATGGCCACTCGATATCATCAGAGCCACTGAAATGGATACAAGAATAAGCGGCAGAGCTACGACAGTGAGAGAGAGGCAGATGATCGGAGATCTCTCTGTTTTACTGAGTGTCACATTCAATTTGTAAACGATCCGACGAAAGTCTTATTTAAAATCTAACTTTGTCTGTGGAAAATTCATGGCGCGTGAAAACCCATGGAACAGCCTCCTAATCTTATTCTGACAGAATGTTGCCTTCAGTTGTCAAAGTTATCAATGTCCATCCTCTTAACTTTCATACTAAACGTTCACACCATCACTCATTTGGGATGTGGTGATTGCGTCGGTCCCACTGGAGAAACCAGAGCACTGCTCCACGTTTAGCATACAGTGGCGATAGAACACATTCATCAAACAGAGCATCCTGAAATAACACATTAACATTATACTGTCTGCCAGTGGCTATAAAAGCGATGTAAAATAATATTAATGTAACGTCAGTGCTGTTGCAAACACATTTAACTGCTTGGAATTAGACAGGCATGCCACGATATAAACTTAGAATGTGTACACACACACACTTACCGGCGCGAAGTCAGTGTTCAGAGTCTGTCCGTGCGCTTTAGATGTAAGTCTGGTCTGCGACAGTAGTTCTGATCGTGTCCTGTCCATGCATGTACATACGGCAGCTGGTCAGAGGGCTAGACTCGGGAACATGCCACTCACTGCTGCTCCGCTGCTGCAGCTGACCCCCCAGCATGAAACGCAAATCCAAAAATGCGAGACTTCTTGTGTGAGAGAGAGCGTATGTTGACAGACAGGGAGAGAGAGGAGTTAGGAGAGGGAGAGACTGAGATGGAAGATTTAGCCTACCGCCACCACGGTTGAGAATAAGTGAGTAGCCTGTCTTCAATTCTGCCATTTGATTCTTATCATCAAATATAACATATGCACAAGGCTATAGCCTAAACATAATTAAATAGTCTACATTATTATCAAAAGTCAGTTTAAGAGGTTATTAAACTATTGAGAAACCTAATCCAAGCCCATAGAGCCACACATAATGCAAACATTACATTTATAGTTACTATGCAAATCAGTTAAATAACTGGCCATTTCATTACACCTTATATCATAGGGCGTTTACCAGAATAAGAGGCGGTGGGAAACCATGCTGTTGCGCCCGATCTTGACACTCTAGACTGACCAAAAAAGTTGTAAAGATGTCAACAGATGGCCAAAATAAATCAAACACAGTTTCGTTGCTCTCCATGCCTCCCAGTGACTGGATATACTAACCATTTGCTCTCCGTGCCTCCCAGTGACTGGATATACTAACCATTTGCTCTCCATGCCTCCCAGTGACTGGATATACTAACCATTTGCTCTCCATGCCTCCCAGTGACTGGATATACTAACCATTTGCTCTCCGTGCCTCTCAGTGACTGGATATACTAACCATTTGCTCTCCATGCCTCCCAGTGACTGGATATACTAACCATTTGCTCTCCGTGCCTCCCAGTGACTGGATATACTAACCATTTGCTCTCCGTGCCTCCCAGTGACTGGATATACTAACCATTTGCTCTCCATGCCTCCCAGTGACTGGATATACTAACCATTTGCTCTCCGTGCCTCTCAGTGACTGGATATACTAACCATTTGCTCTCCATGCCTCCCAGTGACTGGATATACTAACCATTTGCTCTCCGTGCCTCCCAGTGACTGGATATACTAACCATTTGCTCTCCATGCCTCCCAGTGACTGGATATACTAACCATTTGCTCTCCGTGCCTCCCAGTGACTGGATATACTAACCATTTGCTCTCCATGCCTCCCAGTGACTGGATATACTAACCATTTGCTCTCCGTGCCTCCCAGTGACTGGATATACTAACCATTTGCTCTCCATGCCTCCCAGTGACTGGATATACTAACCATTTGCTCTCCATGCCTCCCAGTGACTGGATATACTAACCATTTGCTCTCCGTGCCTCCCAGTGACTGGATATACTAACCATTTGCTCTCCATGCCTCCCAGTGACTGGATATACTAACCATTTGCTCTCCGTGCCTCTCAGTGACTGGATATACTAACCATTTGCTCTCCATGCCTCCCAGTGACTGGATATACTAACCATTTGCTCTCCGTGCCTCCCAGTGACTGGATATACTAACCATTTGCTCTCCATGCCTCCCAGTGACTGGATATACTAACCATTTGCTCTCCATGCCTCCCAGTGACTGGATATACTAACCATTTGCTCTCCGTGCCTCCCAGTGACTGGATATACTAACCATTTGCTCTCCATGCCTCCCAGTGACTGGATATACTAACCATTTGCTCTCCGTGCCTCTCAGTGACTGGATATACTAACCATTTGCTCTCCATGCCTCCCAGTGACTGGATATACTAACCATTTGCTCTCCATGCCTCCCAGTGACTGGATATACTAACCATTTGCTCTCCGTGCCTCTCAGTGACTGGATAAACTAACCATTTGCTCTCCATGCCTCCCAGTGACTGGATATACTAACCATTTGCTCTCCATGCCTCCCAGTGACTGGATATACTAACCATTTGCTCTCCATGCCTCCCAGTGACTGGATATACTAACCATTTGCTGACCATCAGCCCTCACCCAAAGAAAAGGAAAACATTTCGGATGGGGTGACGTCTGTGTCAAATTACTTGAGTCCAGATTATCTATAGCCATATATCGACAGTTTTCACTTTAAACACACCGTCAGTGTGGAGAGATCATTAGCGTTATGTGTTACCAAGCTACTGCCAGTAGCCTAACCTAGCTCTGAGGGAAATGGAAAGGTAAACACAGGTGAGAAGCAGCAGACACTGAGCCGGTCCACAGTAGACCTGTCTGGTCTGCTCGCTCAGGTGTAACGTCCAAGGGGACTGAGCACTCCGCGAAATTACACTGCGACACCCAGCCTCAGTCATTATCATTATAAAGAGGAGGAGGAGGGGGGGGGGGGGGGGGTTCTCGCTCAGGAAACGGACGGTGAAAACAGATGAGCCACGATCGATTAGTGTTTTTGACGAGGGGCTTTCGGGTGAGTGGCGCGCGCGGGTACCCTGGGACTTTTATTCATCCGAGTTTAATTATGGTGCACCTGCCGCCAGTGCCACGAAGGAGGAAGCCCACGCCGTGTTAACCTCAGCCATACAACCACTACAGGACAAACATAGAAACGTTTTTGAGCCATAACTTTGAGTCTGTGTTTGAGCTTCTAAAAAATGAATTAAGTAGGCTACTGGTTCATTCAGGTCCAGGGCCCCTTGCAAATGTTGCCTCAGAATGTAATTAAAACAAATTAAAATGGAAAATGACATCCAACGTGAAGAGTTTCGATATTTCAAAGCTAAAGTCTGTTTCCAGTTTAGAATGATGTGACTATCCCCCCCAAATTAGAAACAACATCTGTATGGTTTGGGGGAGAGGGGTGATAGTGGGATTAAAGGCAGGTGATTTAACATGAGAAAGAGGGCCAAAAGGTTGAGGAGATAACAGAAAGGATGTGTTTTCTGTGTCTGTTCACTCAGCAGCAACTGACCCTGCCTCCGCCCTGCTGCCTCATGCTCCCCCTGACTAAGCCAGACTAATAGGAAGTGAAGTAGGTAGCTGGCAGGTAGCCTAGTGGTTGGAGCGTTGGGCCAGTGACCGAAGGGTTGTGCCCCTGAACAAGGCATTGTTCCTAGGCTGTCATTGTAAATAAGAATTTGCTATTAGCTGACTCTACTTGTTAAACAAAGGTTAAAAAATTTTAATATTCCTGACCTCCCACCAACCAACAGGATCTTCCTCTCAGCTGGAGGCTGTAGGAAAGACATCCCCTGTGTATGGGGAGAGAGACTACAGTTTGCATGTGTCATTTGCATCCTCCAACCAGACATCTGAGACATGGATGTGATTGATAAACATTAAAAGGAACTGATGGTGATATACAGAACTTGGCAAGTTATCTTCCTCTCTTCCCCCCTCTTTAAGGCTGCAGTGGCAGTCTGTTCCCCAGGACCATCTCTGGCCCTGCTTGGTTCTTACTCCTTGCCAAGCCATAACAGAGAATTCCAGACTTCTGAAGAATCATTTTCACCTCCTGCAAACAACGACAAACAAGCTGGGGAACCTAAAAAAACCTCTGCAACCACTCAAATGATTCATAGTTTTAGCGTTCATTAAATGCTTAATTAACACTTTCTCAAGACTTTAAACACACATGAACGTGCAAACATACACACACAGCGTTGAAGGGAGTGATACAAATAACCTAAAACTGATGCGCTCTGGAAAGAATGTCTCTCTAAGGTCCAATGAAAAACTATTGTTTACTTGAAGACGGAGGCTCTTAAATAAAACCAAACCCTCGATTCCAACATGGATTGTCTACTCAGGGAAAACAGGATTATGAGGGAGTTGCTACTAGACATACAAAGCCGTGGCATGTGTGAAAATATATTTTTTTCTGGGATTCCTGAGGACGCATCCAATAATCCAGAGGGGCGATCAGAGAATTAATGCAATCCGCCTTGAAACTTCCTCTAGAGACTGTAAACAAGGTGACTTTTCACCGACTACACAGACTCGGAGCGACAAGACCAAAATTTGAACACTACCAACAAAAGGAGCTGATCAAAAGCAGAGGAAGGGAGCTAAAATGGACCAAATTCGGTCTCAATTACCAATTTCCACGGGAGATAAACGAATGTCGCAAGAGACTGTATCCTGTACAGAGGCAACAGAGGGAGAGGGGTAAGCGTGCCTTTCTCATTGTGGACAAACTCTTTATAGATGGACAGCTCTTCCGAGACAGCTCCATAACACCATGGCTGTACTAGATTCTACGGTGAAGGCAGGGTATGAAAACAGTAAAAATATGTGAACACTATGAAGTTGATATGAACACACACTCAATTACATGCTCACTTACACATACAGACTTATACATACACATACACACTTGATCTCCATCTTCTCTCACGCTCTCTTTCGCTCTCTTATCTTCTCTCCCTCTCTCCCTATTGTCGAGAACTTTTCTATAATTGAATATGTTTTTTGTTTGTCTATCTTTTCTATATCTTTGCCTACATGTGTATCTATGTTTACAACAAGCAAGGGAAAAATGTCAGAACAGGGCCGTGGTGGAATAATAACATATTGTATGGGATACATTTGTACTGTAGTGAAGCCGTCTCTATAGTAATGAAAGGTCTCTTTCATGATCATATGAAACGTCAATTGCTATGGAACTGCTGGGAGGTGTTTTTTCTATGAAAATGATGTAAAAGGTAATTATGATGCAACTATGATGGTGATACGGTATGGATTACAATTATCATCCTGAATACTAAGGCTATACTCACTTCACGTTACACACATAGACACTCAACCATGCAAATTGGCTGGGTTATTATTTATTTAGACATCACACATTATGGTCTTACTCTAACCCAGACATCATCCACACTCTCACTAAATTACATCCAATATCATACACATCAACCTACTCAGATTTACAACACATAATTTCTTGACCCAATTTTCTGACATTTGTGGCCTTAGCTCACAGGCAAACAGGCAACGGAATAAAACAAATATTACTAGAACCTGTTTCTTGAATTCTAAATTTCAGACATTTGAAATCTAAAATTTTGACCTTCATTATACCTCTTATGGCAGTAACTTTACAAGCTCAAATTACAGTAAATTTAGCCTGAGAATAGTATCTAGTTATGGTAAGGGGTGAAATAAGTATAGTCAGTTATAATTGTAACGGTTTAGCAGATTATGAAAAAAGAAGATCAGTCTTTACGTGGCTAAAATATAAGGAATGTAACATATACTGTTTACAGGAAACTCACTCTACATCCTTAGATGAAGTTGTGTGGAAAAAGGAATGGGGTGGTGAAATAATTTTCTGTCATGGACAAAGGAACTCAAAAGGTGTGATGTTATTATTAATAAACAAAAATTTCAAACTGAATGTGCAAATAGTCAAGAATGATTTGCAAGGAAGGTAGATCTTTTTGAATATGAAAGCGGACGAAAAAGAGATTTGGCTCATTAATCTAGAGTTAAAGTCAGAAGTTTACATACACCTTAGCCAAATACATTTAAACTCAGTTTTTCACAATTCCTGACATTTAATCCTAGTAAAAATTCCCTGTTTTAGGTCAGTTAGGATCACCACTTTATTTTAAGAATGTGAAATGTCAGAATAATGGTGGAGAGAATGATTTATATCAGCTTTTATTTCTTTCATCACATTCCCAGTGGGTCAGAAGTTTACATACACTCAATTAGTATTTGGTAGCATTGCCTTTAAATTGTTTAACTTGGGTCAAATGTTTCGGCTAGCCTTCCACAAGCTTCCCACAATAAGTTGGGTGAATTTTGTCCCATTCCTCCTGACAGAGCTGGTGTAACTGAGTCAGGTTTGTAGGCCTCCTTGCTCGCTCACACTTTTTCAGCTCTGCCCACACATTTTCTATGGGATTGAGGTCAGGGCTTTGTGATGGCCACTCCAATACCTTGACTTTGTTGTCCTTAAGCCATTTTGCCACAACTTTGGAAGTATGCTTGGGGTCATTGTCCATTTGGAAGACCCATTTGCGACCAAGCTTTAACTTCCTGACTGATGCCTTGAGATGTTGCTTCAATATATCCACATAATTTTCCATCCTCATGATGCCATCTACTTTGTGAAGTGCACCAGTCCCTCCTGCAGCAAAGCACCCCCACAACATGATGCTGCCGCCCCCGTGCTTCAAGGTTGGGATGTGTTCTTCGGCTTGCAAGCCTCCCCCTTTTTCCTCCAATCATAACGATAGTTATTGTGGCCAAACAGTTCTATTTTTGTTTCATCAACTCAGAGGATATTTCTCCAAAAAGTACGATTTTTGTCCCCATGTGCAGTTGCAAACCGTAGTCTGGCTTTGTTATGGCGGTTTTGGAGCAGTGGCTTCTTCCTTGCTGAGCAGCCTTTCAGGTTACGTCGATATAGGACTCGTTTTACTGTGGAAATAGATAATTTTGTACCTGTTTCCTCCAACATCTTCACAAGGTCCTTTGCTGTTGTTCTGCACTTTTTGATTTTCACTTTTCGCACCAAAGTACGTTCATCTCTAGGAGACAGAACGTGTCTCCTTCCTGAGCGGTATGACGGCTTGGTGGTCCCATGGTGTTTATACTTGCGTACTATTGTTTGTACAGATGAACGTGGTACCTTCAGGCGTTTGGAAATTGCTCCCAAGGATGAACCAGACTTGTGGAGGTCTACAATTTATTTTCGGAGGTCTGGGCTGATTTCTTTTGATTTTCCCATGATGTCAAGCAAAGAGCCTTGAAATACATCCACAGGTACTCCTCCAATTGACTGAAATGATGTCAATTAGCCTATCAGAAGCCTGTAAAGCCATGACATCATTTCTGGAATTTTCCAAGCTGTCAACTTAGTGTATTTAAACTTCTGACCCACTGGAATTGTGATACAGTGAATTATAAGTGAAATAATCTGTCGGTAAACAATTGTTGGAAAAATTACTTTTGTCATGTACAAAGTAGATGTCCTAACCGACTTGCCAAAACAATTGTTTGTTAAGAAGAAATTTGTGGAGTGGTTGAAAAACGAGTTTTAATGACTCCAATAATTGTATGTAAACTTCCGACTTCAACTGTAAGATTCCAGCTTCAGTGATTTTTGCAATCCGTTCTAGTCATTGGCAGCAGAGAACTGGAAGGAAAGGCGGCCAATTGAGGAGTTGGTTTTTGGGATGACCAGTGAAATATACCTGCTGGAGCACGTGCTACGGGTTGGTGCTGCTATGGTGACCAGTGAGCTGAGATAAGGCGGAGCTTTACCTAGAAAAGACTTATAGATGACCTGGAGCCAGTGCGTTTGGCGACGAATATGAAGCGAGTTCCAGCCAACGAGAGCATACAGGTAAAAGTGATGGGTAGTATATGGGGTTTTGGTGACAAAATGGATGGCACTGCTATTTTGTAAATGACATCGCCCAAGTCAAGGATCGGTAGGATAGTCAGTTTTACGAGGGTATGTTTATCAGCATGAGTGAAGGATGCTTTGTTGCGAAATAGGAAGCCGATTCTAGATTTAGTTTTGGATTGGAGATGCATAATGTGAGTCTGGAAGGAGAGTTTACAGTCTAACCAGACACCTATGTATTTGTAGTTGTCCACATATTCTAAGTCAGAACCTTCCAGAGTAGTGATGGTAGACAGGTGGGCGGGTGCAGGCAGCGATCGGTTGAAGAGCATGCATTTAGTTTTACTTGCATTTAAGAGCAGTTGGAGGCCACGGAAGGAGAGTTGTATGGCATTGAAGCTCGTCTGGAGGTTAGTTAACACAGTGTCCAAAGAAGGGTCAGAAGTATACAGAATGGTGTCGTCTGCGTAGAGGTGGATCAGAGAATCAGCAGCAGCAAGAGCGACATCATTGATGTATACAGAGAAAAGAGTCGGCCCGAGAATTGAACCCTGTGGCACCCCCATAGAGACTGCCAGAGGTCCGGACAACAGGCCCAACAATTTGACACACTGAACTCTATCTGAGAAGTAGCTGGTGAACCAGGCGAGGCAGTCATTTGAGAAACCAAGGCTGTTGAGTCTGCCGATAAGAATGCGGTGATTGACAGAGTCGAAAGCCTTGGCCAGGTCGATGAAGACAGCTGCACAGTATTGTCTTTTATCGATGGCGGTTATGATGTCATTTAGGACCTTGAGCGTGGCTGAGCTGCACCCATGACCAGCTCTGAAAACCAGATTGCATAGCAGAGAAGGTACGGTGGGATTCGAAATGGTCGGTGATCAGTTTGTTAACTTGTCTTTCGAAGACTTTAGAAAGGCAGGGTAGGATAGATATAGGTCTGTAACAGTTTGGGTCTAGAGTGTCGAAATGGAGAAGGCTTGGGCAAGTTGCTATGGGGGGTCCAGAGCTGTTTACCGGGGTAGGGGTAGCCAGGTGTAATTGGAGACAAGTGGGAGTGGAGTTGCTGGGCGGGGGATAGAATGATGGTCAAAGATAACAGTATATAAAAATAAAGTCAAAATTAAACATAACAAAAAGTAAGTCTCAATGGCACTGAGGGGCAGTGTTTTTGCAGCTAATGCCGGGTTGCCTGTGGCTGATACCGTGCAGGTGTTTGTACACATGCATATACACACACTCTCATTCAAATGCACACACAGGTAAATATGCACTCAAACATATTCAGTTGGCCTTGCTGTTATGATTTTTGTTGTCCTTGATGTCCTTGTTGTTTTTTGCATTGTTGTTTTCCTTTGTCTTTCTCTTTTTTTCATTTTGTTGGTTGTTGGTGCATTGGGGGGGTCTTGGGGGTGGGGAATGGAATAATTGTATTTTTTTATTATTATTTATTTGTATTTTTCTGAGGGGGGGACTGTGGGGGGGCTCGGATGGCTGAGGGGCATCTCTTGGGGAACTGTGGGGGAGATCTTGGAGTGCTGGCGGTTGGGAACTAGGGCAGGTGGCTGATGGATCGCTGGTTTGGGTCCCCATTTCTGACCTTGTGGGAGATCTGTCGACGTGCCCTTGAGCAGGGCGTTGACCCTGGTTGCTTCTGTGTGTCGCTCTGGATGGGAGGCTGTTAGAGGACTAATGTGATGTAGTAGTTGAGCGGCTACACTGCAAGTATATTGTATGTATTAAACGTTTAATAAAAGTAAAAAAATACAGAAATATCTCTAACATAAGTATTCACACCCCTGAGTCAATACTTTGTAGGAGCACCTTTGGTGGCGATTACAGCATTGAGTCGTCTGCATCAGCTTTGCACATCTGGATTTGGGTATGTTTTCTCATTCTTTCTTGCATGTTTTCTCAAGCTCTATTAAGTTAGATGGGGAATGGCAGTGAACAGAAATCTTAAAATCTTTACACAGATTTTCAATGGGATTCAAGTCTGGGCTTGGGCTGGGCCACTCAAGGACTGTCACATTCTTTGTCTGAAGCCATTCCAGCATTGCTTTGGCTGTATGCTTGGGGTCATTGTCCTGTTGGAATGTATATCTTCACCCCCAATCTAAGGTCATTTGCACCCTGAAGCAGGTTCTCATCAAGGATCATCTTTTCAGTACGCTGCTGCTATTGACTGGAATGAGCTGCAACAAATACTCAAACTGGACAGTTTTATCTCAATCTCTTCATTCAAAGACTCAATCATGGACACTCTTACTGACAGTTGTGGCTGCTTTGCATGATGTGTTGTTGTCTCTACCTTCTTGCCCTTTGTGCTGTTGTCAGTGCCCAATGGTGTTTGTACCATGTTTTGTGCTGCTACCATGATGTTGTGATGTTTCTGTGTTGTTGTCTTGGATATCTCTTGTTGTGTTGTCTCTCTTGTCATGATGTGTGTTTTGTCTTATATTTTATTTATTTTTAGTTTTGATCCCAGATACCTTTTTCCTTTTGGTAGGCCGTCATTGTAAATAAGAATTTGTTCTTAACTGACTTGACTAATTAAATAAAGGTTAAAATAAATTAAATAAAAAGGATTTGCCTGTATTCGCTCCATCCTTACCAGTCTCCCAGTTCCCTTACCAGCATCCCCATAGTATGATGCTGCCACCCCCATGCTTCACGGTAAGGATCGTGTTAGACGGGTGATGAGCTGTGCCTGATTTTCTCCAGTTATAGCCATTTGCATTCAGCCCAAAAAGTAAAATGTTTGTCTCCTCAGACCACAGAATATTTTGCCTTATGTTCTCAGAGACTTTCACGTGCATTTTTGCAAACTCCAGCCGTGCGGTCATATGCTTTTTCTCAGGAGTGGCTTCTGTGTGGCCACTTTTCCATAAAGCCCAGATTGGTGAGGTCCTGTAGAGACTGTTGTCCTTCTGGCAGGTTCTCCCATCTCAACCAAGGAACTCTGTAGTTCTGTCAGAGTGGTTAATGGGTTCTTGGTCACCTCCCTGACCAAGGTCCTTCTTGCCCGGTTGCACAGTTTGGTCAGACGGCCAGCTCTAGGCAGAGTCTGCGTAGTTCCACATTTTTTCAATTTCCCAATGATGGAGACCACTGTGCTCTTGGAAACATTCAACACTCTAGAAATAGTTTCATACCCTTCCACAGATATCTCGAAGATCTACAGACAGTTCCTTGGACTTCATGGTATAGTTTCTGCTCTGACATGAGCTGTCAACTGTGGGACCTTATATAGACAGATGTGTTTCTTTCTAAATCATGTCCAAACAATTAAATTGTCCACAGGTGGACTCCAATCACGTTGTAATGGCATTTCAAGGATGATAAAAGGAAATAGGATGCACCTGAGCTCAATTTGGAGTGTCGTAGCAAAGGGGGTGTGAATACTTATATAAATTACAGTGAGGGAAAAAAGTATCTGATCCCCTGCTAATTTTGTACGTTTGCCCACTGACAAAGAAATGATCAGTCTATAATTTTAATGGTAGGTTTATTTGAACAGTGAGAGACAGAATAACAACAAAAAAATTCTGAAAAACGCATGTCAAAAATGTTATAAATTGATTTGCATTTTAATGAGGGAAATAAGTATTTGACCCCCTCTCAATCAGAAAGATTTCTGGCTCCCAGGTGTCTTTTATACAGGTAACGAGCTGAGACTAGGAGCACACTCTTAATGGGAGTGCTCCTAATCTCAGCTTGTTACCTGTATAAAAGACACCTGTCCACAGAAGCAATCAATCAATCAGATTCCAAACTCTCCACCATGGCCAAGACCAAAAAGCTCTCCAAGGATGTCAGGGACAAGGTTGTAGACCTACACAAGGCTGGAATGGGCTACAAGACCATCGCCAAGCAGCTTGGTGAGAAGGTGACGACAGTTGGTGCGATTATTCGCAAATGGAAGAAACACAAAAGAACTGTCAATCTCCCTCGGCCTGGGGCTCCATGCAAGATCTCACCTCGTGGAGTTGCAATGATCATGAGAACGGTGAGGAATCAGCCCAGAACTACACGGGAGGATCTTGTCAATGATCTCAAGGCAGCTGGGACCATAGTCACCAAGAAAACAATTGGTAACACTATGCCGTGAAGGACTGAAATCCTGCAGCGCCCACAAGGTCCCCCTGCTCAAGAAAGCACATATACATGCCCGTCTGAAGTTTGCCAATGAACATCTGAATGATTCAGAGGACAACTGGGTGAAAGTGTTGTCGTCAGATGAGACCAAAATGGAGCTCTTTGGCATCAACTCAACTCGCCGTGTTTGGAGGAGGAGGAATGCTGCCTATGACCCCAAGAATACCATCCCCACCGTCAAACATGGAGGTGAAAACATTATGCTTTGGGGGTGTTTTTCTGTTAAGGGGACAGGACAACTTCACCGCATCAAAGGGACGATGGACGGGGCCATGTACCGTCAAATCTTGGGTGAGAACCTCCTTCCCTCAGCCAGGGCATTGAAAATGGGTCGTGGATGGGTATTCCAGCATGACAATGTCCCAAAACACACGGCCAAGGCAACAAAGGAGTGGCTCAAGAAGAAGCACATTAAGGTCCTGGAGTGGCCTAGCCAGTCTCCAGACCTTAATCCCATAGAATCTGTGGAGGGAGCTGAAGGTTCGAGTTGCCAAACGTCAGCCTCGAAACCTTAATGACTTGGATAAGATCTGCAAAGAGGAGTGGGACAAAATCCCTCCTGAGATGTGTGCAAACCTGGTGGCCAACTACAAGAAACGTCTGACCTCTGTGATTGCCAACAAGGGTTTTGCCACCAAGTACTGAGTCATGTTTTGCAGAGGGGTCAAATACTTATTTCCCTCATTAAAATGCAAATCATTTTATAACATTTTTGACATGCGTTTTTCTGTTCAAATAAACCTACCATTAAAATTATAGGCTGATCATTTCTTTGTCAGTGGGCAAACGTACAAAATCAGCAGGGGATCAAATACTTTTTTCCCTCACTGTATATTTCTGTATTTCATTTTCAATGAATTTGCAACATTTTGTAAAAACATGTTTTTACATTGTCGTTATGGGTTATTGTGTGTAAATGGGAGAGAAAAACATCTATTTAATCAATTTTAAATTCAGGCTGTAACACAAAACATTTAAAAATCAGTCAAGGGGTATAAATACTTTCTGAAGTCACTGTAAGTACACCATCCACCAACCATTTGAGGAGCGGAGACTGTGGGAGAGAGAAAGAGAACTGGATACACCATCTGAGGCAGATTCTGAGAGAGAGATAACAGGAGAGAGGGATAACAGGAGAGAGGGATAACAGGAGAGAGGGATAACAGGAGAGAGGGATAACAGGAGAGAGGGATAACAGGAGACAGGGATAACAGGAGAGAGGGATAACAGGAGAGAGGGATAACAGGAGACAGGGATAACAGGAGAGAGGGATAACAGGAGAGAGGGATAACAGGAGAGAGGGATAACAGGAGAGAGGGATAACAGGAGACAGGGATAACAGGAGAGAGGGATAACAGGAGAGAGGGATAACAGGAGAGAGGGATAACAGGAGACAGGCATAACAGGAGAGAGGGATAACAGGAGAGAGGGATAACAGGAGACAGGGATAACAGGAGACAGGGATAACAGGAGAGAGGGATAACAGGAGAGAGGGATAACAGGAGACAGGGATAACAGGAGACAGGGATAACAGGAGACAGGGATAACAGGAGAGAGGGATAACAGGAGAGAGGGATAACAGGAGACAGGGATAACAGGAGAGAGGGATAACAGGAGACAGGGATAACAGGAGACAGGGATAACAGGAGACAGGGATAACAGGAGAGAGGGATAACAGGAGAGAGGGATAACAGGAGAGAGGGATAACAGGAGAGAGGGATAACAGGAGAGAGGGATAACAGGAGACAGGGATAACAGGAGAGAGGGATAACAGGAGAGAGGGATAACAGGAGAGAGGGATAACAGGAGAGAGGGATAACAGGAGAGAGGGATAACAGGAGACAGGGATAACAGGAGAGAGGGATAACAGGAGAGAGGGATAACAGGAGAGAGGGATAACAGGAGAGAGGGATAACAGGAGAGAGGGATAACAGGAGAGAGGGATAACAGGAGAGAGGGATAACAGGAGAGAGGACAGGAGTCAGGCCTGATGATAAAAGCCAGCGAGGGGAGGAGTTATAGATAGGGAGGGAGGAGGGAGGGAGGGAGAGAAGGAGGGCAGGGAGAGATGGAGGAAGGAGGGGCGGGGAGGAGACTGGGAGAGAGACGGGTGAGATTCAGTGCCTACGAGTTAGTGCTGTCCTCTCTCATTGATATTCTGAGCTCAGGCCTCGCTGACAACCGCCCTCCTCCCCACTCTCTCAAACTCGCCCTAACAGTGTGATGTCATCCTATATGGAGCACTTGATCAGATGCCACTGTCAGTTACAGTTCTGTCTCTGTCAGTATCACTGCACCTCCCCACCACTTACCCTCACTCCAACCCTAATCCATATTTACCATTTACCGCAAAGGACATGAATACATATACACCATTAGTGGAGAGAGGAAGAGTGGATGTGGTTTGGTTAGGAGTATAGGTTCAGATAGATTGTAACCAAGGAATCGCCAACCATCAGGGCGTGGTTAGTGTTTGTATTTACAGTAATGGCATTCAGTCTGGTTTGGATGATGGTAACTATTCAGTGCTGTTATTTTGGCATCTCATCCTCCTCTCCCAGCAGTTTAGATTTGAAAGTGGGCGGCGGCAGGGCCTCCATTTTAATATCTCTGAGTGTTTACTGTGGTAACCCTGGCTGTGGGAGGGTCTATAAATCATACTCATTATAAATGCACAGAGGGAAGCGGGAGGGTGGGGGTGTGTCTTCTCTTTTTCTTCCTCTTTAATAGACACAGGTCTAAGGGCACTTGGTTGTCCCCTAGCTAGCTTTCTGTTTTATTACACTCTGTACCAGAGACTGACATATGCCAATTAGCAAATGTTATAATGACTTATGTTAAGAAGCAACAACAGCCAAGAGCTGTATCTAGGACTCTCACCCTATAAGGGTTTTGTAGCTAGGCTTAGGGAACAGATTGATTGACTAATACTGGGAATTCCACACCCAATCTTCCGTTGTCATATTCTAAGCATCAACAACATCCACGGTGTACACAAACAGAGTTGGATGAACATTTATGAGATAGAGAGAGGGATGGAGAGAGGGATGGAGAGAGGGATGGAGAGAGGGATGGAGATAGGGATGGAAAGAGGGATGGGATGGGTGGAATGGAGGAGGTGTTGTGTGTGTGCAGGAGGGGTGAAAAACGCAGTCTACTTCACGCTATTGGCTGTCGATTGATTAAGGAGGTCATCTGAAAGTCACACACTCTCTCTCTCTCTCTCTCCCTACCCTCTCATCCCTCTCTTCCTCTCTCTTTCTCCCTCTCTCCATCTCTCCCTCTCTCACTGTCTCTTATGAAACTCCCTCCTCTGACTGGAATTAAAACACAAGGCAATTAAAGCCACCTGCTTGCGACTTGGTGTTCCGGCTCGTAATTTTTATTTATCGTAATTAAAGTGTAATGGTGGCAGCGGGATAGAGGGGGGAGGGGCGGGTTAGAAGGGTATGGATGATTGACTGACGGTGAGAGCAAGAGTGAGAGGGAAGGGGATGGGGAGGGGATATAAACAGAAAGAGTGAGGGGGAGGGGGGATATATGCAGAAAGAATGAGGGGGAGGGTGAAGGGGATATATATAGAAAGAGTGAGGGGGGATATATACAGAAAGAGTGAGGGGGGAAGGGAGAGGGGATATATACAGAAAGAGTGAGGGGGGAAGGGAGAGGGGATATATACAAAAAGGGGGAGGGGGAAGGGAGAGGGGATATATACAGAAAGAGTGATGGGGTGGGGGAAGGGAGAGGGGATATATACAGAAAGAGTGATGGGAAGGGGGAAGGGAGAGGGGATATATACAGAAAGAGTGATGGGGTGGGGGAAGGGAGAGGGGATATATACAGAAAGAGTGATGGGGTGGGGGAAGGGAGAGGGGATATATACAGAAAGAGTGATGGGGTGGGGAAGGGAGAGAGGATATATACAGAAAGAGTGATGGGGTGGGGGAAGGGAGAGAGGATATATACAGAAAGAGTGATGGGGTGGGGGAAGGGAGAGGGGATATATACAGAAAGAGTGATGGGGTGGGGGAAGGGAGAGGGGATATATACAGAAAGAGTGATGGGGTGGGGGAAGGGAGAGGGGATATATACAGAAAGAGTGATGGGGTGGGGGAAGGGAGAGGGGATATATACAGAAAGAGTGATGGGGTGGGGGAAGGGAGAGGGGATATATACAAAAAGGGGGAGGGGGAAGGGAGAGGGGATATATACAGAAAGAGTGATGGGGTGGGGGAAGGGAGAGGGGATATATACAAAAAGAGTGAGGGGGAGGGGGAAGGGAGAGGGGATATATACAGAAGGAGTGAGGGGGAGGGGGAAGGGATATATACAGAAAGAGTGAGGGGGAAGGGGAAGGGAGAGGGGATATATACAGAAGGAGTGATGGGGTGGGGGAAGGGAGAAGGGATATATACAGGAGTGATGGGGTGGGGAAGGGAGAGGGGATATATACAGAAAGAGTGATGGGGAAGGGGGAAGGGAGAGGAGATATATACAGAAAGAGTGATGGGGTGGGGGAAGGGAGAGGGGATATATGCAGAAGGAGTGATGGGGTGGGGAAGGGAGAGGGGATATATACAGAAGGAGTGATGGGGTGGGGGAAGGGAGAGGGGATATATACAGAAAGAGTGATGGGAAGGGGGAAGGGAGAGGGGATATATACAGAAGGAGTGATGGGGTGGGGGAAGGGAGAGGGGATATATACAGAAAGAGTGATGGGGTGGGGGAAGGGAGAGGGGATGTATACAGAAGGAGTGATGGGGTGGGGAAGGGAGAGGGGATATATACAGAAGGAGTGATGGGGTGGGGAAGGGAGAGGGGATATATACAGAAAGAGTGATGGGGAGGGGGGAAGGGAGAGGGGATATATACAGAAGGAGTGATGGGGTGGGGGAAGGGAGAGGGGATATATACAGAAGGAGTGATGGGGTGGGGAAGGGAGAGGGGATATATACAGAAGGAGTGATGGGGAGGGGGGAAGGGAGAGGAGATATATACAGAAGGAATGATGGGGAGGGGGAAGGGAGAGGGGATATATACAGAAGGAGTGATGGGGAGGGGGGAAGGGAGAGGAGATATATACAGGAGTGATGGGGAGGGGGGAAGGGAGAGGGGATATATACAGAAGGAGTGATGGGGAGGGGGGAAGGGAGAGGGGATATATACAGAAGGAGTGATGGGGAGGGGGGAAGGGAGAGGGGATATATACAGAAGGAGTGATGGGGTGGGGAAGGGAGAGGGGATATATACAGAAGGAGTGATGGGGAGGGGGGAAGGGAGAGGAGATATATACAGAAGGAGTGATGGGGTGGGGGAAGGGAGAGGGGATGTATACAGAAGGAGTGATGGGGTGGGGAAGGGAGAGGGGATATATACAGAAGGAGTGATGGGGTGGGGAAGGGAGAGAGGATATATACAGAAAGAGTGATGGGGTGGGGGAAGGGAGCGGGGATATATACAGAAAGAGTGATGGGGTGGGGAAGGGAGAGGGGATATATACAGAAGGAGTGATGGGGAGGGGGGAAGGGAGAGGGGATATATACAGGAGTGATGGGGAGGGGGGAAGGGAGAGGGGATATATACAGAAGGAGTGATGGGGAGGGGGGAAGGGAGAGGGGATATATACAGAAGGAGTGATGGGGTGGGGAAGGGAGAGGGGATATATACAGAAAGAGTGATGGGGTGGGGAAGGGAGAGGGGATATATACAGAAGGAGTGATGGGGAGGGGGGAAGGGAGAGAGGATATATACAGAAAGAGTGATGGGGTGGGGAAGGGAGAGAGGATATATACAGAAAGAGTGATGGGGTGGGGAAGGGAGAGAGGATATATACAGAAAGAGTGATGGGGTGGGGGAAGGGAGCGGGGATATATACAGAAAGAGTGATGGGGTGGGGAAGGGAGAGGGGATATATACAGAAGGAGTGATGGGGAGGGGGGAAGGGAGAGGGGATATATACAGGAGTGATGGGGAGGGGGGAAGGGAGAGGGGATATATACAGAAGGAGTGATGGGGAGGGGGGAAGGGAGAGGGGATATATACAGAAGGAGTGATGGGGTGGGGAAGGGAGAGGGGATATATACAGAAGGAGTGATGGGGAGGGGGGAAGGGAGAGGGGATATATACAGGAGTGATGGGGAGGGGGGAAGGGAGAGGGGATATATACAGAAGGAGTGATGGGGAGGGGGGAAGGGAGAGGGGATATATACAGAAGGAGTGATGGGGTGGGGAAGGGAGAGGGGATATATACAGAAGGAGTGATGGGGAGGGGGGAAGGGAGAGGAGATATATACAGAAGGAGTGATGGGGAGGGGGGAAGGGAGAGGGGATATATACAGGAGTGATGGGGTGGGGGAAGGGAGAGGGGATATATACAGAAGGAATGATGGGGAGGGGGGAAGGGAGAGGGGATATATACAGAAGGAGTGATGGGGAGGGGGGAAGGGAGAGGGGATATATACAGAAGGAGTGATGGGGAGGGGGGAAGGGAGAGGGGATATATACAGGAGTGATGGGGTGGGGGAAGGGAGAGGGGATATATACAGAAGGAGTGATGGGGAGGGGGGAAGGGAGAGGGGATATATACAGAAGGAGTGATGGGGAGGGGGGAAGGGAGAGGGGATATATACAGGAGTGATGGGGTGGGGGAAGGGAGAGGGGATATATACAGAAGGAGTGATGGGGAGGGGGGAAGGGAGAGGGGATATATACAGAAGGAGTGATGGGGTGGGGGAAGGGAGAGGGGATATATACAGGAGTGATGGGGAGGGGGGAAGGGAGAGGGGATATATACAGAAGGAGTGATGGGGTGGGGGAAGGGAGAGGGGATATATACAGGAGTGATGGGGAGGGGGGAAGGGAGAGGTGATATATACAGAAGGAGTGATGGGGAGGGGGGAAGGGAGAGGGGATATATACAGGAGTGATGGGGAGGGGGGAAGGGAGAGGGGATATATACAGGAGTGATGGGGTGGGGGAAGGGAGAGGGGATATATACAGAAGGAGTGATGGGGTGGGGGAAGGGAGAGGGGATATATACAGGAGTGATGGGGTGGGGGAAGGTATATATACAGAACGGCACCAAAGCCAAAAGTCATAGCCTTGAGTTTGATTGGGAAGAGACAGAGAGGGAGGAATGGGCCAGAAAAAATTGAGTGACAAAGGGAGAGGGAGAGAGAAAAGAGAAAGAGAAAGAGAGAGAGAGAGAGAGAGAGAGAGAGAGAGAGAAAAGAGAGAGAAAATTGAGAGATTGGGTGAGGACAGGGAAAATAAGGGTTGAAAAAGAAGAAAGGAAAGAGAGGTGTGGAGAAGTGAGAGGTAATGTGTAGACTGTAGGGAGGGCTGTCTGATAAGGGGAGGAGGATGGGGTGGAGGATTACTAACGAGTTGACCAGGTGAAGCACAGTTGAAGTCGGAAGTTGACATACACTTAGTCATGAAAACTCGTTTTTCAACCATTCCACAAAAATGTCTTGTTAACCAACTATAGTTTTGGCAAGTCGGTTCGGACATCTACTTTGTGCATTACACAAGTCATTTTTACAACAATTGTTAACAGAGAGATTATTTCACTTATAATTCATTGTATCACAATTCCAGTGGGTCAGAAGTTTACATACACTAAGGTGACTGTGCCTTTAAACAGCATGGAAAATTCCAGAAAATGATGTCATGGCTTTAGAAGCTTCTGATAGGCTAATTGACATCATTTGAGTCAATTGGAGGTGTACCTGTGGATGTATTTCAAGGCCTACCTTCAAACTCATTGCCTCTTTGCTTAACATCTTGTGAAAATCAAAAGAAATCAGCCAAGACCTCCAAAAACAAGCTGTAGACCTCCACAAGTCTGGTTCATCTTTGGGAGCAATTTCCAAACGCCTGAAGGTATCATGTTCATCTGTACAAACAATAGTACGCAAGTATAAACACCATGGGACCACCAAGCCGTCATACCGTTCAGGAAGGAGACGCGTTCTGTCTCTTAGAGATGAACGTACTTTGGTGCGAAAAGTGCAAATCAATCCCAGAACAACAGCAAAGGACCTTGTGAAAATGCTGGAGGAAACAGGTACAAAAGTATCTATATCCACAGTAAAACGAGTCCTATATCGACATTATCTGAAAGGCCGCTCAGCAAGGAAGAAGCCACTGCTCCAAAACCGCCATAAAAAAAGCCAGATTACCGTTTGCAACTGCACATGGGGACAAAGATCGTACTTTTTGGAGAAATGTCCTCTGGTCTGATCAAACAAAAATAGAACTGTTTGGCCATAATGACCATTGTTATGTTTGGAGGAAAAAGGGGGATGCTTGCAAGCCGAAGAACACCATCCTAACCGTGAAGCAAGTTAAACAATTTAAAGGCAGTGCTACCAAATACTAATTGAGTGAATGTAAACTTCTGACCCACTGGGAATGTGATGAAAGAAATAAAAGCTGAAATAAATCATTCTCTCTACTATTATTCTGACATTTCACATTCTTAAAATAAAGTGGTGATCCTAACTGACCTGAGATAGGGAATTTTTACTTGGATTAAATGTCAATAATTGTGAAAAACTGAGTTTAAATGTAGTTGGCTAAGGTGTATGTAAACTTCCGACTTGAACTGTAATTGCTTCTGTTGTTTCCTCATGTCCAATCAATCAATTAAGACAGCCCTTAGTGCACCCGGGGGCCACAAGTATAATTGTGTGTGTATGTACGTGTGTGCATATGTGTGCATGTGTGCCAGTGGTGGGTGTGTGCGAGCATGTGTTTTTTAGGCATGTATGAATTTATGAATGTGCTTGTAGGTCTTTATCTATGACTAGATGTTTTTTTAATCAGGCGTGAGCGCATACTCACTGTCTGGACGTATGTTCTTTTATGTCTTCACCATCTTTAAGAGTGCATGATGAGTGTAAGAGTGCATGATGAGTGAGTGAGAGAGAGAGTGAGAGAGAGAGTGAGCCTGAGAGTGAGAGAGAGAGTAAGTGTGAGTGAGAGAGTGAGAGCGAGAGATAGCGGGTGAGTGAGAGAGTGAGAGCGAGAGATAGCGGGTGAGTGAGTGGAATGCGTAAAAGAAAGGAGGGGGGTTAGAAAGACACCCTCTATCTCCTTCCCTCTGTTCTTCCTAAGCCACTATACCAAATTCTATTATCGGGCCCAATAAAAGAGCGTGAAATGAAAACATAATCGGGTTTTAATTTGGCTGTAAAGCTCCAGCCACCCGCTGACAAAGGGCTGACGAGCGAAGCTTCACTGGCTCATTAAGGGAAAAAGACAGGAGAAAAACGCTCCTGTCAGAATAGGAATTCTCTCAGACAGAACCGAACCACCACACTGGGGCGTGTGTGTGTGTGTCAGAGGGAGTGACGAGAGAGTGTGTGGTATGCATGAGTGTATGGATTCAAGTGCACATGGTTGTCTAAATATGAGCGTGTATACTGTAGGTGTACTAACAAGTGTTCACCCCGCAAATATGGAACATTCCCATGACATTAAAGGGGCAATCTGCGGTTGCTACATCCATTTTGGAATTATAAATGAATTATATGTACCCATTGATTATTGAAGAAAATAACTTTTAAATGCTTAGTTCAACTGTAGTACCCCATCAGAACCCCAAATATAAGCTTGTTTTACTCAAATGTTTGTAAACAAAGAACATTTTTAATTATCCCTATATAGCCTCAAAACATTTTTAAAACTATAATTGTGTTATCATGGATGGTGAGTCCTTGCATCCATAGCTCGGTCTATGAATTTGAGACTGGTTACATTTCTCTAGCCCCATCCCTCAGTTTTTTTACAGAAAAGGGGCGGGTAAACGCGTTGTTATTGTTTCAACTACAGATTGCAGCTTTAAACAAACTCTTGAACAGGTCACTCTGGAAATATAAAATGTATCTCAATGGGAATAACCTGTATAAATAATATGATTACCAGTCTGCACAAGTCTGGTTGTGCCATGTAGACTTCAAGGATTGTAGCCTGGGTACCAGTCTGTTTGTGAGGTGTAAACTATTGTATGTTTGTAGCCTGGGTACCAGTCTGTTTGTGCCATCATGAGTGACAATAAGTTGACAGATTATGGACCAGGCTAGTATGATTGTATATGATTGCAGAATAATCAGTACTATCATTGTATGTGAACACAGTATCGGAATGTAGATCGTAGTAGTAGTAGTAGTAGGTGTAGTAGTAGTAGCTGTAGTAGTAGCAGTAGGTGTGGAAGGTGTAGTAGTAGTAGGTGTAGTAGTAAGAGTAGTAGGTGTAGTAGTAGTAGGTGTAGTAGTAGTTGTAGTATGTGTAGTAGTAGTAGTAGTAGAAGGAGTAGTAGTAGTGATGGTAGTAGTAGGTGTAGTAGTAAGTGCAGTAGTAGTAGTAGTAGGTGTAGTAGTAGTAGAATTAGTATGTGTAGTAGTAGTGGTAGCAGTAGTAGTAGGTGTAGTAGTAGTAGTAGGAGTAGTAGTAGTAGTAGTAGCTGTAGTAGTAGGTGCAGTAGTAGAATAAATAGTAGTAGTAGGTGTAGCAGTAGTAGTATTAGCAGTAGTAGTAGTAGCTGTAGTAGTAGGTGCAGTAGGCCAGGTAGCAGTAGGTGTAGTCGTAGTAGTAGGTGTAGTACGTGTAGGAGTGGTGGGTGTAGTAGGTATAGAAGTTGTAGTAGGTGTAGTAGTAGTAGGTAGAGTAGTAGTAGTAGGTAGAGTAGTAGTAGTAGTAGGTGCAGCAGTAGTAGTAGTGATGGTAGTAGTAGGTGTAGTAGTAAGTGCAGTAGTAGTAGTAGTAGTATAATTAGTATGTGTAGTAGTAGTGGTAGCAGTAGGTGTAGTAGTAGTAGTAGCTGTAGTAGTAGGTGCAGTAGTAGAAGAAATAGTAGTAGTAGGTGTAGTCGTAGTAGGTATAGCACTATGTGTAGTAGGTGACATAGAAGGTATAATAGTAGGTGTAGTAGTAGTTGTAGAAGGTGTAGTAGTAGGTGTAGTAGTAGTAGGTGTAGTAGTAGTAGTAGCTGTAGTGGTAGTAGGTACATTTACATTTTAGTCATTTAGCAGACGCTCTTATCCAGAGTGACTTACAGTAGTGAATGCATACATTTCATACATTTTTTCTCCATACTGGTCCCCCGTGGGAATCGAACCACAACCCTGGCATTGCAAACACCATGCTCTACCAACGAGCCACGCAGGACCGGTGTAGTAGTAGTAGTAGTAGTAGTAGTAGTAGGTGTAGTAGTAGTAGAAGTAGTAGGTGTAGTAGTAGTAGTAGGTGTAGTGGGTGTAGTAGTAGTAGTAGTAGGTGTAGTAGTAGTAATAGTAGTAGTAACAGTAGTAGTAGGTGTAGAAGTAGTAGGTGTAGTAGCAATAGTAGTAGTAGTAGGTGTAGTAGTAGTAATAGTAGTAGTAGGTGTAATAGGTGTAGTAGTTGAAGGTGTAGCGGCAGTAGTAGGTGTAGTAGTAGTATTAAGTGTAGTAGTATGTGTAGTAGTAGTAGTAGTAGTAGTAGTAGTAGTAGTTGTAGCATTCGGTGTAGTAGTAGGAGGAGTATTAATAGTAGTAGGTGTAGTAGTAGAAATAATAGGTGTAGATGTAGGTGAAGTAGTAGTAGTAGTATTAGTAGGTGTAATAGTATTAGTATTAGTAGTAGGTGAAGTAGTAGTAGTAGGTGTAGAAGTGGTAGTAGTAGTAGGTGTGGTAGTAGTAGTAGTAAGAGTAGTAGTAGGTACAGTAGTAGTAGTAGTAGTAGGTGTAGTAGTAGTAGAATTAATAGGTGTAGTCGTAGTAGTAGAAGTTGGTGTAGTAGTAGTAGGAGTAGTACGTGTAGTAGGTGTTGTAGTAGTAGTAGTATGCCTAGTAGTAGTAGTAGTAGTAGTAGTAGTAGTAGTAGGTGTTGGTATTGTGGTTGTTGTAGTAGGTGTTGTATGTGTAGAAGGTGTAGTAGTTGTAGTAGGTGTAGTAGTAGTGGTAGGTATTGTGGTTGTTGTAGTAGGTGTTGTATGTGTAGAAGGTGTAGTAGTTGCAGTAGTAGTAGTAGTAGTGGGTGTTGTCATGACGTTGGCCTGTGGGTAAGGTTTATGACCCCCCATAAATACCTTTCTCCCTTTCCTCTCTTGACCCTACTGAAGGACTCTTGAAAAGTCTTTGTTAAACATAGAGTCGGGGAACATCAAAAGGTGGGGGGAAAGGAACCATATTTCGGTAATCAAACCAGTTGAAAATATGCGTTGGTATTTAATGAATATGATGTCAGTTCGGTTGTCATCTGAGACATTCTTATTAATGATAGGATGACAAACTGTATTCTGGAAAGTCTACACATTCTAGTTATCAGATTCACATGGAATTGTTGTGCAATTTAAAAGTTGAAATATGAAACTATTTGTGAAAAGATTAAATGTAATCTTAGCTTCCAAATGAGAGAATTGGGTTTTCATAAGGTTAGAGCTCTGCTCAATGAGTGGCCCGCCCCTGTGAAGAGACATTGGTTATAAACTATGAAACACACCCTTCTCTCCCTCCACTATATAAGCCCTTTACGAAAATATAACTTTCTCTTCCGAGTACGCGAGGCCTGCAGCCTCACGTTAAAAAGACTCAGATAATAAGCTGTTCCGGGTACATTAGGGCGACGGTCCAATGTCAGAAGTATTCAGATAATAAGCTGTTCCGAGGACAGGAAGATCTCTGTTGGGCAACACGGCCTTCCATCTACAACCAACCTATTGAGGCGCAGCTCAGAGTAAATATTTATTGCATTCCCCTTTTCCAAATGGACGGTAATTTAGAATGCATAAGATACTGTATTTACAATAGCATAGCTTCTCCCTTTGTTCCTCAGTCTTCCCGCTCTTTCACTCAAACCCAACCCCCTTTCCTTTGTGTAACCAGCCGTCATGTTGGCTCCGTCCACCAGGGACGTTTTATGTATGATCCATTCTGTGTATATGTAATTCTGTGTGATTAGTTAGGTATTTAGTAAATAAATAATTAACCCAAATTTTGTGTTGCTGATTCAACTTGTTAGCCAGGGTTCGTGAAGATAACCAAGAATTTACCACTTTCAGATGAGACTAAACAAGGTGAGGATTAAATATTGAATGCTATTGATGTAAAAGATGACTAGGTCTTTAAGAGTTTATTCGGAAGATAACAGCTCTATAAAACATTCTTTCATGGTGCCCCGACTTTCTCGTTAATTACATTTACATGATTAGCTTAATCAGGTAATATTAATTACAGAGAAATTATTTTATAGAATAGCATATCATATCACTTAATCCGGCATAGCCAAAGACACGACAGTGTAGTAGTAATAGTTTTAGGTGTAGTAGTAGAAGGTGTAGAAGGTGTAGTAGTGGTGGTAGTAGTAGATGTTGTAGGTGTAGTAGTAGTAGTAGTAGTAGGTGTAATAGTAGTGGTACTAGTAGGTGTAGTAGGTGTAATAGTAGTAGTAGTAGTAGTAGGTGATTTAGATGTAGAAGTAGCAGGTGTAGTAGATTTAGTAGTAGTAGGTGTAGTAGTAGTAGTAGGTGTAGTAGTAGTAGTTGTAGTAGTAGTAGTAGTAGTAAGTGTAGTAGTAGTAGTAGTAGGTGTAGTTGGTGTAGTAGTAGTAGGTGTAGTAGTAGTAGTAGTAGTAGTGGTAGTAGCATGTGTAGGCATAGCTGTGGTAGTAGGTGTAGTAGTAGTAGTAGTAGGTGTAGTAGGTGTAGTAGTAGTAGTAGGTGTAGTAGTAGTAGTAGGTATATAAGTAGTAGGTGTAGTATGTGTAGTATTAGTAGTAGGTGAAGTAGTTGTAGTAGTAGTAGGTGTTGTTGATGTGGTAGGTATTAGTAGTAGGTGTAGTAGTAGTATGTGTAGTAGGTATTGTAGTAGTAGAAGTAGGTGTAGTAGTTGTAGGTGTAGTATTAGTAGGTGTGGTGGTAGGTGTAGTAGAACTAGTAGTATTAGTAGTAGTAGGAGTATGTGTAGTAGTAGTAGGTGTAGTAGGTGTAGTAGCGGTAGTAGTAGTAGTAGTAGGTGTAGTAGTTGTAGTAGTAGGTGTAGTAGTACTAGTAGGTGTAGTGGTAGTAATAGTAGGTGTTGTAGGTGTAGTTGGTGTAGTAGTAGTAGTAGATGCAGTAGTAGTAGTTGTAGGTGAGGTAGTAGTAGTGGTTTTAGGTGTAGTAGTAGTAGTAGAAGGTGAAGTAGTAGTGGTAGTAGCAGGTGTAGTAGGTGTAGTACTAGAAGTAGCAGGTGTAGTAGGTTTAGTAGTAGTAGAAGGTGTAGTGGTAGTAGATAGTAGTAGTAGTAGTAGTAGGTGTTGTAGTAGTAGTAGTAGCATTTGTAGGAGTAGTTGTGATAGTAGGTGTAGTAGTAGGTGTAGTAATAGTAAGAATAGGTGTAGTAGGTGTAGTAGTAGTAGGTGTAGTAGTAGTAGTAGTAGGTTTATAAGTGGTAGGTATAGTATGTGTAGTATTAGTAGTAGGTATAGTAGTAGTAGTTGTAGTAGTAGGTGTAGTAGTAGTAGGTGTAGTAGTAGGTGTAGGAGTATTAGTATTAGTAGTAGTAGTAGGTATAGTATTAGTAGTAGTAGTAGGTGTAGTAGTAGGTTTAGTAGTAGTAGTTGTATTAGTAGTAGGTGTAGTAGTAGTTGGTGTAGTAGTAGTAGGTGTAGTAGTCATAGGTATAGTAGTAGTAGGTGTAGTAGTATTAGGTGTAGTAGTAGTAGTAGTTGGTGTAGTAGTAGTAGGTATAGTAATAGTTGTAGTAGTAGTATTTGTAGTAGGTGTAGTAGTAGGAGTAGTCGTTGTAGTAGTAGTATGCCTAGTAGTAGTAGTAGTAGTAGTAGGTGTAGTAGAAGTAGGTGTTGTAGGTGTAGTAGTAGTAAGTGTAGTAGTTGTAAGCAGTAGGTGTAGTAGGTGTAGTAGTAGTAGTAGTAATAGTAGTAGTAGGTGTGGTAGTAGTAGTAGTAGTAGTAATGGTAGTAGTAGGTATAGTAGTAGGTGTAGTAGCAGTAGTTGTTATAGTAGGTGTAGTGGTACTAGTAGTAGTAGGTGTAGTTGGTGTGCATTAGTGTTGGTAAGGTTTTGTAAAACAGAGAAATACAGATTAACTCTGAATTGAACTTTTACGGAAAAAGTACTGCATGTCCCAGGTATGTCCCACGTTTGATCTAACAAAATGTTTTTTCAAAGAAAATGTTTGACATTAAAAATCCTTGGAATGTTCTTCTAAAATTCACTAAATTGTGACAACTGTGCATGACACAAGTATACCTGTGAATGTATTTCAAGGCCTACCTTCAAACTCAGTGCCTCTTTATATGACATCATGGGAAAATCAAAAGAAATCAGCCCAGACCTCAGAAAAAAAATTGTAGACCTCTATCAGTCTGGTTCATCCTTGGGAGCAATTTCCAAACGCCTGAAGGTATCACATTCATCTGTACAAACGATAGTACGCAAGTATAAACACCATGGGACCACGCAGCTGTCATACCGTTCAGGAAGGAGACGCGTTCTGTCTCCTAGAGATGAACGTTCTTTGGTGAGAAAAGTGCAAATCAATCCCAGAACAACAGCAAAGGACCTTGTGAAGATGCTGGAGGAAACAGGTACAAAAGTATCTTTATCCACAGTAAAACGAGTCCTATATCGACATTACCTGAAAGGCCGCTCAGCAAGGAAGAAGCCACTGCTCCAAAACCGCCATAAAAAAAGCCAGACTACGGTTTGCAACTGCACACGGGGACAAAGATCGTACTTTTTGGAGAAATGTCCTCTGGTCTGATCAAACAAAAATAGAACTGTTTGGCCATAATGATCATTTTTATGTTTGGAGGAAAAGGGGGAGGCTTGCAGCCAAAGAACACCATTCCAACCTTGAAGCACGGGGGTGGCAGCATCATGTTGTGGGGGTGCTTAGCTGCAGGAAGGACTGGTGCACTACACAAAATAGATGGCATCATGAGGATGGAAAATTATTTGGATATATTGAAGCAACATCTGAAGACATCAGTCAAGAAGTTAAAGCTTGGTCACAAATGGGTCTTTCAAATGGACAATAACTCCAAGCATACTTCCAAAGTTGTGGCAAAATGACTTAAGGACAACAAAGTCAAGGTATTGGAGTGGCCATCACAAAGCCCTGACCCCAATCATATAGAACATTTGTGGGCAGAACTGAAAAAGTGTGTGCGAGCAAGGAGGCATACAAACCTGACTCAGTTACACCAGCCCTGTCAGGAGGAATGGGACAAAATTCACCCAACTTATTGTGGGAAGCTTGTGGAACGCTACCAGAAACGTTTGACCCAAGTTAAACAATTTAAAGGCAATGCTACCAAATACTAATTGAGTGTATGTAAACTTCTGACCCACTGGGAATGTGATGAAAGAAATAAAAGCTGAAATAAATCATTCTCTCTACTATTATTCTGACATTTCACGTTCTTAAAATGAAGTGGTGATCCTAACTGACGTAAGACAGAACATTTTTACTAGGATTAAATGTCAGGAATTGTGAAAAACTGAGTTTAAATATATTTGGCTAAGGTCTATGTAAACTTCCGACTTCAACTGTACTTCATCACCTCATCTCTACCTGTTGTGGGTCAGTCACCAGAATCTTCCTTCTCTATGAGGTTTATAGAAGCCTTGAACAACCAGAACACTAAAGGATGCTTGTTGCGCCTCACCTTAGAGCAAGGCCATTGTCATAATCAGATTGAGATTTAGGGGGCTTCCGAGTGGCGCAGCAGTCTAAGGCACTGCATCTCAGTGCTAGAGGTGTCACTACAGACCCTGATTCGAGGCGTTGCACAATTGGCCCAGCGTTGGCCTGGGTAGGCCATCATTGTAAATAATAATTTGTTCTTAATTGACTTGCCTAGTGAAATAAAAATCAATTTTACCAACTGTATTCTTAATGTAGAGAGAAGGGAAAAATGAAAGCTGGAAATGTTGAACACAACCATCACCATCATAACAGAAAATTGTACAATTCTGACATCCTCTAAAATAATACTTCCTGTGTAGAAACACCTTCAACACAAAAGAGTGGCAAATCACCATGTTATCACCATGGAAACATTACATATCTGTTTTTCTGTGCATATTTGCTAAATGTGTTTCCTACCAGCAGCACATTATGAAGTGAATCAATATCTTTACACGGGTAATGAACAGATAATATGATATCTCTACAAGGGTAATGAACAGACAATATGAAAAGGCCACAGGGAACCACACTTCCAATGCCCTTTATAGCTCAGTTGGTAGAGCATGGTGCTTGTAATGCCAGGGAAGTGGGTTTGATTCCTGGGACCACCCATATGTAAAACGTATGCACACATGACTGTAACTCGCATTGGATTAAAAACATCTACCAAATGGCATATATTATTATATTAGATAAGAACATGAGCAAAAACGCTGACTGTGTCACTTATGTCATCCTACAAAGACATACATCTGTTTAATTAAGCTTGGGAGCTTGGGCTGTTAAAAGAATCCACCGACCGCCATACAGACTCAGCGTTAATGTGATTTAGTAGGGAATTTTGGAAAATGTTTCTTTTGAGCCTTTTAGAAGCGGAGGGAAACACGTTACATTTACAAACCTTTTGATTCAATGATTTGTGAAGAGGTACAGTATCTCTACTGTGATTGGATACGTCTCACAGATGCACCTCTTATGATTAAAAAAATGTAAAAACATTTGCCACTTAGCAGACGCTCTCATCCAGAGTGACTTATATTAGTGCATTCATTTTAAGATAGCTAGGTGAGACAACAACATATCACAGTCGTAGCAGGTCCATTTTCCCTCAACAATGTAGTTATCAGCAAAATCAGTGGCAGTGGGAAAAGAGAAAGTACATTTTTATTATTATAAAAACATGTGTTCATTATCTACCAATATTACATCTGTGCTGAAGCAAACACACACACACCATTATCCCCTCTGCCTATTGAGACTTTATTACATTTCCCAGGGGGGAGCTCCACATTTAATAACCCTCCTGACTGGTAACTATTCAGTCACACCATGTTCACCATAAGACCCAATACCTCTCCCTCTGGAAAAGAGAAAAATGAAACACAAACCAATCCCTCACTCTCTAATCTGTTTAATCTACACCTCCATCAATCCATCTATTCTACCTCTCCTTTGTCACCCCCACTCTACCTCTAAATGTCCAATCTCCCCCTCTCTCCTCCTCCCTCTTTCCCTCTCTGCAGATGGAGTCAGTTCAGGGTCCTAACCCTTGTTCCCTCCATTCTATTCATCTTTTTCTCCCTCTTTGTAAAAACATAAATACCAGTTTTCTATTACATCAGCCTGATGAAGCCAGCGGCTGAGGCTATATTACATTACCACAGAGAACAATAGTGATGGTCCAGACTGTGAGTGTCAATCAATCCATCAAACTTTATTTGCTGTAGCACCCTCGGGCAAAGGAAACTGTGTGTGTGTGTGTATGTGCATTTTGGAGTGTATGAGTATGTGTGTATTAGTAAAACCAAGGGATTGCTTTAGTGCGTTCTCTCTCCCGCACCACAAACACACAGCAGCTACAAGCTGAGGTCTGATACCAACAGGCTCAGAGACAGTTTCTATCTACAATCCATCAGACTGCTGAACACTTGAACTGGACTGACCACCTACATTGACTCTCCACAACTTAGCGCACGCACGCACGCACGCACGCCCGCACGCACGCACGCACACACGCACGCACACACCCACCCACCCACCCACCCCCACATACCCACAGACATGTTTTTCTTTTGGCGTTAGGGTTAGATACACTGGCAAACTGAAGACACAAAGACAGAAACCAAAAAACATAACTGTTCCCAGCTACAGAAGGCCATACTCATTCAAAAATAATAATTTGGTTCTGGGTAATAAGATTAAGGCCTAGATTCAATCCAGACCACAGACGATCCGCGTTATAGCGAGATTAATATTTAAACGTAATTTCCCATTGAGGCGACATATGCAGTATTTAGGGAATATGGTCTCCACGAACGCAGGAACACTGCCTATAATGCAGACTAAACGGGATCGGAATCTGCCCCTAACAGAAATGTAGTACAAAAACAAGTGGGTTGGCTCCATTAACTAAAGGACCTGAATACAGACACAGAAAACAAGCGGCCTTGGTCATATATGGCACGATTCTGAGATTCTGTTATATCTTTCCTCATTTCATATGTCATGTGTAACAAACTCCAATACCCCTCAAGCCCCTATACCTCCCCGTCCAGCCCTCCATCCCCCCTCAAGCCCCTATACCTCCCCGTCCAGCCCTCCATCCCCCCTCAAGCCCCTATACCTCCCCGTCCAGCCCTCCATCCCCCCTCAAGCCCCTATACCTCCCCGTCCAGCCCTCCATCCCCCCTCAAGCCCCTATACCTCCCCGTCCAGCCCTCCATCCCCCCTCAAGCCCCTATACCTCCCCGTCCAGCCCTCCATCCCCCCTCAAGCCAATGAAAGCGGTGAGAGAAAGGGTGAGGCAAGGAGTCGAGGGGGGCGATCAATCTAAATTCAATTGTAATTTTCTTTCTCAAAGGGATTCGATAAGCAATCACAGAGACCAGTTGATATTTGAGAGAGTGACGTTGTGATTAGAATTTTATTATTCCCTGTAATGAGATGACAGTTATTGCATTGTTGTGCTTTAATTAACATTGATTCCATTTGCCTTTTGTAAATGAGGAGCCACCTTCAGGACTGGTTTAACCTCTTCCACTCCAATCACGTATGCAGCTCACACACACACAACATACATGCACATTATTCAGACACACACACACAACATACATGCTCAATCCACACACACACTTGTAAGCCAATGTCCTCCTTACCCAAGCACTCCCAGCATGTGCACCTGTGTGTGTGTGTGTGTGTGTGTGTGTGTGTGTGTGTGTGTGTGAGTGCATGTGTGTGCGTTGTGACGACCCTCCCACTCTGTCTGCCGTATTCTCTCTCTTTGTTCTTGTTTCTTTATTAGGATGCCGGTGGGCGGAGTTGGAAGGGTCGTCAGCTAAATGGGAAACACCTGGGCTCGGGTTGCATTATTACATTCAGGTATGCAAAACACTCACTTACACTACTGATTACACACACCATTGTTAATTACTTAGTTACTTTATTTAATAAATATATATTTTGATAGTCCTTGTCTCCACGTTGTCTCCCTTTTGTTGCGAACTCTGAGCCGGTTCGTAACAAGTGGGGGCTCATCCGGGATATTGAACGGATTGTGTTTGGGAGAAAACGTGGAGGTATGTTAAATTCCGTAGGTACTTTGTTTGTATATTTTGTTAGTTTGAGTTTGGTGCTCAGTACTGGTTGCTTTTGTTTGTTTGGTTTGTGTGCTGTATTGGAGAGAGTACAAACGCTTGTTCTACTTGCTGTTGGGACATTGGTCTGAGGACGTGAGTGCAATCAGCTGTGTACCTCAGTGGGAGATTTGGATAGGGTAGTGAACCTTACCACCAGGAGCTATAGCCTTTTTCCCCTGATAGGCTTAGCGACGTGTTTCATTTTGGAATATGTTGGGCATTGTTAATGTTTGTTATTTTTGTGTGGTGTCTGTGGACTGAGCAGTTGTCTCGGGGGCACATCTGTGGCTTGGTGGAATCTACCAGCATGCTGGGGGGTTACTTCCTTGCCAGCGGGCTACAGTGCATAATTACCCACTGCAAATCTGCATGAAGATTAGGGTTGAGTTATTGTAGGTTTTGGGGAAGCTCCATATCTCATCTCTCTTTCTGTGGTGCCAGTGTGATTGTTATTTCTCTTGTTGTGGTCTGGTGTGCTCAGAGGGGTTGAGTGAGAATTTTTTTTTTTTCTCTCTGACTATGGCGTCTAATGTAGACGAGTTCATTCGCTTTCCATCAGAGGAACTGTTAGACTTATGTACTAAAGAACAGCTGTTGAAGGTTGCTGAACACTACAAGGTTGAAATTAGTGATAAACGTCTAAAATTCTATTAGGTTAATATTGAAGGCCAATCTGACGTAGTGGTATTCTTGACGTTACCACTGGGGCAGCGTCTGCTGAGGACTCGCCGTCTCCCCGATATGTCACAATTACCACTCCATCGGTTAGTCCTAGTAGTCTTCTTTTTGAACAGCAGAAAGAGCTGCTTCTGTTACAGCTAGAGCACAATCGTGAGAAGCTAGAGCACGATCGTGAGAAGCTAAAGCATGATCGCGTAAAATATGAGAAGGAATTGGAATTTAAACAGGATATGGAGCGTGCTAAAATCAAGCTGCAACAAGAGCGACTAGAGTTGGTTAGGGAAGGAAAGCTCTCAGGGGAGAGTTTGCTCTGGGAAGGTGACGCAGGTTTACTTAGGAATCGTTCCTCTTTTGGTCGTGCCCCGGACACATTTGACATTGTTGGGAATTTACGGTTGTTGCCTCAGTTTAATGAAAGGGATCCTGAGACATTCTTTTCGTTGTTTGAGCGTGTTGCTGATGCTAGGAGTTGGCCTGGTTCTGACCGAACTTTATTGTTGCAGTGTGTGCTGACTGGTAAAGCGCAGGAAGCATATTCAGCTCTTAGTGTAGCCGACAGTGTCAGTTATGATAAGATTAAAACGGCGGTGTTACAGATTTACGAATTGGTTCCTGAGGCTTACCACCAACGATTTAGAACTTTAAAAAGGGATGATAAGCAGACTCAAGTTGAGTTTGCGCGAGAATTATCTTCACAGTTTAATCGCTGGTGTTCCGCCTCTGCAGTTATTACTTTCCAAGGGCTGTGTGAGCTGATTATGTTAGAGCAATTTAAGGACACAGTCCCTGATCGTATAGCGACGTACATTAACGAACGGAAAGTTAAAACTGTCGCTGAAGCTGCGGTTTTGGCAGACGAATATGTTTTGACTCACAAAACTGTTTTTGTAGAGCCCCGTATTCGGAGTGAGTGGAGACGTTCGGAGAGATTTGGACCTCGCTCACCGAGATACTCTGGTTCACGGGCAGAGTTTTATTCAACTAGGGTTGAGCCTGACTCCCATGGTAAAACTGACTTTGGTCAAGAGTGTCACTACTGTCAAAGCTCAGGTCATTGGAAAAATGAATGTCCGGTTCTTAGGTCTAAGGATAAGTTCAGTACAGGTACTTTTGTTAAATCTAAGCCTACGGCGTTAGCTGCGCCTGTTCCACATCAGTTCACTCCTGACACATTGTCTCATGCCCAGGGGCATGTGAAAGTCCATATTGATCCAGACTATTTACCTTTCATTACGGAGGGTTTTGTGTCTCTGTTAGGAAGTAAGAGCCTAGTGCCAGTGAAGATCCTAAGAGACACAGGTGCCTCTGAATCATTTGTGTTGGAATCTCTGTTACCCTTCTCTGCTGAGACTGATTCAGGGAATAGCGTGCTAATTAGGGGAATAGGTTTGAACACTCTGTCAGTTCCATTGCATAGACTAATGTTGGATTGTGGACTGGTGAAAGGTGAGGTTGTTGTGGGGGTGCGTCCTTCATTGCCTATTGAGGGTATTGACGTTATCCTTGGGAATAACTTGGCTGGTGAGCGTGTGTGGCCTGTTGTCTCCATCTCTAGTGGTTTCCACTACACCGTCAATTGTAGGGATTCCTGATGAGTCTGCGGAGTTTCCCAGAGGTGTTCTCTGCGTGTGCAGTGACGCGTTCTATGATCCATGGCGACCTAGTTACTGCGTCGGTAAATGAGAATACCACAAAGACGTCTCTCACTGTTTTCCCTGTTATCCCGTTATCTGTACCCCGCTCCGATCTAATCGATGCGCAACGGACTGACTCCACATTAGAGAAGTTGCGTGACCAAATTGTGCCTGTGGAACAGTTGGGAGATGTCGCACATGGATATTTTCTCCAAGAGGATGTCCTGATGAGAAAGTGGATGTCTCATGGCAGTTGTTTTCTGGGGGAGGCGATTAGTCAGGTCGTGGTACCAGTTAAGCTTCGTGAGTTGGTTTTGACCACTTCTCACAATGACGTTGCTGGACATATGGGTGTGAGGAAAACCTACAATCGCATATTAAGACATTTCTTTTGGCCTAGATTGAAGAGAGATGTTTCTGATTTTATCAAAACTTGTCACACCTGTCAATTAACTGGTAAACCTAATCAAGCTATTAAGCCGGTACCACTGTTTCCTATTCCTGTACTCAGCCAACCTTTTGAGTACCTGATTATTGATTGTGTTGGTCCTCTGCCTCGTTCTAAAAAAGGTAGTAATTATTTGTTGACTGTGATGTGTCAGACCAGTAGGTTTCCTGCTGCCTATCCTCTCCGGTCTATCACGACTAAGTCTGTGTTAAAAGCTTTGACTCAGTTTTTCTCACTGTTTGGAATCCCTAAGGTCATTCAGAGTGATCCAAGGATCAAATTTCACCTCTAATCTCTTTGGTCAGGTTCTCCAACAGCTGCATATTAAACACAATTTGTCTAGCGCCTATCATGCGCAAAGTCAAGGAGCACTGGAACGTTTCCATCAAACACTTAAGTCTTTGTTGAGAGCTTATTGTACTGAGATGGATAAGGATTGGGAGGTGGGGTTGCCTTGGTTACTGTTAGCCGCTAGGGAGGTTTCACAGGAGAGCACAGGTTTCAGTCCAAATGACCTTGTGTTTGGACATAGGGTGCGTGGACTTTTATCTGTTCTCCAGGATGATTGGAAGTCTCCCGAGCCTCCTCAGTCCCTGTTATCGTATGTGTGTGATTTCCGGCGACGCTTGTACGCCGCTGGTGAAATGGCGAAAGAAAAGCTATCGTCTTCACAGGAAAGGATGAAGGGCATATTTGATCGTCGAACTGAGCCTCGTCACTTTAGTCCAGGTGACTAGGTTCTTGCTCTGCTGCCAATTGTTGGTTCTCCTTTTCAAGCCAAGTTTCAAGGTCCATATACAGTGGTGCGCCAGTACACTGAGCAGAATTATCTAGTTGCCACTCCAGAACGGAGAAAAGCACACCAACTGTGCCATGTAAATTTGTTAAAACCCTATTGTGCACGTTCAACGGAGACTGAACAGTGGGAGTCTACAGAGGACGGTAAACCTGTTCTTTTGGCTGATACCGTTACATCCTGTGGTTCTTCTCATGCTAGGTCTGTGCATGATGAGGAAGATGTTCCTGGTCCCGACGATTGCATATTGCAAGGTAGATTGAAAAATTCAGAGACACTGGATATTTTGGACGACCTTCTTACTCATCTACCTGTTGATGAGCGAAAAGAGATGGTTGGTCTGATTCGGAAATTTCCAGAGTTGTTTTCTGATACACCAACACGTACAAACTTGATAGAACATGATATTGACATTGGAGATGCTGACCCCATTCGTCAGCGGTTCTATAGAGTTTCTGCAGAGAAACTGCGTTGTCTGGATGCTGAGGTCAGGTACATGCTGGAGAGTAAGATAGCAGAGCCTTCTTTCTCCAGTTGGGCTTCTCCCTGTATCTTGGTCAGTAAACCGGATGGAACAAACAGATTTTGTACAGACTACCGTAAGGTAAATGCTGTCACTAAGCCAGATTCATTTCCTCTTCCTCGGATGGAGGACTGCGTAGATCAAGTCGGAGCAGCTAAGTTTGTAAGCAAATTTGACCTGTTAAAGGGCTATTGGCAGGTGCCACTAACGAGTAGGGCACGTGAAATCTCTGCCTTTATTACACCCTCTGGTCTGTACTCGTATTCGGTTATGAGTTTCGGCCTGCGTAATGCACCTGCCACTTTTCAGCAACTTATGAACAGGGTTGTTGCAGGTCTGGCCGGGTGCGCTGTTTATCTGGACGATGTAGTGATGTATGCAGATACCTGGGAGGAACATCTGTCCCGTATTCAAGCCTTGTTTGAACGTCTGGCTGCAGGTCGCCTCACGATCAATTTAGCTAAATGTGAGTTTGCTCAGGCAACTGTTACATACCTTGGAAAGGTGGTTGGGCAGGGTGAAGTGCGTCCTGTTCGGGCTAAAGTGGTAGCTATTGATGCTTTTCCACCACCAACTACAAAAAAGGAACTTATGCGTTTCTTGGGAATGATTAGTTACTACCGTGGCTTTTGTAGGAACTTTTCTACTGTGGTCGCTCCCTTGACAGAATTGTTGAAAGCTAAGGCTGAGGCTACGTAAGTATGGTCTTCTCATTGTCAACAGGCTTTTGAAGATGCAAAGAGGTTGCTTACCTCAACTCCGGTGCTGGCTGCCCCTCGTGTGGATTTGTCATTTACCTTGCAGATGGATGCTAGTCATGTGGGGGCAGGTGCCGTTTTGCTGCAAGCAGATGAGTCTGGGGTTGAGAGGCCTGTTAGTTTCTTTTCCAAAAAGTTTAACCGTTATCAGTTGAACTACTCGGTCATTGAAAAAGAAGCGCTAGCACTCATTTGGGCGCTACACCACTTTGAAGTGTATGTTGGGTCGGGAGTAGTACCTATTGTGGTCTACACCGACCATAACCCTCTCACCTTTTTCAGGTCCATGATGTGTCCTAATCAGAGGATAATGAGATGGTGTTTATTTTTACAATCCTTCCATCTCGAGGTGCGGCATATCCGGGGAACTGATAACGTGATTGCTGATGCGCTCTCTCGTGCGCCCTGTTCCTGAATATTTACGTGACTGACCGTTGTTTGGTGTTGTCATGTTCTGTCGTTCCTGTCTGTTCCCTCCTGGTCTCGTTTTCTTCTTTCCTCTTAAAAGTTGCTTCCTGTGTAAAGGTTGCTGAGGTCTGGGGAGGAGGTTGGTTGGGGCAGGTGGAACTGTGAACACGTAACCCCTTGTCAATTTGGGACGCAGAGGCTGGTACGTTGAGCCGGGGTCCTTGTTGGTCCCCGGTTTTATGGGGGGGGGGGGGGTGTGACGACCCTCCCACTCTGTCTGCCGTATTCTCTCTCTTTGTTCTTGTTTCTTTATTAGGATGCCGGTGGGCGGAGTTGGAAGGGTCGTCAGCTAAATGGGAAACACCTGGGCTCGGGTGTGTCCCAGGATAAAGGCACCTCTTCTACAGTCATTGAGGAGACTCTCTCCACGCAGACACTTTGTTGATTTTGGTTGTGTAGTTTTGTGGCTTTTTGGTTATTTGCTTTGGCACCTTTCAACACCCTGCATTATTACATTCACGTATGCAAAACACTCACTTACACTACTGATTACACACACCATTGTTAATTACTTAGTTACTTTATTTAATAAATATATATTTTGATAGTCCTTGTCTCCACGTTGTCTCCCTTTTGTTGTGAACTCTGAGCCGGTTTGTAACTGTGTGTGTGTACTGTGCCCAATCCAAGGATGAGCATACCACCATTTGCGTATTTCAGGCCTATTTGTGTTTAACTAAATTAAACAATTGAAACAAATCAAAGCTTTAAGTTGCTAATGTTTCCTCTGGAGTATTTTGATGGTGGAACTCATCTCTTCCCTCTGAGTGGCAGGGGGGCTGATTTGAGTGCTGTACCAACTGCTTGAAAACCCACCCGTTGACTTTTAATAATGAACCGCCAAATGCCAATAATTTATTACTTTGATCTCCCTCCATTTTTCATTGTCTGATTTCCACTTTCCTGTCATTTAGAAAATGTATTGTTCCAAATTGTTGCTGGTGGCTAATTGGCTGTTAAATGGACACAGAAAGTAATCAAAGTTTAGAGTGATACACGGTGCTCAACTAAAATCCACTTTCCTCCATGGAGACTTGTTGGTTGGTTTTGGACATAAAGGTAAGAAATATCTGAGCTCCAGCACCGTATGCAAACACACACTCCTATCAGCTTTACACACACTCCTATCAGCTTTACACACACTCCTATCAGCTTTACACACACTCCTATCAGCTTTACACACAAACACACACTCCTATCAGCTTCACACACAAACACACACTCCTATCAGCTTTACACACAAACACACACTCCTATCAGCTTTACACACAAACACACACTCCTATCAGCTTTACACACAAACACACACTCCTATCAGCTTTACACACACTCCTATCAGCTTTACACACACTCCTATCAGCTTTACACACACTCCTATCAGCTTTACACACAAACACACACTCCTATCAGCTTCACACACAAACACACACTCCTATCAGCTTTACACACAAACACACACTCCTATCAGCTTTACACACAAACACACACTCCTATCAGCTTTACACACAAACACACACTCCTATCAGCTTTACACACACTCCTATCAGCTTTACACACACTCCTATCAGCTTTACACACACTCCTATCAGCTTTACACACACTCCTATCAGCTTTACACACACTCCTATCAGCTTTACACACACTCCTATCAGCTTTACACACACTCCTATCAGCTTTACACACACTCCTATCAGCTTTACACACACTCCTATCAGCTTTACACACAAACACACACTCCTATCAGCTTTACACACAAACACACACTCCTATCAGCTTTACACACAAACACACACTCCTATCAGCTTTACACACACTCCTATCAGCTTTACACACACTCCTATCAGCTTTACACACACTCCTATCAGCTTTACACACAAACACACACTCCTATCAGCTTTACACACAAACACACACTCCTATCAGCTTTACACACAAAACACACACTCCTCTCTGTTCTCAGCTTTACACACAACACACTCCTCTCTGTTCTCAGCTTTACACACAAAACACACACTCCTCTCTATCAGCTTTACACACAAAACACACACTCCTCTCTATCAGCTTTACACACAAAACACACACTCCTCTCTCAGCTTTACACACAAAACACACACTCCTCTCTATCAACTTTACACACAAACACACACTCCTCTCTGTCCTATCAACTTTACACTCAAACACACACTCCTGTCAGCTTTACACACAAACACACACTCCTCTCTGTTCTTTCAGCTTTACACACAAACACACACTCCTCTCTGTTCTTTCAGCTTTACACACAAACACACACTCTTATCAGCTTTACACACAAACACACACTCCTCTCTGTTCTATCAGCTTTACACACAACACACTCCTCTCTGTTCTATCAGCTTTACACACAACACACGCCTCTCTGTCCTATCAGCTTTACACACAAACACACACACTCCTCTCTGTCCTATCAGCTTTACACACACTCCTCTCTTTTCTATCAATAACTTTCTAACCTGAATTATGTTTAGGTTAGACAGACACATGCGCACACACACACACAAATCTCCTTCTTTATTCCCCAACCACCCCCTCTTCTCTCTCCCCCTCCTTTCTCTACCTCTCTCTGCCCTCTTCTCTCCCTCCTCCTTTCTCTCCCTCCTCTTTTCTCTCCCTCTCTCCCCACTCCTCTTTTCTCTCCCTCTCTCCCCACTCCTCTTTTCCAGCTGTAACTCCCTTCTGTCTCCTTCTAGCATTCCCTCTTCTCTCTCCGTATGTCACCCAATTCTCCCTTTCCTCTACCCTCTCATATCGCCTCTAACCATCCCTCTCTTCTCCTTCCTCCCTCTCTGATGAGAGTAGACAGTGGTATTCCAGTCACAAGGCCCTGGGACGGGTGGCAGAGATGGAGAGAGAGGGGTGTGCAGAGGGGTGGGAGGGTGGCACGGGGGTTGACATGCTGGGATCGCCCTCCGAAGCCGCTAAAGATTCAGCTGCCATCCCATCAGCCCCTATGTCATTACCACGGGCCAGCGACCCAGCTGACTGCACAGCTGCTGAGGTTGTGCGAGTGTGAGTGTGTATGTGTTTGAAAGTCAGATGATGGGGTTTGAAGGAAGAGTTAGAACACTATGGAATATCTATGGAACACTATGGATAATCATTTCAGAGTGTTTGGCTCTGAGTGTGTGCTTGTTTGTGAAACCTGACTACATCAGGGCTCTCCAACCCTGTTCCTGGAGACCTACCCTCCTGTATTAAGGTTGGACTGAAAACCTACAGGACGTTAGTGCTCCAGGAACAGGGTTTGAGAGCCCTGGACTACATGATGGCTACCAGTGGGGTGTGCAGAGTACACAAGGTGTGATTGTAAGTATTTTGAACACACCTTTTTTTTGGCAATTCTTATTATGCAAATTTGTTTATCTCTACTTCCTCCTCAAGATCTTTACAAAATGATCTAAAGCCAGCCATTCTATTCTTCACTTTGTGAATCTCTCACTCTCTTTCCCTTAACCTAATCAAATGCCAAATCCTCTCCAGGATTTGGCATTTGTTCTTAGAAAAAAATCCTACTTCTGATCAAATGCTTTGGTTTAGGTCTGTCTGTCCCATGTTTCACAGTGAGAGAGTGCTGCTCTGCTCTTCTTTCAGTGGGTTTACTTCTGAGGGAAGTTTTCCCCTCTATTTAAAACTCATCAGCCCCCTGTCTTCTTTGCACTCCCTATCACTTCTCTCACACAATTCTACTCTAGTAGACAGAAAAAAACAGAGAGAAAACAAAAGAGAAAGAAACAAAAAGTTATACAGAGAGAGAGATACAGAGAGAGATACAGAGAGTGATACAGAGAAACAGAGAGAGAGATACAGAGAGAGATACAGAGAAACAGAGAGAGAAACAGAGAGAGATACAGAGAGAGATATACAGAGAAATAGAGAGAGATATACAGAGAAATAGAGAGAGAGATACAGAGAAACAGAGAGAGATACAGAGAGAGATACAGAGAAACAGAGAGAGATCGGACAGAGAGAGATACAGAGAAAGAGAGAGAGAAACAGAGAGAGATACAGAGAAACAGAGAGAGATACAGAGAAACAGAGAGAGATATACAGAGAAACAGAGAGAGATACAGAGAAACAGAGAGAGATATACAGAGAAACAGAGAGAGAGATACAGAGAAACAGAGAGAGATACAGAGAAAGAGAGAGAGAAACAGAGAGAGATACAGAGAAACAGAGAGAGATACAGAGAAACAGAGAGAGATATACAGAGAAACAGAGAGAGATACAGAGAAACAGAGAGAGATATACAGAGAAACAGAGAGAGATATACAGAGAAACAGAGAGAGAGATACAGAGAAACAGAGAGAGATTGGCAGGAAGGCAGCAGTCCCAGAAGTCACCAGCAGAGAGGCAGGCAGGAAGGCAGCAGTCCAGAAGGCAGCAGGGTTGAGGCCCCTCCCTCAGATGTATTGATTGTGTGGGTGAACAGTGGTCCTGGCAGGGAGCTGCTGAGCTTGGCACGGTCACGCCCGCCGTCGGGACTGGGCTGGATTGTGTTGGCAGTGTTTGTATGAACAGCAGTCGGAACAGTCCAATATCCAACATCACACAAACACATTCACGCACACTCCAGCCCAGGCCAAATAACATGCTGCATCTCAATAGTCTAAACTTGAAGGGGGAGTATAGTGAATAAGAAGAAGCCCCTTTACACTTTTGAGATGCAGCGGCATGTAGCCTAGCGGTTAAGAGCATTGGGCCAGTAACCAAAAGGTCGCTGGTTTGAATCCCAGAGCCAAATCTGTCAATATGCCCTTGAGCAAGGCACTTAATCCTAATTGCTCCTGTAAGTCAAACTGGATAAGGGTCGACAAAAATGTAAATGCTGCTTGGGTCTATTCAAGCAGGGGAAGGAGTGCTTTCTCTCTCACACCCTCTTGATCGTTTGAACTCCACAGGGTGAAAAGACGCAGTGTCCCCTGATGTCATCACACAGAGGAGGAGCCCTCCCTACAGTCTACACATTACCTCTCACTTCTCCACACCTCTCTTTCCCGTCCTCCCCCTATATTATATAACTATATATTTTTCCCCGTCCTCCCCCTATATATATATATACACACAGGGGGAGGACGGGGAAAAGAAGGGTTGAAAAATCTCTCTCTCTCTCTCTCTCTCTCTCTCTCTCTCTCTCTCTCTCTCTCTCTCTCTCTCTCTCTCTCTCTCTCTCTCTCTCTCTCTCTCTCTCTCTCTCTCTCTCTCTCTCTCTCTCTCTCTCTCTATATATATATATATAGGGAATGTGATCATTAGAAAACCCTTTTGCAATCATGTTAGCACAGCTGAAAACTGTTGTCCTGATTTATAGAAGCAATAAAACTGGCCTTCTTTAGACTAGTTGAGTATCTGGAGCATCAGCATTTGTGGGTTCGATTACAGGCTCAAAATGGCCAGAAACAAAAAACGTTATTTTGAAACTCATCAGTCTATTATTGTTCTGAGAAATGAAAGCTATTCCATGCGAGAAATTGCCAAGATACTGAAGATCTCATGCAAAGCTGTGTACTACTCCTTTCACAGAACAGCACAAACGGGCTCTAACCAGAATAGAAAGAGGAGTGGGAGGCCCGGTTGCACAACTGAGCAAGAGGACAAGTACATTAGAGTGTCTAGTTTGAGAAAAAGACGCCTCACAAGTCCTCAACTGGCAGCTTCATTAAATAGTACCTGCAAAACACCAGTCTCAACGTCAACAGTAAAGAGGCGACTCCGGGATGCTGGACTTCTAGGGAGAGTTCCTCTGTCCAGTGTCTGTGTTCTTTTGCTCATCTTAATCTTTTATTGGCCCGTCTGAGATATGGCTTTTTCTTTGCAAATCTGCCTAGAAGGCCTGGAGTCGCCTCTTCACTGTTAACATTGAGACTGGTGTTTTGCGGGTACTAAGAGGAAGGTAGAGATCGGTAAATCAGTTGAAGATAAACAGGTTGTAGAGATGGTGGAGTTTTCCTTGGGGGAGAATAGCATCACAACAAAATAGTGAGAGAAATGGGGTGAAAGGGAGGTATGGGATTGAGAAGGTACGTCAATTTCTGAAATTGACAAAAGGGAAGAAATATATGCAGGATTATAATGTAACTGATTTTTTTCCTGAAAGTGATTAGTTAATTGAATCAGCAAAGGTTTTGATGTAAAAAAAATTACAGGGGGAGGATTGACAAGCCCTGAAGGAAATGAAAGAGTTTAGTTGCAGTCTTTACTCTGTAAAGATGTGTTTTCTGTCTCTTCCTCTGTATTTTTTTCAGCCATGAGCAATTTTAAGATTTCTTATTTTAATGTAAATGGGGCAAGATATGTTAAAAAAAGAGCTGTGGTGTTTGAGTTAATGAAGGGAAAGGGAAGTGACAAGTTTTTTTTACAGGAAACGCATAGTAATATTGAAAAATAAGTTATGTGGCAACAAGAGTGGGGGGGACAGTGGTGTGTTGTCATGTCATAAAAGCTCAAAAAGTGGGGGTATGGCTATCCTGTTCTCAAAAGCGTTTTTGCCTTTGTCATTGAGGTCGAAGAGGTAGTTGAGGGGAGGTTATTAAAAGTTAGAGCGAGATATGAAAACTTCACTATGTGTTTAATAAATGTATATGCCCCAGTAGTGGCAGTTGAGAGGGCATGCTTTTTAGAGACATTATCAAACCATTGAGAAATGTAATACTGAGGATGATTCATTTCTTGCTGGAGATTTTAACTGCACAGTCAGTGATTTAGATAGAAAACACAAAGAACCTCATATAGCCTCAATTACTTTTTTAAAACGCCTTATTGTAACACATGAACTGTGTGATATTTGGCGGAGCCAACATGGAGGTAGGAGACAGACCACATGGTCTAATGTGAGAGAGAACACCATCTCTCTGACCAGGTTAGATAGGTTTTATTGTAACACTGTGTGATGTTTGGAGCCAACATGGAGGTAGGAGACAGAACACATGGTCTAATGTGAGAGAGAACACCATCTCTCTGACCAGGTTAGATAGGTTTTATTGTAACACTGTGTGATGTTTGGAGCCAACATGGAGGTAGGAGACAGAACACATGGTCTAATGTGAGAGAGAACACCATCTCTCTGGCCAGGTTAGATAGGTTTTATTGTAACACTGTGTGATGTTTGGAGCCAACATGGAGGTAGGAGACAGACCACATGGTCTAATGTGAGAGAGAACACCATCTCTCTGACCAGGTTAGATAGGTTTTATTGTAACACTGTGTGATGTTTGGAGCCAACATGGAGGTAGGAGACAGAACACATGGTCTAATGTGAGAGAGAACACCATCTCTCTGGCCAGGTTAGATAGGTTTTATTGTAACACTGTGTGATGTTTGGAGCCAACATGGAGGTAGGAGACAGACCACATGGTCTAATGTGAGAGAGAACACCATCTCTCTGACCAGGTTAGATAGGTTTTATTGTAACACTGTGTGATGTTTGGAGCCAACATGGAGGTAGGAGACAGAACACATGGTCTAATGTGAGAGAGAACACCATCTCTCTGACCAGGTTAGATAGGTTTTATTGTAACACTGTGTGATGTTTGGAGCCAACATGGAGGTAGGAGACAGACCACATGGTCTAATGTGAGAGAGAACACCATCTCTGGCCAGGTTAGATAGGTTTTATTGTAACACTGTGTGATGTTTGGAGCCAACATGGAGGTAGGAGACAGAACACATGGACCCATGTGAGAGAGAACACCATCTCTGGCCAGGTTAGATAGGTTTTATTGTTTTGAGCATCAATCTCAGGTCTATAAATCAAGTGTGATAACCCCAGTGGGATTTTCTGATCGTTGTTAAATAACAGAGGTGGTGTACATTAATGCTGTAAAACCCAAAAGTGTATAGTGGCATTATAATATAACTTTATTGAGTGATGCTCACTTCAAGAATTGTTTTAGTTTTTTCTGGAGAGGTGGAGGTCTCAGAATGACAGTTTTGTATCCCTTCAACAATTCTGTAATCAGTACACGATGAATGTCACCAGAGATATTACCAGATCAATGAACGCCTTAGAGTCTGAAATAGTGGAACTCCTGATGTTGGTTGAGGCCACAGGAGATTGAGGCCACACTCAGGGCCTCAAGAGGAAAAAAGCTGCATTGGCAGACCTGCTGGGTATCAGAGCACAGGCGTGCGGGCACGTGTGTGTGTGTGTGTGAGAGAGAGAAAATTAGATAGAGAATTCGTGAATGTTCTGAACTGAATGTATTGGCTTAGTGAGAGTGAATGTATTCAACGAAGTTAATAGTGTACTTATTCAAATGTCTCTTCCATTTTTTGGTGTATAAGAGAGTGTGTATCTGATGGAGTGTGTGTCTGATGGTGTGTGTGTCTCATGGTGTGTGTGTCTGATGGTGTGTGTGTCTCATGGTGTGTGTGTGTGTCTGATGGTGTGTGTGTGTCTGATGGTGTGTGTGTGTCTGATGGTGTGTGTGTCTGATGGTGTGTGTGTCTCATGGTGTGTGTGTCTGATGGTGTGTGTGTCTCATGGTGTGTGTGTCTCATGGTGTGTGTGTCTGATGGTGTGTGTATCTCATGGTGTGTGTGTTCTATGGTGTGTGTGTCTGATGGTGTGTGTGTGTGTGTCTGATGGTGTGTGTGTCTGATGGTGTGTGTGTCTCATGGTGTGTGTGTCTGTCTGATGGAGTGTATCTCATGGTGTGTGTGTCTCATGGTGTGTGTGTCTCATGGTGTGTGTGTCTCATGGTGTGTGTGTCTGATGGTGTGTGTGTCTCATGGTGTGTGTGTGTGTCTGATGGTGTGTGTGTGTGTCTCATGGTGTGTGTGTCTGATGGTGTGTGTGTCTCATGGTGTGTGTGTCTCATGGTGTGTGTGTCTGATGGTGTGTGTATCTCATGGTGTGTGTGTCTGATGGTGTGTGTATCTCATGGTGTGTGTGTTCTATGGTGTGTGTGTCTGATGGTGTGTGTGTCTGATGGTGTGTGTGTCTGATGGTGTGTGTGTCTCATGGTGTGTGTGTCTGTCTGATGGTGTGTGTCTGATGGTGTGTGTGTCTGATGGTGTGTGTGTGTCTGATGGTGTGTGTGTCTCATAGTGTGTGTGTCTGATGGTGTGTGTGTCTGATGGTGTGTGTGTCTCATGGTGTGTGTGTCTCATGGTGTGTGTGAAGGTGTGTGTAATGGTGTGTGTGATGGTGTGTAGTGTGTGATGGTGTGTATAATGGTGTGTATGATGGCATGTAGTGTCTGATGGTGTGTGTGATGGTGTGTGTAATGGTGTGTCTGTCTGATGGTGTGTCTGATGGTGTGTCTGATGGTGTGTGTGATGGTGTGTGTGATGGTGTGTGTAATGATGGTCTGTGTGATGGTGTGTGTAATGGTGTGTCTGTGTGATGGTGTGTCTGATGGTGTGTCTGATGGTGTGTCTGTCTGATGGTGTGTCTGATGGTGTGTCTGATGGTGTGTGTGATGGTGTGTGTGATGGTGTGTGTAATGATGGTCTGTGTGATGGTGTGTGTAATGGTGTGTCTGTGTGATGGTGTGTCTGATGGTGTGTCTGATGGTGTGTCTGTCTGATGGTGTGTCTGATGGTGTGTGTAATGGTGTGTGTGATGGCATGTAGTGTCTGATGGTGTGTGTGATGGTGTGTGTAATGGTGTGTGTGATGGCGTGTAGTGTCTGATGGTGTGTGTGATGATGTGTGTGATGGTGTGTCTGTCTGATGGTGTGTCTGTCTGATGGTGTGTCTGTCTGATGGTGTGTCTGATGGTGTGTCTGTCTGATGGTGTGTCTGTCTGATGGTGTGTCTGTCTGATGGTGTGTCTGATGGTGTGTCTGTCTGATGGTGTGTCTGTGTGATGGTGTGTCTGATGGTGTGTCTGTGTGATGGTGTGTGTAATGGTGTGTATGATGGTGTGTAGTGTGTGATGGTGTGTGTAATGGTGTGTGTGATGGCATGTAGTGTCTGATGGTGTGTGTGATGGTGTGTGTAATGGTGTGTCTGTCTGATGGTGTGTCTGATGGTGTGTCTGTCTGATGGTGTTTCTGCAGGTGTGTAGTGGCTGAGAAACATTTCATCTGGTAAAGCACTGAGTTCTCACTAATGCATGGAAAGCGGTTGGGCTGGCGGAAGCGCTGCCGTGAAACGCAGAAGAGAAGGTATTTCTCACGGTTCACAGAGGAGTCAAAACGAGAGGGATGAATTGAAATGAGATGATTTGGAGCGGAGAGAGAACACACTGTGCTCACTGCTGGGTGCTGAAATGACTTCATGGCTAATGGAGTATTACGTTTTAGGGTACCCATTATATTTACACGCAAAGTGAAACACACAACAGGTAAACAAAAAGCATCCAGCAGAAATCATTATACTATGGCCTTGTTGAAATGGAAGAAACGGTGGGCAGAGAGACAGAGAGGTCAGCTCTTGGGGAGGGAATTGGTGTGTGGCATTAGGCGTGAGTGAGATTGAAAAAGGCAAGGGTACAATAATAATATTGTGGTGATCTGGAGGGAACAAATGTCTAAACTGTTCTTTCACAAACTAAGGCAACGAAAGTCAAGGAGAGCAGGGAAAGAGGAAAGAGGGATGATGAAATTAGAAGAAGTACAGGAACGAAATGAAAGGGAGAAAGAAAGAGGTGAGGGAGAGAGAGCAGCTTGTCACAGTGGGACTATGAAGGACAGGTGCAGACTGTGAAGTTGTTTTTTGAGAAGGGAGAGAAAGAAGAGAGAGAAAGAGACAGAGGGAGAGAGAGCAAAAGAGAGAGAGAGAGAAAGTGACAGAGAGAGAGAGGAGAGAGAGAGGGAGAAAGTGACAGAGAGAGAGGGAGAGGGAGAGGGAGAGGGAGAGAGAGGGAAAGGGAGAGGGAGAGAGAGAGAGAGGGAGAAAGTGACAGAGAGGGAGGGAGAAAGTGACAGAGAGAGAGAGAGAGAGAGAGGGAGAAAGTGACAGAGAGGGAGGGAGAAAGTGACAGAGAGAGAGAGAGAGAGAGAGGGAGAAAGTGACAGAGAGGGAGGGAGAAAGTGACAGAGAGAGAGAGAGAGAGAGAGGGAGAAAGTGACAGAGAGAGAGAGAGAGAGAGAGAGAGAGAGAGAGAGAGAGAGAGAGAGAGGGAGAAAGTGACAGAGAGAGAGAGAGAGAGAGGGAGAAAGTGACAGAGAGAGAGAGAGAGAGAGGGAGAAAGTGACAGAGAGAGAGAGAGAGAGAGAGAGAGAGAGAGAGGGAGAAAGTGACAGAGAGAGAGAGAGAGAGAGAGAGAGGGAGAAAGTGACAGAGAGAGAGAGTGTTTCTCTCTCTATAAACTCTTATTACATGGTGCTTAACTAAAGAAGCTGGGGATAATCTCTCTCAACTGCACTCCTCTACCAATCCATCATACACTTTTTCACTGTCCCATCATCTGTGTCCTCTCTGCTTTTCTTACCCTCCCGTTTCCTCCAATCTGTCCCTCATTGTTTTCATATCTCCCTCTTTTACGTTCTCTCTATCTTCATCCATCTCCATCCTTTCATCTCAATTTTCACCTTCATTTTTATTTTCCTCCCTTTCCATCCAACCCTCATCACCGTCAATTAATGAACAGACTAAGACCCTCAGTAAGTCTCTCCTTCTGCCCCACGCATCTATATCTTTCTCTTTGTCCTCTGCCCTGTCTCTCCTTCCCTCTTTCCTTGCTGTCTTCTCCCTTTCTACACCTCTGCATTTCTCCATCCATCACTCGATATGTTTATCTCTTTACGTCTGTTTCTCTCATCTTTCCTCCCTTCCTCTCTTTTCTCCTATACCTTCTTTCTCTCACTCGCTTTGGAAGTGAGGCGTTTTATTGGACTCTACAGGTCATAAAACAAAGAGAGAGAGAGCTAAACTAAATACAATGACAGAAATGCATTCCAGGGGATAACTTAATATACATCCTGGCTATTAATAACGTGTCCGCCCTCACTACAGAATGTTCCAAGTGGTAATAACAGACCAGTCACCATGTGTAAATGTAATCGTTAACAGTCTAATTTCCTGTTGTTGTTTGTTTCTTCCTGTAAACAAGTGTGTGACTAGACACCAGGAAGTGCTGTGGTTTGATGTCTTATATGATTATTGGGACTTGAAACTCAACACTGGCACCAGAGAGGGGCTTCTAGGAGCCATAGAGGAGGACTAACACAACTTGGGAATATAGCCCATCAACAAGATGTGATCAGTTTTCTTCTATAGGTAGTTATGAGTATGGAGTCCATTATCAGCAGCTACAGCCTTTCTGCTAGTTGTAGTGAAGGCTGTGAAACTCAGAGAGATGGGGAGAGCTTGGAGGTAGAAGCATCTGAGATTAAGTTGGGGGAAAGGGGACAAACCTACGTCATAGGCATCCTTATATCCATCAGTCATCCAGTTCCCTTTCCTGCCACAGCAGGTGTTAAAGAGGCCAGGTGAGGGGGCTAGGATCAAGGTTTGTGTGTGTGTGTGTGCGCGTGTGCATTTCACCACTGTAACAGTGTATGTGTGTGCCTGCATCAGTGTGTGTGCGTGCCTGCATTTGTGTGTGTGTAGTCTGGTGTGCTGGATGGGGCAGCACTGCCTGCTAGGGGGATGAGTTATGTTGGTGTGTGGCGCTTGGTTCCCTGCTCTCCTGCTGCTTAGAGCTCTACATCAGATTCCCATTGAGCTGATGAAATGGCCCAGCACTGGGCTAAGCCAGAGGTGAGAAAAAGGAGGGGAACAGAGAGAGGGATGGAGTGGGAGAAGGGTGGAGGAGGAGTTGGAAGGGGGAGAGAGATGGAGGGGGAGAGGACTGAGGAAGAAAGAGATGGAGGGGGAGAGGACTGAGGAAGAGAGAGAAGTAGGGGGAAAACACTGAGGAAGAGAGAGATGGAGGAGGAAATACTGTAGATGGAGGGATGGAGAAAGAAAAGAAAGAGAGGGATGGGGATACTGTGTATCATGACCAGTACCACCACTGTAACAGTGTATCATGACCAGTACCACCACTGTAACTGTGTATCATGACCAGTACCACCACTGTAACTGTGTATCATGACCAGTACCACCACTGTAACTGTGTATCATGGCCAGTACCACCACTGTAACAGTGTATCATGACCAGTACCACCACTGTAACAGTGTATCATGACCAGTACCACCACTGTAACAGTGTATCATGGCCAGTACCACCACTGTAACTGTGTATCATGGCCAGTACCACCACTGTAACTGTGTATCATGGCCAGTACCACCACTGTAATAGTGTATCATGACCAGTACCACCACTGTAACTGTGTATCATGGCCAGTACCACCACTGTAACAGTGTATCATGACCAGTACCACCACTGTAACAGTGTATCATGGCCAGTACCACCCCTGTAACAGTGTATCATGGCCAGTACCACCACTGTAACAGTGTATCATGGCCAGTACCACCACTGTAACAGTGTATCATGGCCAGTACCACCACTGTAACAGTGTATCATGACCAGTACCACCACTGTAACAGTGTATCATGGCCAGTACCACCCCTGTAACAGTGTATCATGGCCAGTACCACCACTGTAACAGTGTATCATGGCCAGTACCACCACTGTAACTGTGTATCATGGCCAGTACCACCCCTGTAACAGTGTATCATGGCCAGTACCACCACTGTAACAGTGTATCATGACCAGTACCACCACTGTAACAGTGTATCATGGCCAGTACCACCCCTGTAACAGTGTATCATGGCCAGTACCACCACTGTAACAGTGTATCATGGCCAGTACCACCACTGTAACTGTGTATCATGGCCAGTACCACCACTGTAACAGTGTATCATGACCAGTACCACCACTGGTACCACTGCTTTAGCAGCTGCTAATCCAGCTTCTGTTACTTCTGCTACTGTAGACTATGTTACTTCTGCTACTGTAGACTATGGTACTTCTGCTACTGTAGACTATGGTACTTCTGCTACTGTAGACTATGTTACTTCTGCTACTGTAGACTATGGTACTTCTGCTACTGTAGACTATGTTACTTCTGCTACTGTAGACTATGGTACTTCTGCTACTGTAGACTATGTTACTTCTGCTACTGTAGACTATGTTACTTCTGCTACTGTAGACTATGGTACTTATGCTACTGTAGACTATGGTACTCCTGCTACTGTAGACTATGGTACTTCTGCTACTGTAGACTATGTTACTTCTGCTACTGTAGACTATGGTACTTCTGCTACTGTAGACTATGTTACTTCTGCTACTGTAGACTATGTACTTCTGCTACTGTAGACTATGGTACTTCTGCTACTGTAGACGTACCTGCCTGTGACTAGTCTGCTACGTGACTAGACTCTGCTACTGTAGACTATGTTACTTCTGCTACTGTAGACTATGGTACTTATGCTACTGTAGACTATGGTACTTCTGCTACTGTAGACTATGGTACTTCTGCTACTGTAGACTATGGTACTTCTGCTACTGTAGACTATGGTACTTCTGCTACTGTAGACTATGGTACTTCTGCTACTGTAGACTATGGTACTTATGCTACTGTAGACTATGTTACTTCTGCTACTGTAGACTATGGTACTTATGCTACTGTAGACTATGGTACTTCTGCTACTGTAGACTATGGTACTTCTGCTACTGTAGACTATGTTACTTCTGCTACTGTAGACTATGGTACTTATGCTACTGTAGACTATGGTACTTATGCTACTGTAGACTATGGTACTCCTGCTACTGTAGACTATGTTACTTCTGCTACTGTAGACTATGGTACTTATGCTACTGTAGACTATGGTACTCCTGCTACTGTAGACTATGGTACTTCTGCTACTGTAGACTATGTTACTTCTGCTACTGTAGACTATGGTACTCCTGCTACTGTAGACTATGTTACTTCTGCTACTGTAGACTATGGTACTTATGCTACTGTAGACTATGGTACTCCTGCTACTGTAGACTATGTTACTTCTGCTACTGTAGACTATGGTACTTATGCTACTGTAGACTATTGGTACTCCCTACTGTAGACTATGGTACTTATGCTACTGTAGACTATGGTACTCCTGCTACTGTAGACTATGGTACTTCTGCTACTGTAGACTATGGTACTTCTGCTACTGTAGACTATGGTACTCCTGCTACTGTAGACTATGGTACTTCTGCTACTGTAGACTATGGTACTTCTGCTTCTACTTCTGCAGCTGCCACTACTTTGGTCAAAACCTACCAAGCATCCTACAGAAGTCGCTAGAATCCACTAGGGGCAACAGTGAGTGCTATTAACATCAAGTAGGCTTAGGTTTTGCTAGGGCGTTGTGGACGAGGATGAACGATGTATGTAATGACTCTGGATAAGAAGTTTGCGTGTTTGATCCCAGTGCTGTGTGTTTTTTGTTTTTAACCCTATCCCAAACTTTAACCCTTACCTTAACCATTCGGAATGAGTGCCTAAACTTAACCCTTCATTTCCAAATTTGACACTTGGAGAAATGGAAGGATACAGAGCAGCAGGAGGAACCCAGGGTGTCAAAAACACTTAGAAATTAGACATTTAGAAAAATGTGGATAAATGTCTAATTCTCGAGTGAGACTGTCAAAGCTTGTTGGAATCCCAGAATTCCTTGCTGACCCACACTTTGAACACTCCACTGTCCTCCTGTGTCCTTCCCCATTCTGTCACCCATTGTTACCTGTTGATAGACTCGTTTTATGGAGGTAAGAGGAGACTAACCACAATATATCCTCCACCACTTCAGTGGACAGCCAAGTAGAACCACGCTCTACTAGACCCACCAAACCCATTCTAAAGACCACATACACCCTGCTTGGCACACTGACACAACACTAACCTTAACATAAAGAGAGATGGATGGGTAAAATAACTGGACTAGACTGAGGTTGCTGGTGTAGTGCACCATGGGGAGGCTAGTAGGATCAAATCCCCCAGGTCCTTCAGGTCTGGCAGTATGGTTTAACCTCAGACTCTAGTGATATGCACTCCAATAACTACGGCTCGTAAAAATACGGTATATAAATAAAAGACTAGCTTCGGCTGGAGGGAGGTGGAGAATATTCCTCCCTGTCTCGATCTCTTTCTACCTCCCTCTAGTCTCCTTCCTTCCTACACTCAACTGGTGGGAGGGAAAGGCCTAGATTCTAGAAGTGTAACTGGTTTATACCTGCATGCAGCCTAAATTACTTCAATTTGAAGGGAATGTATGTATGCCTTGGTCTCCAAATCTTATTTGGCATTTGGACCTGTGGAATAGCTGAGAGATATGGAGGCTGAAGCCCACCAGGGGAAGAGAGTGGGGAAGAGGAGGAGAGGAGGGGAGGAGAGGAGGAGGAGGAGCAGGAGAGGAGAAAAGAGAGGGTGAAAAAGTCAGGGATGAGGAGAGAGAGCCAGGGTAAAAGTGAGATAGAGAAAAATACAAATTGTGAAAAATGAGGGGAAATTGCTAAAAATTGAATAAAGGGAGAGATGGAGGAAACTGGATATTGCATACTGACTGTAGAGGAACTGAGGAAGATTAGAATGGAAATAAGTATTGGTGAAAAAGAAAGAGTTTCAGGAACAGATGTTTTGGGCAGAATGAATCCAGAGAGTAAACAGAGGGATGTAGAAAAAGGATAGAGTAGTCATTTGAGGAATGAGGGAGAGAGAGAGACTAGAGAGGGAAAGAGGGAGGGAAGGAGAAGAGAGAGAAGGAGATAGTGTGACGGATGTAGCAGAGCGAGAAGTAAAAGGTTCCTCTAATACAAGGCTGAATAGACCTGAGCACACAGCCCTGAAGGACACGCTGAGTTAGAGGAGAGAAAGAGAGGGTGATGATCCTCCCACGGTCCTTCATTTCTCTGTTCCTACTGTGACTGATTCAGTCTATCTCCTCATCTGCATTCGCTTCTGATGGATCCACAGACCACAAAAGGGTTGTTGTGGTAGTTGCGTGTCCTCCTCTCCTTACATCCATCCCTCCTTCCCCTCTTCTCCCTTTCTTCTATCCCTTTCCCACTGCACTACCACATCCCCGTCCCTCCCATAACAGGGCTTGGTTGGCCTGGTGCCCAGCTGGCTGGCTGTCTGGCTGAGACAAATGGCCCAGTCTGGCTGGGACTGGGATGGAGGGAGGGATGGAGGGAGAGGGGGAGGGGTCCTAGGGAGTGGAGAAGCGTGCTGGGGCATTGATTTGTAATTCCAATGATCCCTGCTTACAGTGAATTACACGCGGCCGCACTCAGGCTTAAGTGTGCATAAATAAGCACCCTGACTCTCAAGATAATGGATCAATCGCCTAACAAAGTTACCAAACCTCTCTCTGCTCCCACAAAACATCAACATTAAAACAATAATGAAAGTGTGGCGTATTAAGATTGGAGGAGAAGTTCCATCATGCAGAGCTGATGTTTTGACACTTGAGTTGAAAAGACACAGTGAGGTACAGTTCTTAACACTTTGTTCTAGTGATGACCTTGGGGAAATAAAAACCTGTTGATGCAGAATTGCAGAATTTTTTGTATTTTCTTTTTCTTACTTTCCGGAATTTTTCTTTTCTCATTTGAGTGTATCACTTTATTTTTCATTTGTATATTTTCTCCTCCGTTTGCCAGCACCTCACCTTAGGGTGTGCATTCTTTCTTTACGTCTTTCACAAGTGACAGTAGAGTGGCACTGTCAGACCAAGTACACGTAGCTGGGATCCTGAGTGGTGCAGCAGTCTAGAGGTGTCACTACGGCCCTGGGTTCGATCCCGGGCTGTATCACAACCGGCCGTGATCGGGAGTCCCATAGGGCGGCACACAATTGGCCCAGCGTCATCCGGGTTAGGAGAGGGTTTGGCCGGGGTAGGCCGTCATTGTAAATACGAATTTGTTCGTAACTGACTTGCCTAGTTAAATAAAAAAAATAATAAAAAATAGCTACAGTGTAATTGTTGTGTGAGTATTCAAGAGAGAAGTGAGCTTCATTTGGCAGGTAAAGCGATGGGGACTCAAGCTGTAGTACTAATGTGAGTGTAATCTTCTCTCCTCAGTACTGTGTAGCATACAGCCTGTGTGTCTGTGAATAGGCCCCTACGGAGCAAGAGGCAGAGATTTGAGCAGGAGGGGCATGTTTAACACAATGAGACACAGAGAAACACACACACACACAAATCTAACCCGCACACTAATTCTAACCCGCACACTAATTCTAACACGAATTCTAAACCTAACCCGCACACTAATTCTAACCCTAACACTAATTCTAACCCTAACACTAATTCTAACCCGCACACTAATTCTAACCCGCACACTAATTCTAACCTGCACACTAATTCTAACCCTAACACTAATTCTAACCCAAACACTAATTCTAACCCAAACACTAATTCTAACCCGAACACTAATTCTAACCCTAACACTAATTCTAACCCTAACACTAATTCTAACCCTAACACTAATTCTAACCCTAACACTAATTCTAACCCTAACACTAATTCTAACCCAAACACTAATTCTAACCTGCACACTAATTCTAACCCGAACACTAATTTTAACCCGAACACTAATTCTAACCCTAACACTAATTCTAACCCGAACACTAATTCTAACCCGGAACACTAATTCTAACCCGAACACTAATTCTAACCCGAACACTAATTCTAACCCGCACACTAATTCTAACCCTAACACTAATTCTAACCCTAACACTAATTCTAACCCTAACGCTAATTCTAACCCGAACGCTAATTCTAACCCGAACACTAATTCTAACCCGAACACTAATTCTAACCCGAACACTAATTCTAACCCGAACACTAATTCTAACCTGCACACTAATTCTAACCCTAACACTAATTCTAACCCTAACACTAATTCTAACCCGAACACTAATTCTAACCCTAACACTAATTCTAACCCAAACACTAATTCTAACCTGCACACTAATTCTAACCCGCACACTAATTCTAACCCTAACACTAATTCTAACCCGCACACTAATTCTAACCCTAACACTAATTCTAACCTGAACACTAATTCTAACCCGAACACTAATTCTAACCCTAACACTAATTCTAACCCTAACACTAATTCTAACCCTAATTCTAACCCTAACACTAATTCTAACTTTACCCCTAATCCATCTAGAAATATCATTTTACTTCATGGGGACTAACAAAATGTCCCCAGTTAGTACATTTCCTGTTTGTTTACTATTCTTGTTCCCACAAGAATAGTTAAACAAGTCTACACATCCACACACACACACACACACACACACACACACACACACACACACACACACACACACACACACACACACACACACACACACACACACACACACACACACACACACACACACACACACACACACACACACACACACACACACACACACAAACAGCACTTTATCAGTCTGGATGATGCCAGCTGAGCAGCGGGGGAGAGAAAAGGAAAAGAGGAGAGAGAGAGAGTGGGGGGTTTACCTGGTGCGGGGGTAATTGCTTTGGCAACACTGCTACTGCAATCACAACAACAAGCTACCTTTGGATCTTCATTTGTAAAACACAGAAAGGAGCAATATGAAGAGAGGG